>NW_016814761.1:3991329-3993329 GCF_001698545.2 Rhinopithecus bieti | reverse complement strand
AAGACCAGCCTGGCCAACATGGTGAAACCTCATCTCTACTAAAATACAAAAATTAAGGCCGGGCGCAGTGGCTCAAGCCTGTAATCCTAGAACTTTGGGAGGCCGAGACGGGCGGATCACGAGGTCAGGAGATCGAGACCATCCTGGCTAACCCGGTGAAACCCCGTCTTTACTAAAAAATACAAAAAACTAGCCGGGCGAGGTGGCGGGCGCCTGTCGTCCCAGCCACTCGGGAGGCTGAGGCAGGAGAATGGCATAAACCAGAGAGGCGGAGCTTGCAGTGAGCTGAGATCCGGCCACTGCACTCCAGCCTGGGCGACAGAACAAGACTCCGTCTCAAAAGAAAAAAAAAAAAAATTAGCCAGGCTTGGTGGTGCGCGCCTGTAATCCCAGCTACTTGAAAGGTTGAGGCATAAGAATCACTTGAACCCAGGAGGTGGAGGTTGCAGTGAGCCGAGATCCCACCAGTGTACTCCAGCCTGGGCAACAGAGCGAGACTCTGTCTCAAAAATACGTGCATACATACATACATACATAAAATAAATGTGAGGAACAGGAAGAAAACAAAAACAAAAAGCAACCAATCTATTACCTTCACAACAGGCTGTGAAGTCTGCAAAGCTAGTCTCCTGCTAAAGTTTCAACAGGGACTTGGCTTCTGAAAAAGTGGGTGTTGAAAATTAGATTGCGAGGACTTCTTAACACTTGCACTCCTAGTTCACAAACCACTATGTTTTCTCATCTTTCTGGGACTCCCTAGGCAAGGACTCCCTGAGAATGGATAGCCTTGGGCAAAACTGTGAAGTCATCACAGACGGCCCCTCATTTACTCCTTTCTCTCCCCAGAAGTTCCTACCCTAGTCAGACCTCCAGGGTTCTTATCTTCTGATCCATCTGGAAAGAGGTTTAAAGTAGGAATTCTCAATTATCACTTTAAAAGTGCTACAGAAGAATGGCTGGGAGAGGTGATTTGCCTATAGTCACAGCTGCTTGGGAGACTGAGGCAGAAGAACTGCTTGAGCCCAGGAGTTTGAGTCCAGTCTGGGCAGTATAGCAAGACCCCATCTCTAAAAAAATTTTTTTAGGTGCTGTAGAAGAAAGTGAAGATTAAACCAAAGGAATGAATCTCTGAGTGGTAGAACTTCAGGGACTTTGATGAGTGTGAGAGGTCTCTGAGTGAGAGGGTCTTCCCAGTGCCTGGAAGCTCAGTCTTTGATGGCAGCCTTCTGTAATACACCCCATAAGAACTGACCTGCTCTTCTAAACTTGTCAAGGTGGGTCTTTCCACCAATGCAGTTTGTTTACGTTTCAGTAAATGGTGCAAAAATCATCACGTAATTGTTGGCTGGGTGCAGTGGCTCACGCCTGTAATCCCAGCACTTTGGGAGGCTGAGGCAGGGGGATCACCTGAGGTCAGGAGTTCAAGGCCAGCTTGGCCAACATGGTGAAATCCCATCGCTACTAAAAATACAAAAATTAGCCAGTCATGGTGGTGCACGTCTGTAATCCCAGCTACTTAGAAAGCTGAGGCATAAGAATCACTTGAACCCAGGAGGTGGAGGTTGCAGTGAGCCAAGATCCCGCCAGTGCACTCCAGCCTGGGTGACAGAGAGAGACTCCATCTCAAAACAAAACAACACCTGTTACATAACACACTTCAATGATCTGTGACTAGTATAGCTTAAAGAAAGCCAAGTGAAATAAACTATAAAACTATACCCCTATGGAATCTTTTGATTCAGAGGCAGGTACATACAAAAATCAAAACTGGCCAGATACTAAATATTACATTGAGCAAAGGTAAAGTGCTTTAACTAATAGACATGTACAATAAAAATTTCAGATCCCTAAGTAGAAAACATTCAGCTTCAGTCTTCAGTAAGTGGTAGCCTCAATGCCTGCCTCTGTGTGTGTGTGTGTGTGTGTGTATGTGTGTATGTATGTATGTATGTGTGTGTGTATGTGTGTGTGTATGTGTGTGTATGTGTGTGTGTGTGTNT
>NW_016814761.1:3983751-3988215 GCF_001698545.2 Rhinopithecus bieti | reverse complement strand
GGGCCGCGGGTAGGGGGGCGGGGCGGCAGAGCTCGGCGGCTGGGACTGGAGGACAGCGGCGGCGGAAGCGACTAGCGGCGGCGGGAGCGGCGCCTAGAGGCCGTGCGGGACGCGGGCGCCAGGACCGGCAGAACGCAGAGGTAACGCAGGACGGAACAGGCGGCCGGGGAGTGGGCGCGGGCTCGCTGAGCCCCGAAGGCGAGTGGCGGAGGCCGCTCGCCCGGGGCGCCGACGCCGCTCCCGGAGAGGAGGGGGCGGGGCGCCCGGGTCCCCGGAGGTGGCACCTTTTGTCTGCCTGCCCCGACCGCTCCGCCCCCCTCCCTTCCCTTCCCCTGCGACCTAGCCCCCTGCCCTTCTGGCGGACTCCTCCTCAGGGGCCCTCTGGCGCGCGCGCTCCCGCCCTTGTTTTGTTTGGACTTGGGGGAGGAGGGGGAGCTCTTCCCTGGCCGTGAGACCCTGCGTCCCAGCGCGCCTGCGTCGGCGTCCTCCGCCTGCCCCGATTGGCTGAGGGCTGCGCATGCTCCGAGGCCCGCCGCGGTCTGGCGTCCGCCCGCGCCCTCCCTTCACGCCACTCTCTCAGCGGTTTTCGGAGCCGGTTCGAAAGATGCCGGCGGCGGTGACTGGCTGCGGCGGGCCCGCCCCCCGGGTTCTCCGCCCCCGCCGCCGCCATTACGGAGCTCCCAGTGGTGAGTGTGCGGAGCGCTGAGGCTCGCGTTCCGCCGCTGCTTCTGTCGCCGGGGCAGGCGCCGCGGTGTCCCTGCTGAGCGTGAGCCCCGAACTGTCACCGCGCCGAGCCCCAGCCTCATCCGTCGGCGTCCGCGGTCCGAGCTTTCTCCGCCTCGCTGGCGGCCCGCGCTCTCCCCCGCCGTGCGCGTTCGCCGCTGTGGCCTGTAGCTGCCTCGCCTCGCCGCTTTGTCTCCGCTGCTCTTGCCGTCCTTCCCGCGGCCCTCTGCGGGCGGGGCTGTTGGCTGTCGCTTTGCTGCTCCGCGACGGCGGCCTTGAGTCTCGCTCCCCCGGTGGGAAACATAGAACTGGTTACTGGCCACCTTAGGCGGTGGGGTTTGAATGAGAGCAGTGCCTCGGTAGGTCGTCAGAAAGTTACAGTCGCCCATCTGAGCGTTTGTAAGAGATGGAGGCAGGAGTGGTGAGGTGAGAGCCCCAGATCTGAGGGTTGGTACTGAATTGACAGCTGTGGTCGGGGACAGCCACTTAACCTGTTTGAGAAAGAATTCTCTCCCGTACGGAGACCGAACCGGGTGAACTGTGCTGCCGCCTCCGCTTGCACGTTCTCTTGAGTTATTGCGCTTCCTGACTTTGCATTGCATCGGAAGTGAGAATCCAATTCGAAATAACGTCTAAAATCGCCTGGGGCTTTTGAGCACACTGTCTTGTCTTAGAGTGAAATTAGACGTGACTAGTCATTTTGAAAGATGCTTTAATTTTGTTTAAGCTGGCATAGGCAAAAAACTTACTAGCTTTTAAGTTTTTCATTGCTCTTCTCAAAAGTTTAGTGTGATTTGTTTCAAAATAGAAGTAACATTTTAAAGTTTGCTGGGTTGGTTGGTTGGTTTTGGCTTTGTTTTTAAGCTTACTTGGAAGATGGTAGGGCTGGAAGTTAGTGGAGAAAGTATGCTGAACTCTCCATATCCAGATGAAAGTTTTAACTCCTTAACCGAGTTAGATTGTGATTTTGTTGAGATGAGACACTGTAGTGTGCTTAGCATCTATGCCCGAGAAGACACCGAGTATATGCTTGCTTACATAATTTAAATTTGAAAATGAAGAACAAATGTTGCCAGCAATCAAATTACAGGTATTCTTTTTGTGACATGACTCGTTAAATCTGAGTATAACGAATGACTTTAGATTGGGAACAATGTGAGGTGTTCAGTGCATCACTAATAACATGTATTACATATGTTTTATGGTAAAATGTGAAATTATAGTACTTTCCCTAAAATGCATATTATCAAGGGTGTCAGTAAACTGAAATACGTTGTTAAACTCCTCGCTTTTCTGCCGTTTTCTCTTAATGTAGAGGGAATAAATTAAAACTGAAATTTGGGCTTTTTATTTCTACAACCCTTTTTTTTATTGCTTGCATTCAAATAATTTAAAGCCGGGCATGGTGGCTCACACTTGTAATCCTAACACTTTGGGAGGCCAAAGAGGAGGATCTCTTGAGTCCAGGAGTTAGAGACCAGCTTGGGCAACATAGGGAGACCCTGTCTCTACAGAAAATAGGAAAACTGTCGGGTTGTCGTGGCGCATACCTGTAGTCCCAGCTACTCAGGTGGCTGAGGTGGCAGGAGATCGCTTGAGCCCAGGTGGTCGAGGCTACAGTAGATCCCTGGTCATGCCACTGCACTCCAGCCTGAGACCCTGTCTCAACCGATTTAATTTAAGTATTTCCCTTGACAAAAACCAAATCTTTGTAGTTGTTCAAACACTAAACAAACTGATACTTATAAGAGGACCATGTAAACCACAGGTAAACTCAGACTGTTTTTGGCACACGTAAGAACCAAGATGAAAAACATGAATAGGTCGGACGCGGTGGCTCACGCCTGTAATCCCAGCACTTTGGGAGGCCGAGGCAGGCGGATCGCGAGGCCAGGAGATCGAGACCATGCTGGCTAACACGGTGAAACCCCGTCTCTACTAAAATTAGCTGGGCGTGGTGGCGGACCTGGACGCCTGTACTCCCAGCTACTCAGGAGGCTGAGGCAGGAGAATGGCGTGAACCGGGAGGCGGGGTTTGCAGTGAGCCAAGATCGCGCCACTGCACTCCAGCCTGGGCAACAGAGTGAGATTCCATCTCAAAAAAAAAAAGAAAAAAAAAAGAAAGAAAGAGAAAAACACAAATAAGTTTCATTTGTTCATCCTTTGGTTTAACAAATATTAATTGAGCATCTATTCTGTGCCTGGTATGTTCTTAGGCATCAGGTATGCAGCAAGTGAATCAGATCAGATTCCTGCCAGGAACAAGTGTGGCAGCCTAAAAATCTGATCATTCAGAAGTGCAATAGTAAAAAAGTTTAGTTAATAGTTACACTGAGTCAAATGCAGTGGCTTACACCTGCATCCCCAACATGTTGAGAGGCCGAGGCAGGTGGATTGCTTGAGCCCAGGAGTTTGTGATCAGCCTGGGCAACATGGCAAAACCCTGTCTTTACAAAAAAGAAAAATTATCTAGGCATGGCGATGCATGCCTGTAGTCCCAGCTACTGGCGAGACTAAGCTGGGAGAATTGCTTGAGCCTGGGAGGTTGAGGCTGCAGTGAGCTGTGATACTGCAACCTGGGCATCAGAGTGAGACCCTGTCTCAAAACAAACAAAAACCATAGGTACAGTGATGTTAGCAGTGTAAATTAACCTTGCATATACTTAGCTCTGTAGTGAACAGTGATTTTATTAAATAGCCAATTAACCCAACTATTCTAAAGCAAGTACTACAGGTTGAAGCTTTGAAGTTATATGACTTTGACTTTTATTAAGGAAATGCAGAGCTGAAGCTAACATTTTTTTTCTTTTTTTAGACGGAGTCTCACTCTGTCACCCAGGCTGGAGTGCAGTGGCGTAATCTCAGCTCACTGCAACTTCCACCTCCCCGGTTCAAGTGATTCTCCTGCCTCAGCCTCACGTAGTAGCTGGGACTAACCCAATATTCTGAAGAAAGTACTACAGATTGAAGCTTCAAAGTTCTACAACTTTTGCTTTTACTAAGGAAATGCGGAGATGAGGCTAACATTTCTATTTTGTTTTTGTTTTTTTTTTTTTGAGATGGAGTGTTGCTCTGTCACCCAGGCTGGAGTGCAGTGGCATGATCTCAGCTCACTGCAACCTCCTCCAGGTTCAGGTGATTCTCCTCCCTCAGCCTCCGGAGTAGCTGGGACTACAGGCGTGCGCCACTGCGACTGGCTAACTTTTGTATTTTTAATAGAGATGGGGTTTCACCATGTTGGCCAGGCTGATTTCGAACTCCTGACCTCAGGTGACCCCTGTCTCAGCCTACCAGAGTGCTGGGATTACAGGCATGAGCCGCTGTACCCGGCCCTAACATCTCTTAATATTTATCCCAAATAACTGGGTTTTAATTGTTCTTCAGACATAATGAATATGGTATTAAGTATTACATTCTTGAACTTGAGTACATACTTGAACCTCCGCCTCCCAGGTTCAAGTGATTCTTCTGCCTCAGCCTCCTGAGTAGCTGGGACTACAGGCGCACACCACCACACCTGGCTAATTTTTGTATTTTTAGTAGAGACGGGGTTACACTGTACTGGCCAGGCTGGTCTTGAACTCCTGACCTTGTGATCCATCGGCCTCGGCCTCCCAAAGTGCTGGGATTACAGGTGTGAGCCACCATGCCTGGCCCTTTTGTGTGTGTATGTGTTTTTTTTTTTGATAATAATATTATGGCCGGGCGCGGTGGCTCAAGCCTGTAATCCCAGCACTTTGG
>NW_016814761.1:3942950-3982269 GCF_001698545.2 Rhinopithecus bieti | reverse complement strand
TTTTTGAGATGGAGTCTGGCTCTTTCACCCAGGCTGGAGGGCGGTGGGCGGATCTCAGGTCACTGCAAGCTCCGCCTCCCAGGTTCACGCCATTCTCCTGCCTCCGCCTCCCAAGTAGCTGGGACTACAGGCGCCCGCCTCGCCGCGCGGCTAGTTTTTTGTATTCTTTAGTAGAGACGGGGTTTCACCGTATTAGCCAGGATGTTCTCGATCTCCTGACCTTGTGATCCGCCCGTCTCGGCCTCCCAAAGTGCTGGGATTACAGGCTTGAGCCACCGCGCCCGGCCTCCCCCACTCATTGTTAATAGTTCTTTAGCACAGAGCTCTAAACACTTAAGTGGTCTTTTTTTAATAGAGGAATTTTTGTATAAAATGTCATTGAGTCTTAAATGAGATTTTTGGGGAAGAGGGGTTGTTAGTGATCAGGTAAACTTGGGTGACTGCATGGGTTTTTGATCTTTGAATATTTAATTATATTCTTCTGTACTAGTTTTCCTTACATTAAAAATATGACAGTCTTAGAAACATACGTTTATTCTCCTAGGTGATGGTCTAAATTTGCTTCTATGGGTCTGGAAGTTATTAGAATGTCGGGTTATTCAGCAGTATTTTTGCCCTTGTGTTTTCCCTTAATAGAGAAAAAAAAGTACTTTTCTAATAGAGATAGAGTTTAAGATTACAGTTAATTTTCCTACCCTTTCGAGAACAGTGACAACAAAAGCCTTCTCTTTGTAAACTGATCTTTGACTAACATTTGACTGACTGTTCCTCAGTCTCTCTATTCTGTCCTCCTCAGTTCCTGATGGTGGCAGGAGGGGATGGGGCTAGGTTCCTTACGAGCTGCCTTGCCCTTGTCTTTGTTCATGCGGAAGGTGCAACAGCTGCTGTGGCTTATGCATTCGTCTTAGTTGCTGCTTTATGTAGTCTATATTTTAGTAGTTTTATCTTTCCGAGTAACCAAATCATCTGTCACTTAACTATACATTTTATAGTTATATTTTTTCCCTTTGGATGTGTATTAAATTTAGAAGTTTTAGTTTAGTTTTGTTTCTGTTAATCTTCACACCAGGTCTTTTCTGTGCTTTAGGTTGATTCTTCACCACACTGAAACCATTAGGAAAAGTCCTTGTGGTTAACAGCAGAGGCTTCAGAGTGTAACCTGTACTCGGGCCTAGAAATTATTTAAAATGGCGACTGATACGTCTCAAGGTGAACTCGTCCATCCTAAGGCACTCCCACTTATAGTAGGAGCTCAGCTGATCCACGCGGACAAGTTAGGTGAGGTAGGGGCTGACACATTCTTGAAGCTCACTCTTGGATCAATCCCTGACTTCAGGCCCTGCTGGGTCCTCCTTCTTGGTACATGCTCCTTCCCTTACTTTGGGGAGTCTAGGTTGTGAATTTGAAACAAAATCAGATTCTTTTCATCTTCCCTTTCCCCTCAAATTCCTGAGAAAACCTCCAACCTTCTAAATTTATAGCAAATCAACTATAATTATGTGTTTCCATTTGAAATTCAAGCTAAAATAACATACTTTAAAAGTGCATCTTAAAATCATATTTCACTTCAAAAAAACTTGTTAAAAGTAATTTGCATCAGATCCTGGAGTCGACTTGAAGAATTCTCCTACATCTTCTGACACCCAGTTAGGCCCTTTGAGAAAGAGATAAAACAGAATTTTTTAATGCTTCTTTGATTATGGCCATCTCTTTTCTTAGAAGGTAGAAGATAGCACCATGCCGATTCGTCGAACTGTGAATTCTACCCGGGAAACTCCTCCCAAAAGCAAGCTTGCTGAAGGGGAGGAAGAAAAGCCAGGTAAAGTAAAATGGTGACACAACCTGAAGCATCAAAAGTTATACTGCAGTTTGGAGTGTCCCATAAATTCCTTTGAACTTAATTATTCTTTTTTCGTGGCTAAGTGTTTTGGGGAAACATTTAGAGAGAGCATCAGTAGCTATTGGTATGTCATTGTCAGACCATGAGGGCAAAGTAAGATTTCATCTTCTCTGTAAAGATTTTTGGAAGGTGAAAATGATATGTTGGAATTAAAAACAGAAAAATGGTTGGGGATGACAGGAATGGCCAAAGAGTAGCATTCTGGACATAAAGTGTCATGGGGATGAATGCAGTGTGGGAGAATGGAAAACGTGGGCCTTTAGGGTAGATGTGGAAAGTTATCCAGGAATCATCTGGAGCCCTTAAGAGAAGCAAATGGTGATCTGTTGATCTGTAACAGGTATTGCTAGAGAAAAGATTGGCCAGTCAGTGGTGGGAGCATAACAAATGGAAAGAAACATAGACCCATCAATATGGAGTACTGGTGCTCCTTTATGGCATCTGTAACCATCGCTTCTCCTTTTCCCGTCTTTTTCTTCTCATGATCTTTTTGTTTTTTTTTCCTTGTCTTTTCTCTTTTTTCTTTTCTCTCTTGCCTTTTATCTCAAGTTTTTCAGGGATGAGCACACTGTGCTGCCTCTGTTGTGGCTGTTAGAATCAATTATTTGCTGACTAGCATGTATTAGGAATAGAGGGCCGGGCACAGTGGCTCACGCCTGTAATCCCAGCACTTTGGGGAGACCAAGGCGGGTAGATCACCTGAGGTCAGGAGTTCGAGACCAGCCTGGCCATCATGGTGAAACCCCGTCTCTACTAAAATTACAAACATTATCTGGGCATGGTGGTGCATGCCTGTAACCTCTGCTACTCAGGAGGCTGAGGCACAAGAATTGCTTGAGCCCAGGAGGCAGAGATTGCAGTGAGCTGAGATCACGCCATTGTATTCCAGCCTGGGCAACAGGGGAAACTGTCTCCAAATAAAAAAAAAAAAAAGAATAGAAAATACGTGCATCCTTGTTTCCCGTATCCCTTGGTGCATCAGGACAGACATCAATAATGAGTCAATATACTCTTTTTTCTGGCTAAGCCTGGATTTTTTTCTCTGAATCCTTTGATGAATGCTATAAGCAATTTGGGCACCCTAGCCTAAGGCAGTTAAGAAACATGAGAATCCGAATATTTGAAAAAGTAAATGAGTGCTGGTAAGTTGGAGATAGGTTATCTTGTCCAGCACTGGGATAAGCCACTTGGTGGTCCATCTTAATCCATGTTTAACAGCCAGCTGAAGCCACTAAATCACTAATAACATCAATTTTCAGAATACGTGCCAGAGGGTTCAGATGTAAAGTATTAGAAAAGTCAACCAAGAGTTTATGAAGAAACAGTGTCACTTCACAAGTTGTATGTTTGTTTAGTCTTCTCTCTATCCCATTTTGTACATAGTATTTTGTACATAGAAATTAGACTTCACTCATTTTAAATTTTATAAACTCTACATTTTACCCAGAAACAGACAGTAGTTCAGTGAGTTGGAAACAGTCTTATACAAACTACATATTCAATATCGGTTGAGTGACTGAACTTTATTAAGCCATAACTCTTGAGCAGTTACTCTTGAGAAGAGAAAATAATGTAAAATTAAATTTATAAGTCTTATTACAGTAAAACCCGTGAATGATTCTTAGCTTTTCATCTTTTTTAGAATAAGACAAAGTATAAATAAACATGACTAACTAATAGTAAATTCTTGCCCATGCAGCCATTTAGGTCAAGTTGTTGGCGTGAGGGGCAATAAAAGATATATCATGATGAAAAATACATTTTATTTTGAAAAACCTAAATGCAGTTACTGTCTTTATCCCCAGATACCATTGTTATAGTGAAGTTCTATCCATAATACTTTGTGATCCTAAGCATATGGAAAACAATTTTAGAAGCAGAGAAGGCCAAAGGAAGATGGAAATCACTCGCTTAGTATAAGTGTTAGAATTGTACTTACGCGATTTGGTTTTAAGAAAGAAGTGGCATTTTAAAATTCTCTTCATGTGAAGGCCACAAAGAAGTCCTTGTCATTATTGCAGTAAGTAGTTCACATAATTTAAATGATCAAATTCTTCAGGCATATACTTTGGTTTGAAGTATATGCTTGCCACTGGAGTCCTCTTTTTTTTTTTTTTGAGACGGAGTCTCACTCTGTCGCCCAGGCTGGAGTGCAGTGGCGCGATCTTGGCTCACTGCAAGCTCCGCCTCCCGGGTTCGTGCCATTCTCTTGCCTCCGCCTCCTGAGTAGCTGGGACTACAGGCACCCGCCACAGCGCCCGGCTAATTTTTTGTATTTTTAGTAGAGACGGGGTTTCACCGTGGTCTCAATCTCCTGACCTTGTGATCCGCCCGCCTCGGCCTCCCTGGAATCCTTTTCTTTTGTGTGTGTGTCATTTTGTTTGTTTGTTTTTTGTTGTTGTTTTTGTTTGTTTTTGGAGTTCTCTGAAGTCCCTGCATAACCAGTGCCTGGGGTTCTGTGTTTTATAGTAGCTGCTCAGAGACATGCTGTGAAGGAAAGGCACAGATAACAGCAGACCTCCATGTTCCCCTCTCATATTTCTACTGTTGCTTCAGTCATCCTCTTGAAGAATACTTGAGTTTTTTATTATGTACTCTCTGAGGTTTGACTGTTGAATTATAAAATGGCTAATTTCTTAATTATAAGTTTCATGAATATTGCAAAGTAGAATAATTAAATGATTTGGGATGAAATGAGTTTTCCTTTCTATGTAATTTCCTGGTCTATTTATTTTTCTAATAATAGATAACCACCTTACCAGGCAACCTGAGTGACATAAAGAATGTAGGAAAACTGCATTAGTGGTCATTTGTTTTCATTCTAGAATTCATTTGTTAATTGGAGACTTCGGCTGGTCCGTTTAATAAGATAAACTTTTACCCTTTTGTTGACTCAGATTGGAATACATCTGCTTACGCAATTCTGCTCACCCGATTTTTCAGAACCAGACATAAGTTCAGAGGAATCTGTCTCCACTGTAGAAGAACAAGAGAATGAAACTCCACCTGCTACTTCGAGTGAGGCAGAGCAGCCAAAGGGGGAACCTGAGAATGAAGAGAAAGAAGAAAATAAGTCTTCTGAGGAAACCAAAAAGGAGTAAGGAGTTATGTCTTCTTGCTATTTGTATTTGAAGAATGTGTAAAAGGACTTTAGATCAGATTGTTTTAAAGTTATAACATTGGCTTATGCTAGGTATTTGCTATTTGGATTTAATTTTTAGAATTACCATTTGAAATAGGTTTGTTATATAGTTGTATGACCTGTTAGAGTATGCTGTAGTTAGCAGAACACAATGGTTTGAATGATCCAAAAGTCTTTGTCATTGACTTTGGAATATGTTTTTGAGCTTGTAATTTATTGTGGGAGTATCTGATATTTTAAGCATTGGCAAGACTTCAATAAGAAATGAAACATAATTATAAAAATCTGACCTAGAAGACACTTAGACACTTCACTATTTTATTCCTACCTCTGTGTCAGGAGTGGGTTGCTTTTGTGTGCTTATGTTAGAAGGCATTAGTCTGTATCAAGCCATTGGTAGTGTGACCTAAAAGTCTATATATGTTTGAAGAAGTATTCGGTTGGAGAATTGACTTTGAGAATCTGAAAGTAAAATTTGCTGTTGATATGTATCTATATAAGGTGATGGCAGTTACTTTTAATTTTAATTATTTTTTTTTTTGCAGGAGAGCTGGTAGTATTCATTCTACTCTTTTCATAATTGGTCAGTTAGAAATTACTTTTAAATAGAGTCATGCATTGCTTAACAATGAGTATGCATTCTGAGAGGTGCATCTTTAGGCGATTTCATCATCGTGCCAACATCATAAAGCGTACTTACACAAACTTACATGGTACAGCCTACTACATAACTAGGCTTTATGGGATAGTCTGTTGCTCCTAGGCTGCAAACCTGTACAGCATGCTACTGTACTATATACTGTAGGCAGTTATAACACAGTGGTAAGTATTTGTGTATTTAAACATAGAAAAGGTACAGTAAAAATATGATATAAAAGATAAAATGGTATACCTTTGTAGGACACCTGCCATGAATTGACCTTAAAAGATTGGAAGTTGTTTGGGTGAGTGAGTGTAAGTGAATGTAAAGGCCTAGGACATTACTGTATGCAACTGTAGACTCTGTAAACACTGTATGCTTAGGCTACACTAAATTTATAAGCTTTTTTCTATTTTAAAAGTTTTATTTTTTAAAACTTTACTAAAAACAAAGACAAAGCAAGATTCAGTGGTGTACACCTGTAGCCTTAGCTACCTTAGCTACTTAGGAAGCTGAGGTGGGGGGATTGCTTGAGTCCTGAAATTTGAGTCTAGATTGGGCAACATTGGGAGACCTCATATCTATAAAAAAAAAAAAACTGAGACACACACACACCTTAACCTAGGCCTGCACAGGGTCAGGGTCATCAATATCACTGTCTTCCACCTCCAGATCTTCCACTGGAAGGTTTTCAGGGGCGGCAGCACACGTGGAGCTGTCATTCCCTATGGTAACAATGCTGTCTTTTGGAATACCTTCTGAAGGACCTGCTTGAGGCTGTTTCACAGTTAACTTTTTTTTAAGGTAGAAAGCATATATACTCTAATGGTAAAAAGTATAGTATACTAAACACATGAACTAGTAACATAGCTGTTTATTATCAAGTATTATGTATAATTGTAATGTGCTTTTTTTGGGGGGGGGAGGAGACAGAGTCTCGCTCTGTCACCCAGGCTAGAGTGCAGTGGCGTAATCTCGGCTCATTGCAACCTCCACCTCCCAGGTTCACACGATTCTTCTGCCTCAACCTCCTGAGTGGCTGGGACCACAGGCATGCGCCACCATACCCAGCTAATTTTTGTATTTTTAGGAGAGACAGAGGTTTCACCATGTTGGCCAGAATGGTCTCGATCTCTTGACCTTGTGATCTGCCCACCTTGGCCTCCCAAAGTGCTGGGATTACAGGCATGAGCCAGTGTGCTGTATTTTTCTATGATTGGCAGCACAGTAGGTTTGTTTACACCAGTGTCTCCACAAACAAGTGAGTAACTTGTTGCACTGTGATATTACCACCGCTATCATGTTAACCAGGTAATAGGAGGTTTTCAGTTCCATTATAAACTTAATGGGACGACCATCGTATATGTGGTCTGTTGACCAAAATATTGTTATGCAGCACATGACCATAAAAGAATAACTTAGTAATAACTACCTTCTAGCTGTAATATTCAGGGTATTCTTTATCTGAGTTTCATAAGTATAGCTAAGGTCTGTGGAATTTATAGCGACTATCTGTGTGTGTGTGTGTGTGTGTGTGTGTGTGTGTGTGTGTGTGTGTTTAATAGAGATGGTATTTCACTATGTTGGCTAGGTTGGGCTTGAATTCCTGGCCCCAAGCAGTCCTCCAACCTTAGCCTCCCAAATTGCTGGGATTACAGGCATGAGCCACTGCACCCAGCCTATCCTCTGTTGTTAAATATTCTAATGCATCTATTAGGTGCACAGAGCACTATTATATACTCAGAATAAAACTTATATAATTCTTTAAATCTTACAAAATTGCTTTGATAAACATAACTCTTATAATTCTTGCAACACCTTGGGAAGTAGTTGGTTTTATATTACTGTTTTATAGCTGAGGAGAAAGACTCACATCATATACTGAGATCATATAGCTAGCTAGTAAATGTTTGAGTGAAAATGCAGACAAAGGTTTTCTGACATAAGAGCTTGAGTTTTTTCCACTATACCATATTGCATCTGTTGTAGTTGCTAACTATTATGCATTTTAAAATTCTCTTTTCTCTTATGTACTGAGCCAGTGCTAATTTATGTGACTCCTCTCTTCTGCACCTAAGAGAAAATACCTTTTAATTCATTTATGGTACCCAGTTTTAAAGAAAGACTTGTTTGTAAAATTTTGCTTATGGTACATATCACCTTAGCCTGTGAATAAATTAAAGCATTAATTTTTATCCCTCCCTGGTCTTTTCCTCCTTCTGACTTAATACGTCTTTCTAGAGAGTTTATTTTCTATAATAACAATTCTTTGTTTTAAAGTGAGAAAGATCAGTCTAAAGAAAAGGAGAAGAAAGTGAAAAAAACAATTCCTTCCTGGGCTACCCTTTCTGCCAGCCAGCTAGCCAGGGCCCAGAAACAAACACCGATGGCTTCTTCCCCACGTCCCAAGATGGATGCAATCTTAACTGAGGCCATTAAGGCAAGTTTTTATTTCAAGCAATTCATCCTAGATTTATTATGTTCATTTTTTTCTTATTTGAAAATGGCATATTTCTGTCTAGACATAAATATTGCTCTGCTTCCTAAAGGAGTTTTAAAGAGAGGAAAGTCATTATGAGTTCATGTTTTTCTAATATAATCACATTTGGTGAACACTTAATTTTTTAAAAAATATACATTTGCTATAGCAAATGTTTTAACTTTAGAATTTTAAATTCAGTTTATCGATTAAGTACAGTTTTTATTTGAAGGCTGAAAATGTTAATTCATTGAACAAACATTTAAGGACTACCTTCCCTCTGTTGGGCGCCCCTGCTAGTGGTATAAAATTAACTAAGGCTAGCAAAGTCCTTGCCCTTGTTAATCTAATTGTTACTCAGTAACTGAAAAATATTGAGAATTTTTGTTTAAAAAATATTTCTAGGTTCATTTGTAAAGCTAAGTGTCTGATCTTGGTAGTGGATATCTTTCACACCTGAACCCTGTTATAAACACTGCTTTATCACCTAGACATTCCAAAATGCTTACAAAAATTACCGTCTTTACATAGATTCATGATTTGCTATAATCCATTGACTTTCGTTAGATGTGGTTTTTCTATTTTAATTTTTAAAGGTTATCTTCTAATCTGACATTGCCTTTATTGTATAAGTCTTTTCATTTAATTTTGCCTTGTTTAGTTCATATGATCAGATGATAAGAGGAGTTCGAACAGACCCATCTTTCAGGGACCCTGTTGTTAGGATCTGAGGCAGGACTGGGGAGACAGGGATACAGATGATTTTAACCAGAAAAGGAGGGATGTGTATAAAAAGGAGCAGCCTGGTTGTCATTCTTAGAATGCGAGAAGATAGCACTAACATATAAACTGGAAAACGGGTTTGCCTTCAGACTTGTCCCTTTACTCCTTCAAGACTTCTTATGCTCTCACCTCATTAAGAAAACTTTGTTGGTCTAGATCACCTCACTGTAGTGAAATCTCTGTTCTTCGTATAGCCTTTCTTCAGGGATTTCACTTGATGACCACTCAGCCTGGGTTTGAAGGAGCAGCATGATAGTGAGGATGGAAAAAGGACTAAAACTTGAAAATAGTGAAATAAAAAATTAAAACGGTATCAATTTGGCTTAAAGAATGGTTTGAATATAACTGTGCATATTTATGCAGCTGATTGATTTTATATAGATAATGTGTATTCCATGCAATATAACAAATTATTGCAGACCATGGATACCATTTTCTGTATCACACAGGAATCATGGTATCTACCACCATCTCACTGTCAGATTGGTGGAGCAAAAGATTATTTGTTTCAGCATTAGTGTTCTTTTCTGCTTGATTTTATTTGCTTTGTGTTTTCTTGTAAGATCAGGAGTAAACCTCAGTAGGTCATTAATAGTTCAGAGACATAGACTTGAATTACATGACTCATATTAATACAGCTTGTTTCGTGTTGTACAACCTTTTCTGGACCATCTACTTGTGAGTTATTTTTCTTTGTTGTCAAAATGTATAAAAACATTCAATGGCCGGGCGCGGTGGCTCAAGCCTGTAATCCCAGCACTTTGGGAGGCTGACACGGGCAGATCACGAGGTCAGGAGATCGAGACCATCCTGGCTAACACGGTGAGACCCTGTCTCTACTAAAAAATACAAAAAACTAGCCGGGCGAGGTGGCGGGCGCCTGTAGTCCCAGCTACTCCGGAGGCTGAGGCGAGAGAATGGCAGTAAACCCGGGAGGCGGAGCTTGCAGTGAGCTGAGATCTGGCCATTGTACTCCAGCCTGGCCGGCAGAGCAAAAAAAAAAACATTCAATGAAGTTCTTATTCAGTGAGAATGAATAAGTGCTACATTCATTTAATAGACACCATGGCAGTACAGAATTGATGGACTGGCCCATTAGATAAATGAGAGATGCTACTTCTGTGTGCTTCAAAATTTAAACATTTGATTTCAAGTCAGTGACCATTTGGAAAACAAAACTTTAAGCATTTGAAAAAAATAAGTATTTGCTGCCTTTGTGACACAGTAAGCTACTTCATTCTTCCAGGTGCATTAGTCAAATGTAGTATAAGTAAAAGAGGATGGAAATAGAAGAGGGCACATTAAATTCAAATAGAACACCTTCACTATTACCCAAAATTCTCCTTCAGGACTTCGCCATGTGTAAACCCAGTTTTATGCCATTTGTTTAGATTGTCTTTGATTCTTCTCTCTGCTGACATTCATACAGAGCCTTCAGGAAAATGTCCTGGCATGCTCATTCCTTAAGCTCATGCCTTAAAATGGGCCAGATCTGTGATCCTGTAAGTGATAGGTTTGTTCTGCTTTTCTCATTTTGATGCCAAAGTTCCATCTTCTAAATATAGAATGGAATTAAAATGGAAAGAGGTTCTTCATTATACATAGAATGTTGTTCATGTTCAGTATGGTCTTTTAGGCTGTTTTGAACAATTTAAAATTGTAGTAGAAATATTTAGTAATTCTGTTATTTCTCTGCAGCCATTGTGAACTGAAGTCTTCTGAAGTTCATTCTTCCCTACCATTTTTGTCATCCATTATCAAGTTCATTTCCAAAATAATTTATTTTGAAAATATATGTCAGGCTCTGTATCTAATAAAAAAACAACTGGTTTAATGTATATGGTTTGATAAATCTTTTCTAGGCATGCTTCCAGAAGAGTGGTGCATCAGTGGTTGCTATTCGAAAATACATCATCCATAAGTATCCTTCTCTGGAGCTGGAGAGAAGGGGTTATCTCCTTAAACAAGCACTGAAAAGAGAATTAAATAGAGGCGTCATCAAACAGGTATTACACAATTGTTAGTAGTAAGATCATTTCACTGTGTATTAGCTTTAAGTCTACAGTTAGTAACATTTAGGCTTTTTGTGTCTTTTTTGTTAAAAAATAAGTTGCATAATGATGAAATTCCTTAAGTTTAACCTAGTTGAATTATCTGAGGCTAGGTTTCGAAAACATTGGTGCCATTTAAACTTTTTTCTAGTTTGCTTTGTTCTTAATTCTTAATTGGATTTTTCTTTGGGGATGTTTGTGCTTGAAATCATGTAGCACTGAACATGAAAAAGGTAAGGAATCCTACTACTGAAACAGCAAAAATGAGACTAGGCATGGTGGCCTACACCTGTAGTCCCAGCACTTGGGGAGGCTGAGTTGGGAGGATCACTTGAGCCCAGGAGTTCGAGACCAGCCTGGGCAACATAGCAAGACCCCTTCTCTAGAAAAAATACAAAATTAGCAGGATTTGGTGGCATGTGCCACTAGTCCCAGCTACTCTGAAGGCAGAGGCAGGAGGACCACTTGAGCCTGGGAGGTTGAGGCTATCGTGAGCTATGATCTCACCACTCCAGCCTCAGTGAAAGTGAGACCCTGTCTGAAAAAAAGGAATAACAAAAATGATAATTGCCCTTGTCTTAGGTTTGTTTCCATTCAAGCCTAACTTACATGATAGACTTGTTAGTATTAATTTTTAGCTTCATAAATATGCTCACTTTAACTGATTAGTATCTAAACTATTAAGGCCTATTAGGAGTATCAGAGAAGCCTGAGTGAAATGTGACTAGCACTAGAACCAGTGTTGATTTCAGACATAAGTCTACTTTACCTTACATAGTGCATGGAGGCTTAGAACCATAGAAATCTAAAGCTAGAATAAACTTTATAATATGTTACCCTCTTCAGAGGTCCAGAGTGATGAAATAACTACTAACGTCTTAATTTTAAAAATCTAGTTCACCACATTCTTAGAGTCTGGTTACGCTTTTTCTATACCCACTGCCTGTTTGATCAGAATAGAATTCTGTGCCACTCAGGCATTTAAACTCTGCTTAGGGACTTTGAACTAGTACTTAATTTCATAGATATGTCTTGTCTTCTATGTGCCAGTTGCCTGAAGGTCTGTTACTGAATAAAACAGATTGCTGCTGTGTGGAGCTGAGAGTCTAGCTTTCTCAAAATGTAAAACTGATGTTTAACTGGCCTTTAAAATAATCACTGATGGCCAGGCACAGTGGCTTATGCCTGTAAGCCGAGGTGGGAGGGTTGCTTCAGGCCAGGAGTTTGAGACCATCCTGGGCAACATAGCAAGGTGAGACCCTGTCTCTACAAAAAAAATTATTTCTTTATTCTATTTTATTTTACTTTTTGAGACAGAATCTCACTCTGGCCCAGGCTGGAGTGCAGAGGTGCAGTCTTGGCTTACTGCACTCTCTACCTGCTGGACTCCAGCAGTCCTCCCACCTCAGCCTTCTGAGTACCTGGGACTATAGGTGTGCACCACCACACCCAGATAATTTTTGTATTCTTTGTAGAGACAAGGTTTTGCCATGTTGCCCAGGCTGGTCTCAAGCTCCTGGGCCCAAGTGATTCACCCACCTCAGTCTCCCAAAGTGCTGGGATTACAGACGTGAGCCACTATGCCCAGCCTTTACAAAAAAATTTAAAAATTAGCCAAATGTAGGGGTGCATGCCTGTACTCCCAACTCAGGAGGCTGAGGCAGGAGGATTGCTTGAATTGAGGCTGCAGTGAGCTATGATTGTGCCACTGCACTCCAGCATGGGTGACAAAGTGAGACCCTGTCTCTAAAATAAAAGAGAATGATCATTGACTAAAAGGTTTTAACCTAGTTAATATGATTATTAGAGCCAAGGACCTGTTGTGTAACATAGTATGTGTCAGCAAAGCTTATGCGATGGCTTCATGTTTTAGTTTATGACCTTCTGTAGCCTATGTAGCCTGACCACCCTTGGTTGACGCCTAAACAACTCTTAGTAGGCTAAAAGCATTCCAGCTTGATTGCTCATTGATAGCAGTGTAGGTAAAACTAAGCTGTGGAAGACTTTAGTTATTGTGAATCAACTTTTTTTTTGAGATGGAGTCTCGCTCTGTTACACAGTGGCACAATCTCAGCTCACCGCACGATCTCAGCTCACTGCACCCTCTGCTTCCCATGTTCAAGCAATTCTCCTGCCTTAGCCTCCTGAGTAGCTGGATTTACAGGCACCGGCCACCACACCCAACTAATTTTTGTATTTTTAGTGGAGACAGGATTTCACCAAGTTGGCCAGGCTGGTCTCAAACTCTTGACCTCAAGTGATCTGTCCACCTTGGCCTCCCAAAGTGCTGGGATTATAGGAATGAACCACTGTGCCTGGCCTATTGTGAATCAACTTTAAAATTTTATGAAAGTGCTTTGTGAACTGGAAATATGTGGTAAAACTTAGCATTGTGTGCAGTGGCTAAAAATTGTTTGTTTGTTTTTTTTTGAGATGGAGTCTCGCTCTGTCGCCCAGGCTGTAGTACAGTGGCGTGATCTCGGCTCACTGCAAGCTCTGCCTCCCAGGTTCACACTATTCTCCTGCCTCAGCCTCCTGAGTAGCTGGGACTACAGGTGCTTGCCACCACATCCGGCTAATTTTTTGTATTTTTAGTAGAGATGGGATTTCACTGTGTTAGCCAGGATGACCTCGTTCTCCTGACCTCGTGATCCACCCACCTTGGCCTCCCAAAGTGCTGTGATTACAGTCATGAGCCACTGTGCCCAGCCAAAAAATTGTTAGATAACCCTTCCCATAAGGAATAATGTATCGTTGGTAAACTGTGGGAAGTTATGTGGCCTGAGATTAATTAGGGTCTAAACTTTTTCCAAGGAGCTTTTAAGATAGTGAGGGGCTTTTCTTTTTTTTTTTTTTTTTTTTTTTTTTTTTTTTTGAGATGAGTCTCGCTCTGTCTCCCGGGCTGGAGTGCAGTGGCGATCTCAGCTCACTGCAAGCTGCCGCCTCCCGGGTTCACGCCATTCTCCTGCCCAGCCTCCCGGAGTAGCTGGGACTACAGGCCGCCCGCCACCTCGCCGGCTAGTTTTTGTATTTTTTTTAGTTAGAGAGGGTTTCAACCGTGTTAAGCCAGGATGGTCTCGATCTCCTGACCTCGTATCCCACCCGTCTTGCCTCCCAAAGTGCCTGGAGTACAAGGCTTGAGCCACCACGCCCGGGCCTGGATAGGAGGGCTTTTCTTATTTTCCCTAAGAGATTATGTCCCTTCCTTCTGTGGAGACATTTTGTTTTGATTTTTTAGTTCGTTTTGAAAGTTTTTAATAGACTGTTTAACCTGGTATCACAGTAGCATTCTTCTCAAAATTTTGTAGATGAGAAAACAAAATCTCAGAGGGTTGACTGGGTTGTACAGTATTACTCAACATCAGCTAGATGGTACATAAAGGACCTTCCTTCTGAAGTCTTTTGACTTTTCATTGACTGTTGTTTTTTTTTCTCCGAAGAAGTAAACACCACTTTACGTTAGCTCTTGCATTACCATGCTCTGTAATTTCCTTAGCCTAATGTAAAGTTATGAATACTAGGATAACAAAAATTAATTTACTTTAGGTTAAAGGAAAAGGTGCTTCTGGAAGTTTTGTTGTGGTTCAGAAATCAAGAAAAACACCTCAGAAATCCAGAAACAGAAAGGTAAGACAATGTATACCACAGTTTGAGTGCTGTGGAGCTGTTACTGCTACCAAAAATAGCAACATCCATTGAGTGTTTGTTGTGTGCCTGGCAGTATGCAAAGTTCAGCCTTTCTGCTAAAGTCTAGGGAAGTTATAAATAATTTGTTCATCTAGTGAGTAGAATAGCCAGGATGCAGATTGAAGCAGTTCAACCTGGTTAAGCCTATGCTCTTAAGTGCCTTACCTTAAATTATGGGCAGCTATATGAATTATACTGCTTTTTGTTTTGAGATGGAGTCTTGCTCTGTTGCCCATGCTAGAGTGCAGTGGCGTGATCTCAGCTAGCTGCAGCCTCCACCTCCTGGGTTCAAGCAATTCTCCTGCCTCAGCCTCCTGAGTAGCTGGGATTACAGGCACTCGCCACAATGCCCGGCTAATTTTTTTGTTTTTTTTTAGTAGAGATGGAGTTTCACCATGTTGGCCAGGCTGGTCTTGAACTCCTGACCTCAAGTGATCTGCCCACCTCGGCCTCCCAAAGTGCTGGGATTACAGGGTGAGCCACCGCGCCCGGCTGAATTATACTGCTTTTTGTGAAGTATCTTTTAAACTAGAGAAGATACAAGAGTTTTTTTGTTTTTGTTTTTTTGAAGATAGAGTCTTGCTCTATTGCCCGGGCTGGAGTGCAGTGGCACGATCTTGGCTTGCTGCAACCTCCGCCTCCAGGATTTAAGTGATTCTCCTACCTCAGCCTCCCCAGTAGCTGGGACTACTACAGGCATGTGCCACCATGCCCAGCTAATGTTTGTATTTTTAGTAGAGACGGAGTTTCACTACGTTGGCCAGGCTGGCCTCCAACTCCTGACCTCAGCTGATCTGCCTGCCTCGGCCTCCCAGCATGCTGGGATTATAGACATGAGCCACTGTGCCCAGCCTAAAAGTACATTTTTACTGAATACTATACCCAGATCTAATTTTTCTTCCGGTTTTTGTAAATACTAATATTCTTCTTCCCAACATGTATAATTTCATTTGTGTAAAGTATTTCTGCAATAATAAAGTGAAATGTCTTGTACTCATTTATATCAGAAATTGAAATAATGTTTTCTAAACTTTTTTTTTTTTTACGACTCTGAAGCTTTTATCCTTTTTTCATAGTTTTCAAACACTTTCAAAATGAACTTTATGCATTACTTTCTGTTGCTGCACTTCATAAATTAGGACCTTTAAAGTCTACACTCCTTTTTACTTTTATGTGTTTTTTGAGATGGAGTTTTGCTCTTGTTGCTCAGGCTGGAGTGCGATGGCGCAATCTCGGCTCTCTGCAACCTCCGCCTCCCGGGTTCAAGTGGTTCTCCTGCCTCAGCCTCCCGAGTAAATGAGATTGCAGGTGCATGCCACCAGTCCTGGCTAATTGTGTATTTTTATTAGAGACAGGGTTTTACCACGTTGGTCAGGCTGGTCTCGAACTTGTGACCTCAGGTAATCAGCCCAGCTCAGCACCCCAAAGTGCTGGGATTACAGGCATGAGCCACCACGCCCAGCTGCTTTTCTTGTTTTGTTGTTTTGTTTTTTTTTTTTTTTTGAGACGGAGTCTCACTTGTCACCCAGGCTGGAGTGTGGTGGCTCTGTCTTGCATCACTGCAATCTCCACCTCCTGGATTCAAGCAATTCTTGTGCCTCAGCCTCCCGAGTAGCTGGGATTACAGGCTACCATGCCTGGCTAATTTTTATATTTTTAGTAGAGGGGGGTTACACCATGTTGGCCTGGTCTTGAACTCCTGACCTCAAGTGATCTGCCCACCTTGGCCTCCCAAAGTGCTGGGATTACAGGTGTGAGCCACCACACCCAGCTTTTATATGTATTTTTAATGCTCTCAGTGGAAAATTTTATATCAAAGAAGTTGCCACAAAATTGACAAATTTGATCATCAACTGAGGAAAACCCTTGAGTTGTATGTAGAAGCATTTACATTCTATAATGATCATAATTTTTGATGATTACTTTTCAGAATAGGAGTTCTGCAGTGGATCCAGAACCACAAGTAAAATTGGAGGATGTCCTCCCACTGGCCTTTACTCGCCTTTGTGAACCTAAAGAAGCTTCCTACAGTCTCATCAGGAAATATGTGTCTCAGTATTATCCTAAGCTTAGAGTGGACATCAGGTATGAGCCATTGGCCTGGCCTTTAAAACATGATGTGTTACTTCCTTTAGCTGCCTTTTCATGGGAAAGGAGATAGATTAAATACTGAGGAGGGATTACTTTTAGCTAAGAATAAACCTTTTTTGTTGGTCTTACTTTTTGTGCCCCATTATGTGTTTCTCTTCATATCTCCATGTATAGTTTTTTTGTTTGTTTGTTTGGAGACAGGTTTGCTCTTGTCATCCAGGCTGGAGTGCAGTGGCACCGTCTCGGCTCACTGCAGCCTCTGCCTCCCAGATTCAAGGGATTCTCCTGCCTCCGCCTTCCGGGTTCAAGCGATTCTCCTGCCTCTGCTTCCCACGTAGCTGGGACTACAGGCGTCCGCCACCATACCCAGCTAATTTTTGTATTTTTAGTAGAGTCAAGGTTTCATCATGTCGGCGAGGCTGGTCTCGAACTTTTGAACTCAAGTGATCCACCTGCCTCGGCCTCCCAGATTGCTAGGATTACACGTGTGAGCCACTGTGGCCGGCCTTTTATTTTATTTTTTTTTGAGATGAAGTCTCGCTCTTGTTGTCCAGGCTAGAGCGCAGTAGCACAATCTCAGCTCACTGCAACCTCTACTTCCCTGGTTCAAGTGATTCTCCTGCCACAGCCTCCCAAGTAGCTGGGATTACAGGCACCAGTTACCATTCTTGGCCTACTTTTGTTTTTTGTGTGTGTGTTTTGTTTTGTTTTGTTTTCAAACCCAAATCTTATGTTTCTTTGTAAGAGCCTGGTAGAGTAGCTCTTTCAATGTTGTTAGCTGTTAAGATATTTAATATTGAACTCTGTGTTTTCTCAGATATTAAATATCTTAACAGTTGACAACATTAAAAGTGTTACTCTACCAGGTTTTAAAAAAAAAAAAAAAAAAAAATAGCCTGGGTGTGGGAGCGGGCACCTGCAATCCCAGCTACTCAGGAGGCTGAGGCAGAAGAATTGCTTGAACCCAGGAGTTGGAGTATGCAGTGAGCCGAGATTGCACCATTGTACTGCAGCCTGGGCACCAAGAGTGAAAGTCCGTCTCAAAAAAAAAAAAACAACACATAAAAGTAAAAAGGAGTGTAGATTTTAAAGGTCCTAATTTATTCTTAGCCTTTAATAACTAAAGAATGAAGTACAGCACCAGAAAGAAATGCATAAAGTTCATTTTGAAAGTGTTTGAAAAGTCTATAATAAAAGGATAAACAGCTTCAGAGTTGTAAGAAAAAAAAAAGTGAAGAAAATACTATTTCAATTTCTGATATAAATGAGTACAAGACATTTCATTTTATTGTAGAAATACTTTACACAAATGAAATTGTATGTGTTGGGGAGAAGAATGTTAGTATTTACAAAAACAGGAAGAAAAATTGCATCTGGGTATAGTTTTTGGGTCTGGTATTGGGTTAAAATGTACTTTTAGGCTGGGCACGGTGGCTCACGCCTATAATCCTAGCACTCCAGCCTGGGTGACAGAGTGGGACTCTGTCTCAAAAAACATTATAGATATATGATATATACATACATACATATACATCAAGTATATATTTTATGAGAATTCAGACTTCAGTAACACCTTTACACAGAAATAGCAGAATGTTTTCATCATTTAAACATGCAGCTTAAAATTCTGAGATAATTTTGTTAGTAATTCGTATGTAAAATTTGCCACTTAACGTCTTGACAGATCATTTAGATTGTCACATTTGCTCAGTTGTAGATTCATGCAGATATATCAATTTGTTTAAATTTGTAATTCACAGACTCTGAGAGTGTTTGTGTGAGATGACTTCTAGAATATTATGTTTAATCCAGATTTCTGTCTACAGAAGACTACTATATTCAGTGCACAATGTCCTGATACAGTTTAGTACCAGTATTTACTTGCATTACTGAGGCATACATTTAGAATTGCTGAGGTTTCAGTCCAGAAGCCACATTTTCAGAAAATCAGTAGTGGTCATCAGAGTGCCAAATTAAAGAGCTAGTGAAATAGTGCAAAAGAAAAGGGAATCATTGAAGCCGAAAGTTCTAAATTAATGAATTAATGTGCTGATATTTTCATGCTTCTTACATGCTGAGTGTAGTGGTAGTAGGCAGACACAATTGTGGATCAAAAATGCATTGTATGATGCAATTTTTTTTTTTTTTTTTTTTTTTGAGACGGAGTCTCGCTCTGTCGCCCAGGCTGGAGTGCAGTGGCCGGATCTCAGCTCACTGCAAGCTCCGCCTCCTGGGTTTACGCCATTCTCTCGCCTCAGCCTCCCGAGTAGCTGGGACTACAGGCGCCCGCCATCTCGCCCGGCTAATTTTTTGTATTTTTTTAGTAAAGACAGGGTTTCACCATGTTAGCCAGGATGGTCTCGATCTCCTGACCTCGTGATCCACCCGTCTCGGCCTCCCAAAGTGCTGGGATTACAGGCTTGAGCCACCGCGCCCGGCCTGTATGATGCATTTAAAGATGGAAACATTTCACTGTTCTTTAATAAAGAATAAAGTTTATTTGGCTCATGGTAACTGCAGGCTGTACAAGAAGCATAGTGCAGCCATCTGCTTCTAGTGGGGGCTTCAGGAAACTTATAATCATGGTGGAAGGAGGCGCTATCGTTATCACATGTCAAGAAAGGGAGCAAGAGAGGAGGGAAAGGTGCCACACTCTTAACCAGATCTCACACTCTTAAAACAACCAGTTGTTTTAAACAACCCGCTCATTACGACCAGGAAGGCACGAAGCCGTTCATGAGGGATCCATCCCTGTAACTCAAACACCTCCCGCTAGGCCCCACCTGCAACACTGGGGCTCACATTTCACTTTTATCTCCCTTGTGTGACCCCAAATTGTCTGAGAGAGGTCTCAGTCAATTTAGAAAGTTTATTTTGCCAAGGTTAAGGTTGTGCCCGTGACACAGCCTCAGGAGGTCCTGAAAACTTGTGCCCAAGGTGGTCTGGGCACAGCTTGGTTTTACACATTTTAGGGAGACATGAGACAGTAATATATGTAAGGTGTACATTGGTTTATTCTGGAAAGGTGGGACAACTCAAATCAGGGAGGGGGCCTTCCAGGTCACAGGTAAATAAAAGACAGTTTTATTCTTTTTGAGTTTCTGATTACCTTTTCAAAGGAGACAGTCAGATATGCATTTATCTCAGTGAGTAGATGAATGACTTGGAGTTCTGTCCTTTGTCTGCAAGGATTTTCCTTTGTGGACAAATTGTAAGGGAGGTATGTAGCTTTTTTATCTTAGTGGCTATCTTTTTTTTTTTAGGAATAGAATGGGAGGCAAATTTGCCCTTAGCAGTTCCCAGCTTGACTTTTCCCTTTGGTTCCTGATTTGGGGATCCCAAGCCTTATTTTCCTTTCACACCCTTTATTCTCTGCCTTTTGGTGAGTGGAGACCGTATCCTCCCCCATTTTTTTTTCTTGTGGTTCTACTCTACTTACGTAAGGTGGTGTGTTGCTACCAGTGTGCCTTTGCTCCCCTTCTTTTGAAACATACTGTCATGACCTTATGCTGAAACAAAATTTACCTGATAATAGATGGGTTGTCAACCCAAAGGTGCTAATGAGCCTGAAGACCTTTTCTCATGGCCTTTTTAATGGTAATTTTTTCCATTGAAACTTTTTTCTTTTATGTGAAACCATATTGATTTTCTCTAATTCTTGATTATAATGGAGTCCTGTCATATACACATTTAACTTGAAAATTCAGCCATTCTTGCTTGGCCAAACAAAAGAGGAAGAAAAATACAGTTTCACCAAAGTGTAGGTTGTCTGTACTTGGTATCTACAGTGTCTTGCCTTCCACTTTCCCCACTTTAGTCAGACTTTATCCCCACCACTTTACCTGAATATTTTCTGTCCGTCTCACTTCGCAGATTTCAGTGGTCAATTCATAGTCCTTACCAACTGCCCTGTCAGTGGCATTTCACACAGTTGATGACTCCTACCTGCTTGAAACATTTTCTTTACTTGCCTTCCAGGACACCACACCTTTGTACCCCTCCTTTCTCAATCTTCTAAGGATTTCTGCTTTACCTCTTAATATAAAGGTGCCCTCAGGGTTATACCTTAAGCCTCTCATCTTTTATGTGCACATTTGCTTGGTGATTCCTTTCACTTGCAAAGCTTTAAATACCAGCTATAAACTATTAATTCACAAATTTATGAATTTAGCCCATACCTCCCTTCTAACTTCAGATTCGTGTATACGGATTCCTGTTCAACATCACCACTTGGATGTCTGATTTAAATGTTGAAAACTGAACTCTTGGCCGGGTGCGGTGGCTCACGCCTGTAATCCCAGCACTTTGGGAGGCTGAGGCGGGCGGATCATGAGGTCAGGAGATTGAGACCATCCTGGCTAACACAGTGAAACGCCGTCTCTACTAAAAATGCAAAAAATTAGCCGGGCGTGGCGGCGGGCGCCTGTAATCCCAGCTACTCAGGAGGCTGAGGCAGGAGAATGGCATGAACCCGGGAGGCGGAGCTTGCAGTGAGCTGAGATCGCACCACTGCACTCCAACCTGGGCGACTGAGCAAGACTCTGTCTCAAAAAAAAAAAGAAAAGAAAACTGAACTCTTGATCCCCACTCTGCGCCCGCTCCCCCACAAAATCCCTGCATTTCCCACATTATCTTCATTTCAGTTCATGACAGTATTATCTTTCCACTTGCTGAAACCAAAAACCCTGGCTTTGTGCTGGTCTCTTCTCTTTGTTACATACCTTTATCTAACTTATAAGCAGTTATTTTGCTCTGTCTTTAAAATATATCAGTAAACAGGCTGGGTGCTGTGGCTCATGCCTGTAATCCCAGCACTTTGGGAGGCAGGTGGATCACATGAGGTCAGGAGTTCGAGACCAACCAGCCCAACATGGTGAAACCCTATCTCTACTAAAAATACAAAAAATTAGCCAGGCATGGTGGCATGCGCCTGTAGTTCTAGCTACTCAGGAGGCCGAGGCAAGAGAATCACTTAAACCTGGGAGGCAGAGTCTGCAGTGAGCCAAGATCACGCCACTGCATTCCAGCCTGGGCGACAGAGTGAGGCTCCATCTCAAAGTAAAATATAAAATATAAAATAAAGAAAAAAACTAAACTAAACTAAAATAAAATAGTAAACATACTACTTATTCATCACGTGCATCACTACCATTCTCTTCCAGGCCACCATCATCTCTCACCTGTATTAGAGCAATAACTTCCTAACTGCTTTTTTCATGCTCCCTTTCAGTATGTTCTTACCATCATAGTGAGAGTGAGACTTTTTGAAAAATGTGATTTCTATGGCTTTAAAATTTATTTATGTATTTATTTATTTATTTGAGAAGGAATCTTGTTCTGTTTCCCTGGCTGGAGTGCAGTGGTGTGATCTTGGCTCACTGCAACCTCCACCCACTGGGTTCAAGCGACTCTCCTGTCTCAGCCTCTCGAGTAGCTGGGATTACAGGCTGTGCCACCATACCCGGGTAATTTCTGTATTTTTAGTAGATTTGGAGTTTCACCATGTTGGCCAGGCTGGTCTCAAATTCCTGGCCTCCAGTGATCTGTCCACCTTGGCCTCCCAAAGGATTACAGACGTGAGCCACTGCACCCAGCCTGTCACTTTTTTTTGTTGTTTTTTTTTCAAGCTAGGGTCTTGCTCTGTTGCCCAGACTGGAGTATAGTGGCAAGATCGCAACTCGTGGCAACCTCAAACTCCTAGGCTCAAACAATCCTCCCACTGCAGCCTCCCAAGTAGCTGGGACTGCAGGAATGTGTCACCACATGCAGCTAATAGTTTTTAAGTTTTTTATAGAGACAATCTCCCTACATTGCCCAGACTGGTCTTTAACTCCTGGCCTCAAGTGATCCTCCTGTTTTGGCCACCCAGGTGTTGGGATTACAGGTGTGAACCACTGTGCCCAGTGTCATGTCGCCTTTCTACTCAAACATTCATGTCCTCCCAACCCCCTCAGTCTTTAGGGTTGAGTGTGGTGGCCCACGCCTGTAATCCCAGCACTTTGGGAGTCTGAGGTGGGTGGATCACGAGGTCAAGAGTTTGAGACCATCCTGGCCAACATGGTGAAACCTCATCTCTACTAAGCATACAAAAATTAGCCGGGCGTGGTGGTGGCACATGCCTGTAATCCCAGCTACTCAGGAGGCTGAGGCAGGAGAATTGCTTGAACCCGGGAGGCAGAGGTTGCAGGGTTGCAGTGAGCCAAGATTGCGCCACTGCACTCCAGCCTGGGCGACAGAGCAAGACTCTGTCTCAGGGGGAAAACAAACACAAACAAAAAAAATCAATCTTTAAAAGTGCCTTTAAATACAAGGCACTACATTCCCTTCTATCTCTGACCTAAGCTACTACTCTTCACTCCCTCACTGGTCTCACAGCCTTTCTGTTGCATTCCCTTTACCTGAATGGCTTTTTCCCCATAAGCCACTTTGCCAGTTCCTTTACTTCCTTAAGTTTTTAGTCTAATATCATCACCAAAGACCTGCCTTGACTATTTTTATTATTGTTGTTACTTTGGCATATAAACAAGAGAAATGTATTTCTCACAGTTGTGCAGACTCAAAGTCTGAGATCCGGGTGCCAGCATGGCTGGGTTCTGTGAGGGCCTCTTCTGCGTTGCAGATTGCCGCCTTCTCATTGTATCTTCATATGAAAGAAGGAGCCCTTAATACTTTCTTAAATGTTTTATCTTGGAAATTTTCAAACATGTACAAAGAAACATAGAGAACATTAACCATCGTACTTAAATCGTTCTTTTTTTTTTTTTTTTTTTTTTTTTGTTGAGATAGGGTTTTGCTCTTGTTTCCCAGGCTGGAGTGCAGTGAGAGTGGTATAATCTTGGCTCACTGCAACCTCCACCTCCCGAGTTCAAGCGATTCTCCTGCCTCATCAGTCTCCCAAGTAGCTGGGATTATAGGCATACGCCACCACACCCAGCTAATTTTGTATTTTTAGTACAGATGGGGTTTCTCCATGTTGGTCAGCCTGGTGTCGAACTCCCGACCTCAGGTGATGTGCCTGCCTCAGCCTCCCAAAGTGCTGGGATTCCAGGCGTGAGCCACCTCACCCGGCCACTTAAATCATTCTTAACAAAATTAATAATTTATTATTATCTAGTACCCAGTCCATGTTCAGGTGTCCCTAGTTGTCTCCAGAATGATATTTTACAGTTGTTTTTCCTAACATGGCCCACACGTTGTGTTTGGTTGATAATGACCAACCAAAACCTCTCTGCCGGTCAGGTGCTGCGATTCACACATGTAATCCCTGCACTTTGGGAGGCCAAAGCAGGAGGATCGCTTGAACTTACAAGTTCGAGACCAGGCTGGGCAACATAGTGGAACCCCCCCCGTACAAAAAAAATAACAAAAATTAGCTGGTGTAATGGCATGTGCCTATAGTACCAACTACTCGGGAGGCTGAGGCGGCAGAAGGGTTGCTTGAGCCTGGGAGATCGAGGCTGCAGTGAGCCGTGATCATACCACTGCGCTTCAGCCTGAGTGACACAGTGAGATCCTCTCTCTCAAAAAAAAAAAAAAAAAAAAGGGCTGGGCGCGGTGGCTCACGCCTGTAATCCCAGCACTTTGGGAGGCCGAGGCAGGCGGATCATGAGGTCAGGAGATCGAGACAATCCTGGCTAACATGGTGAAACCCCGTCTCTATTAAAAATACAAAAAATTAGCTGGGCGTGGTGACAGGCACCGGTAGTCCCAGCTACTTGGAAGGCTGAGGCAGGAGAATCACTTCAACCTGGGGGGTGGAGGTTGCAGTGAGCCAAGATCTCGCCGCTGCACTCCATCCAGCCTGGGCGATGAGCAAGACTCCATCTCAAAAAAAAAAAAAAAACAAAAATGTTTAACTCATAGAGTTTGAGTTTCTTAGTCTGTGCTAAACACTTAGAATAGTCCTTGGCACCTAGTAAATGTTCAACTAATGTTATTCTTAGTCTCAGTTCCAACTTCCCATAGTATGACCATCACAGCATGCTAAGCAGGATTCTAATATTTAAAGACATCATGTTTTTTTTTGTTTTGTTTTGTTTTTTATTTTTTTTGAGACAGAGTCTTGCTCCGCTGTCCAGGCTAGATTGCAATGGCACAGTCTCAACTCACTGCAGCCTCCACCTCCCGGGTTCAAATGATTCTCCTGCTTCAGCCTCCTAAGTAGCTGGGACTACAGTTGCCTGACACCACGCCTGGCTAATTTTTTTTATGTTTTTGGTGGAGCCACTGTTTCACTGTGTTGGCCAGGCTGGTCTCGAACTCCTGACATCGTGATCCGCCAGCCTGGCCTCCCAGAGTGTTGGGATTACAAGCATGAGCCACCGTGCCCGGCCAAGATATTGGTTTTTTATATAACATGCAAATTACCTTCTTAATTTGATAACAGTGATTTTTTTGCAACCCTAGAAGAAGAACTGGACATATTGGGTACACAGAGACTCTGAGTTGGCCTTGAAGAAAGTGTCTTTCGAAATTTTTTAGGTCTGTCATATGGCATTAGAAGTGAAATGTTAAAATCTAATCTTCAGCCAGGCGTGGTGCCTCATGCCTGTAATCCCAGCATTTTGGGAGGCCTTAGTGAGAGGATTGCTCGAGGCCAGGAGTTGAAGACCAGCCTGGGAAACATAGTGAGACTCCATCTCTACCAAAACAGCAACAACGACAACAAAAAATCAATTTAGCCAAGCATAGTGGCACACACTATACACCCAGCTAGTCCCAGCTACTTGGGAGCCCAAGGCAGGTGGATTTGTGTGAGCCTAGGAGATCGAGGCTGCAGCTCGCCATGGTTTGCCACTGCACTACATCCTGGGCAACAGAGCGAGACTCTGTATCCAAAAAAAAAAAAAATTCTCATGTAAGATGTAACTCATACTCTGTTTTTGGCTTTTCTCTATTTACATCAAAAAGTGAGCACAGCCCAGGATGCAGTATTATACCCTATACTTTTCTCTAAACATACTAATTTATTTGGAGACCTCTTAGATTCTTAATTTTCAACTCTTAGTTATTTCAAGAGTTCTCTTGATTTTCTTAATTTCGTGTATGCATTTCTGACAGGCCGGTGTTCACAGTTGGCCTCAGAGAATTCCAGAGTTGAATGAGACTTTTAAGATATCCATCCTTTGCTTGATTACTCAGTTTGATCATGGTTGTGGTCCAGTAGCAACCAGTGGTGGGTGGGTTTTTGGAGTGTCTTGGCAATTTAGAAATTGGTTCTATATGGTATGAGATTCTGTATGTATAGATAATGACTTAGCTTCTTTACTTTAAAGAAAAGAGTACCTCTTGTTAAGGATGCCAGCAATTTGTTACTACTTTTTTTCATTTTAACAAAGCTAATACCTATAATAGTAATCGGAGGCTGGGCATGGTGGCTCCCGCCTGTAATCCCAGCACTTTCGGAGACCAAAGTGGGCAGATCACCTGAGGTCAAGAGTTCGAGACCAGCCTGACCAACATGGGGAAACCCCGTCTCTACTAAAAATACAAAATTAGCTGGGCGTGGTGGCGCATGCCTGTTATCCCCCAGCTACTTGGGAGGCCGAGGCAGGAGAATTGCTGAACCCGGGAAGTGGAGGTTGCAGTGAGCCAAGATCGTGCCATTGCACTCCAGCCTGGGCAACAAGAGTAAAGCTCCATCTCAAAAAAAGTAATGATAATAATAGTAATCAGAACTCTTGATCTGGGAATAACCCTGTATCTCTTTCTTTACATTTTTCTTTCATTAATGTATTTATCACTGTTTTTTTTGTTTGTTTGTTTTTCTTTGCAGGCCTCAGCTGTTGAAGAACGCTCTGCAGAGAGCAGTAGAGAGAGGCCAGTTAGAACAGATAACTGGCAAAGGTGCTTCAGGGACATTCCAGGTTAGAAATCAGAGGCCTGGTTGTGGAGAAGTGCTTTTTAAAGTTTTTGGTTTCAGGACCTCCTTATACTGTAAAATTTATTGAGGAACCTCAAATAATTTTTGTTTATGTGGGTTGTATCTGTCAATATTTACTATGTTAAAAACTAACACTGAGATCTGGGTGTGGTGGCTCACACCTGTAATCCCAGCACTTCGGGAGGCTGAGGCAGGTGGATCTAACCTGCGGTTGGAAGTTCGAGACCAGCCTGGTGAAACCCTGTTGTCTCTACTAAAAATACAAAAATGAACTGGGCGTGGTGGCACGTGCCTGTAGTCCCAGCTACTTGGAAGGCTGAGGCAGGAGAATCACTTGAATGCGGGAGGTGGAGGTTGCATTGAGCCGAGATCGCACCACTGTGCTCTAGCCTAGGTGACAGAGTGAGATTCCATCTCAAAAAAAAAAAGAAAATTAACTGAGGAAAAATTTAAATATTTATTGATTTACTTTAAAATAATAGTAGAAAACCCATTACATGTTAACATAAATTACATATTTTTTAGTGAAAAATAACTGTCCTTCCCCTTCACCTCCCAGCCCTTTTTTTGAGACAGCGTTTCGCTCTGTTTCCCGGGCTGGAGTGCAGTAGCACAATCACAGCTCACTGTAGCCTCTATCTCCCAGGTTCAAGCGATCCTCCAGCGTCAGCCTCCCAAAGTGCTGGGATTGTAGGTGTGAGCCTATAATCTGTCTTCCCCAATTTTTTTTAATGAGAAGTCATCAGGCGCTGTTTACATTTTTGCAAATGTCTTTAACGTGTAGCATAACAGAAGACAGCTAGTATCTGTTCCAGTTTATTTCGGGTTACTTATTTGAAGAAAATCTGACCTCACACAGAAATACAGTTAGAAAATGATGGAATATTTTAAGATAACTTTCAGATAGTTGTAGAAATTATTATTTCATACTACACCAAAACTCAACAAATTGTTATTTTTTAACAGCTTTATTGAGGTCGATTTACATACCATATACAATTTAATTTATATAATTACAGTTTATAACCCAGTGATTTTTAGTAACTTTATAGAGTTGTACAACTGTTACAGTCCAATTTTTGGATATTTCTGTCACCCAAAAAAGATCCCTTGTAACCATTTGCAGTCACTCCCTATTCCAAAAGCAACCTCAGGCAACCTCTAATCTGTTCTCTGTCTGCAGATGTGCGTTTTCTTCATGTTTCATGTGGATAGAATCATGTACTATGTGATCTTCTGTGTCTGGCTTCTTTTACCTTGATGTTTTTGAATTTTATCCACGTTGCAGCATGTACCAGTACTTTCATTCTTTTTTATTGTCCAATAGTATTTCATTCTGTGGATGTCACATTTTGTTTATCCATTCATGAAATGATGATGGACATTTGGATTATTTCTGCTTTTCAGCTAATTAAGAATAATACTGCCTATGAACATTTATGTTCAAGTCTGTGTGTGGATATGTTTTCAGGACTTGCTGGGCCATATGGTAAATTTATATTCTAAGAAACTGGCAGTGTTTATAAGGGCTCAAGTCATTTTGTTTTGTTTTGTTTTGAGATAGGGTCTCACTCTGTCACCCAGGCTAGAGTGCAGTGGTGTGATCTCAGCTCACTGCAACCTCTACCTCCCTGGCTCAATTGATCCTCTCATCTTAGCCTCCCTAGTATCTGGGATTATAGGAGCGCACCACCATGCCTGATTAATTTTTCTGTTTTTTATAGAAATGGGGTTTCACCATGTTGCCCAGGCTGCTCTTGAACTTCTGGGTTCAGTGAAGTAGTCTGCCTGCCTCAGCTTCCTGAGGTGTTGGAATTACAGGTGTGACCCACCGCACCTGACCAGGGCTCAGTTTTCTCCATATCCTCTTGAACATTTGTTACTCTTTTTTGTTATAGCCATACTAGTGGATATAGGGTATCTCATTGTAGTTTTGATTGGCATTTCCCTAATAGTTACTGATGTTGAGCATCTCTTGTGCTTAAGGCCATTTGTTTATTTTCTGTAGTGAAATGTGTATTCAGATCTTTTGCCCATTTTAAAAATGGAGTTATTCGCTATAAGAATTCATTACTCTAGATATAAAGTCCCATCAAGTTTTTTCTCCTGTGACTTTCTCAGTAGTATCTTTTGAAGTGTTTAATTTTTGATGAAGTCCTATTTATCATTTTTAAAAATTGCTTTTGCAGTTTTATGGTTATCTAAGAAACATTGCCTAAGTAAAGGTAATGAAAATTTACTCCTATGTTTTGGAGTTTTATAGTTTTGGCTTTTAAATTTAGGTCTGTGATCTATATTGTTTTGTTTATAGTGTGAGGTAAGGGTATAATTTATCTTTTTGCATGTGGGTATCTGATCATCCCAGCACCTTTTATTGAAAAGACTGTCCCTTCCCTATTGAATTGCCTTAGCATCTTATGAAAATCAGTTGACCATAAATACAAGGGTTTATTTCTGGATTCTGAGTTCTCTTTTGTTGTTCTATATATGTGTATCCTTCATGCCAGTACTCCACTGTCTTATTGGCTGTAGCTTTAGAGTGAATTTTGAAATTTGGAATTATAAGCCCTCTAACTTTTTCAGGAATGTTTTGACTATGCTGGGCCTTGTACAGTTCCACACAAATTGTCCATTTCTGCCAAAAAACAAACAGCTGGAGTTTTAGTAGGAATTGCATTGAACCTATAGATCAATTTGGGGAGACTCACTATCTTTACAATGTTGAGTTTTCCAATCCATGACACAGAAGGTCTCTTTTTAATTTCTCTCAGTAGTCTTTTGTAGTTTTCGGTATACAAGTCTTGAATTTTTTTTGTTAAATTTATTGCCAAGTATTTTATTCTTTTTCCATGCTGTCATGAATGGTGGAAGTGTTTTCTAATTTTCGTTTTCAGGTTGTTAATGCTAACCTATAGAAATACAATTGATTTGTCCATTGCTCTTGTGTCCTTCACCGTTGCTAAACTCACCAGTTGTAGTAGTTTCTTTGTGAATTCCATACAGTTTTCTATATACAGGATCCGTTATCTGCAAATAAAGAGCATTTTACTTGTTTCTTTCCAGTCTGTATGTCTTTTACTTCTTCTGATTGCCTGATTGCTCTAGATTAACCTCCATTACAGTGTTGAATAGAAGTAGTAACAGCAGACATCTTTGCCTTGTTCCACATCCTGGAGAGAAAACATTCAGTCTTTCACAAGTTAGTTGTAGGTTTTTCATAGATGCCTATTGTCAGGTTGAGCAAGTTCCCTTCTATGCTACTAGTTTCCTGGGAGTTTTTTTTTTTTTTTATCATGAATGGCTGTTGGATTTGTCAAGTGCTTTTTCAGTGTCTGTTAAGATGATTGTGTGGTTTGTGTCCTTTGTTCATATGGTCTGTTAACATTATTTGTTTTGTGATAAATTCTTTAAAGTTTAGTTGCCATGTGGAACCTGAAACCATAATCAGTGAATTTCTTGGACTATGTTACCTTAAAATTTGTTGAACTTTGAATAGATATTTTAATCCAACATAATTTTGTAGCACAATACATTGGTCATTTGAAAAACAGTGGCTTGCAGTTATGTAGATTTTCCAAATGTTGGCATTTCATTATATACGATAACAAAAATCACAGTCATTGGTATCGGCCACTGATCTTATAAGAACAGTATTTAAGTATTGGGAAAATAACCAACTCACAGTGATAGACACAAGTTTTTCAGAATTTAAATTTTCTCTTGAAAGTTTGAATTTTATCATTGGCAACAAATACTATTGTTTTTTGACATGGCCGGCTCTAGTTCATTTTCAAGATACTGTCTACCTCATAACCAGTAGGTTAGCTGTCAGTTATTTCTTCAAGTAAAAAAAGTATTCCAGGCCAGGCGCAGTGGCTCACACCTGTAATCCCAGCACTTTGGGAGGCCGAGGCCGGCGAATCATGAGGTCAGGAGATCGAGACCATCCTGGCTAACACGGTGAAACCCAGTCTCTAATAAAAATACAAAAAATTAGCTGGGCATGGTGGCACACGCCTGCAATCCCAGCTACTAGGCTGAGGCAGGAGAATCGCTTGAACCCGGGAGGCGGAGGTTGCAGTGAGCCGAGATCACACCACTGTACTCCTTCTAGGCTGGGTGACAGAATGAGACTCTGTCTAAAAAAAAAAAAAAAAAAAGAAGAAAGTGTTCGAAGAAAAGTGCAGCTAATTCAGCTCGTAACTCTAACAATTACACAAGAGCTTTTCCTGGATACCATCATGTCTGCATATGTAGCAGATACAGATTATGTGTTCTTCCTGTTTCATCCCATAAAATATTCTAAAGACACATATTCAGAAGTTGAGATAGTTTTTAGAACTTTATCAAGGGCATTCTAAGTGAATTGGTACTCTTTTTTAAAACCGTAAGTACATAGCAGTAAAGAAGACAATAACCACATTTTTGTGCCTCTGCCTTTATCTGTGGTAAGCTGACAGCAGTTTTACTCACCATTGCTTCTGCACTATCAGTGCAATTGTCAAAATAGTGAAAAGGCCAGGTTTGGTGACTCACACCTGTAATCCTAGCACTTTGGGATGCTGAGGCGGGCGGTTTACTTGGTCAGGAGTTCGAGGCCAGCCTGGCCAACATGGTGAAACCTCGTCTCTACTAAAAATACAAAAATTAGCCAGGTGTGGTGGCGGGTGCCTGTAGTCCCAGCTACTCAGGAGATAGATGCAGGAGAATCTCTTGAATCCGGGAAGCGGCGGTTGCAGTGAGCCCAGACCACGCCATTGCACTCCAGTCTGGACAACAGAGTGAAACTCTGTCTCAAAAAAGAAAAAAGACAGTGAAAAAGTAAATCACATCTTAAGTTTTTGTTTGTTTGTCTTTTGAGATGGAGTCTTGCTGCAGTGAGTACAGTGACTTGATCTCGGCTCACTGCAACCTCCACCTCCCAGGTTCAAGCGATTCTCCTGCCCCAGCCTCCCAAGTAGCTGGGATTACAGGCATGTACCACCACACCCGGCTAATTTTTGTATTTTTGGTAGAGACGGGGTTTCACCATGTTGGCCAGGCTGGTCTTGAGCTCCTGACCTCAGGTGATCCACCCGTCTCAGCCTCCCAAAGTGCTGGGATTACAGGCGTGAGCCACCACGTCTGGCCTATCTTAGTTTTATTATACAAATAGTTTTGATCTTGCAGATCCTCTGAAAGGGTCTCAGGAACCCAGACGGTTGTAACCAGACCATTCTTTAAGAACCACTAACCAGTTTTGTAGAGGATTTCTGGTTTTCTCCTTTTCCCTTTTTGCGTATTATTGCTAACCTTTGTTCCCACACCTTTCATTTTCAATGTATGCTATGTAATTTTCTTTTGTATGATACTTTTTTTTTTTAGTTTATTTATTTATTTATTTTTAGAGACAGAGTCTTGGTCTGTCACTCAAACTGGAGTATAGTGATGTAATCATAGCTCACTGTAGCCTCAACTTCCTGGGCTTAAGCCATCCTCCTGCCTCAGCCTTTCATGTAGGTAGGACTACAGGCACGCCACCATTCATAGCTAGTTTTTAAATTTTTAGTAGACAGAGGGTCTCGCCATGTTGCCCAGTTTGGTCTTGAACTCTTGGCCTCAAGCAGTCCTCCCCCATTAGCCTCCCAAAGTACTGGGATTACTGTGCTCACTGATAACCTAAATATTTATCAAAATTTTTCATTGCTATTTTCCTCATAAGATTAAAAGGGCTATTTATTATTTTTTATAACTACAGCTGACCCTTGAACAACATAGGGGTTAAAGGTGCAGATTCCCCATGCATTAAAAAAATTTCATACATAACTTTAGATTCCCAGCAAACTTGACTCTTAATAGCCTACTGTTGACCGGAAGCCTTACAAACAGTTAATACACATTTTGTGTGTTGTATGTATGATATAATGTACTCTTACAATAAAGTAAGCTAGAGAAAAGAAAATGTTATTGAGAAAATCATAAGAAAGAGGAAATATGGCCGGCCACAGTGGCTCACACCTGTAATCCCAGCACTTCGGGAGGCCGAGGCAGGCAGATCTCCTAAGGTCTGGAGTTTGAGACCAGCTTGGCCAACATGGTGAAACCATGTCTCTACTAAAAATAGAAAAATGAGCCGGGCCTGGGGGTGGACGCCTATAATCCCAGCTACTTGGGAAGTTGAGGCAGGAGAATTGCTTGAACCTAGGAGACAGAGGTTGCAGTGAGCCGAGACCATGCCATTGCAATCCAGCCTGGACAACAGAGCAAGACTCCATCTCAAAAAAAAAAAAAAAAAAAAAAAAAAAGAATATATTTACTCTTCATTAAGTGGAAGTAGATGATCATAAATGTCTTTATCCTTGTCATCTTCGAGTTGAGTAGGCTGAGGAGGACAAGGAGGTATTGGTCTTGCTGTCTTAGGGTGGCAGGCAGAGGCAGAAGAAAATCCACATATAAGTGGACCAGCACAGATAAAATTGTGTTGTGTTCAAGGGTCAGATGTACTTCATTTTTCAGATTCAGAAAAGTGAAATATTCTCAAATAAAATAATAATTATTTATTTATTTATTTTAGACAGAATCTTGCTCTGTCGCTGAGGCTGGAGTTCACTGGCATGATTTCGGCACACTGCAACCTCCGCCTCTTGGGTTCAAGTGATTCTCCTGCCTCAGCCTCCCAAATAGCTGGGACCACAGGCACTTGCCACCAAACCTGGCTATTATTATTATTATTATTATTATTTTGTATTTTAGTAGAAACAGGGTTTCACCATGTTGGCCAGGATGGTCTCAATCTTCTGATCCATCCCCCTCAGCCTCTCAAAGTGCTGCGATTACAGGTGTGAACCACCATGCCCGCCTCCTCTCTTTCAAGACATAACCCAGGTTTCTCTTGCTTGAGAAACCATTCCTGACTCCTTGAGCCAGGCTTAACTGGCCCCTTATCTGTGCTCCAACAGTAATCTCTTTAAATATACAGTATAAATATAGGTTTTTCCCNTAATTATTTATTTATTTATTTATTTATTTATTTTTAGACAGAATCTTGCTCTGTCGCTGAGGCTGGAGTTCACTGGCATGATTTCGGCACACTGCAACCTCCGCCTCTTGGGTTCAAGTGATTCTCCTGCCTCAGCCTCCCAAATAGCTGGGACCACAGGCACTTGCCACCAAACCTGGCTATTATTATTATTATTATTATTATTTTGTATTTTTAGTAGAAACAGGTTTTCACCATGTTGGCCAGGCTGGTCTCGAACTCCTGGCCTTGAGTGATCTGCCTGCCTGTTCCTCCCAAAGTGCTGGGACTATGTGTGAGTACCCAGCCAAACGAATCTTAATTTTTAGGGACCTAACTGGTCAACCTGCTTATTGGGGTACAGTTGTTGGTATCTTTGGGTTAGGTTGGCTATCATTTTAGGGTGGATGGAGGGTAGATGGAAGAAGAAAATATCCATAGCAGGGTTGGGACTTCTCAGTTAGATTGAATACCTGTTGAATGGGAAGAGAAAGTCCCTAAGCTGACAATTTATTGTAAAACATATCTGTGCTAATGCAGGAACTCCGACCCACCTGGTGCAGAGGAGTCTTGTCTTGACCTGCTTTGGGAGAGTGTTGTCTTGATGCTTTTCTCTTCCTCCTTGGAAAACAGCTGAAGAAATCAGGGGAGAAACCCCTGCTTGGTGGAAGCCTGATGGAATATGCAATCTTGTCTGCCATTGCTGCCATGAATGAGCCGAAGACCTGCTCTACCACTGCTCTGAAGAAGTATGTCCTAGAGAATCACCCAGGAACCAATTCTAACTATCAAAGTAAGACTCAGTTGTGTATATTTATTTGGGGTTAGGAGAATTTTCTTTTGAAAACACCATAGAGGTCCGAGTGTTGTGACTCATAGCTGTAATCCCAGCACTTTGGGAGGCGGATCACGAGGTAGGGAGTTCGAGACCAGTCTGGCCAACATAGTGAAAATCCATCTCGACTTAAAATACAAAAATATTAGCAGGGTGTAGTGGTTGTGCGCCTGTAGTCCCAGCTACTCGGGAGGCTGAGGCAGGAGAAATGCATGAAGCCAGGAAGCAGAGGTTGCAGTGAGCTGAGATCACACCATTGCATTCCAGTCCGGGCGACAGTTGCAAGACTGTGTCTCAAAACAAAAAAAAAAAGAAGAAAAAAACATAGAGATCATGCTATTAATGTCAAAGTATTAACTACTGATGGTGAAAACCAAGAGGGAACAGCCTCACAAATTTAATATTTACAAAAAGAAAAACAGAAATAATCAAAACTGAATTCTTAATTTAAAGCATATGCTTGTAAGAAGTTGATTTTACTTTACTGTAAATTTTATTTTATTTTATTTTATTTTATTTATTTATTTTTTTTGAGACGGAGTCTTGCTCTGTCCCCCGGGCTGGAGTGCAGTGGCCGGATCTCAGCTCACTGCAAGCTCCGCCTCCCGGGTTTATGCCATTCTCCTGCCTCAGCCTCCCGAGTAGCTGGGACTACAGGCGCCCGCCACCTCGCCCGGCTAGTTTTTTGTATTTTTTAATAGAGACGAGGTTTCACTGTATTAGCTAGGATGGTCTTGATCTCCTGACCTCGTGATCCACCCGTCTTGGCCTCCCAAAGTGCTGGGATTACAGGCTTGAGCCACCACGCCCAGCCGTAAATTTTATTTTTTTAACTGATTTTATTTTTCTGATATTTATTGTAATTCAGATAAATCTCTGGGTTCAAAACAACTCTAAATTATAGTATATTTTTTCCTACTTCTGTATGTTCACCAAAAACATCTAATTTTACTTTGAAACAAAGCCAGGATTTTAGAATACTTACTACTTACATTATTAACCTAAGCCCCACAACAGAAAATACTTTATTTCAGTGAAGTATATTTACTCTAGGAGGTGGTGATTTGAGATGAGACACCCTGCCTTATCAGCATTATCAGGTATGGATTGGTGAGACTGGGTGACTTCTCAATGAACTATTAGAAGAGACACAGTGTTGTAGGGTGAGGGATATGGAAATTAAGTAACCGAAGAAGACAGTCCAGAATATATTATTGTAAATTAAAAGGTAATTTTGAAGTCTTTTTTTTTTTTTAGACAGAGTCTCTCTTGCCCAGGCTGGGGAGCGTAGTGGTGCGATCTCCGCTCACTGCATATTTCGCCTCTCCTGGGTTCACGCCATTCTCCTTCCTCCACCTCCTGAGAAGCTGGGACTGCAGGCATCTTCCAGCACACCCAGCTAATTTTTGTTTGTTTGTTTTTGTTTTGTTTCTGTTTTTTTTGGTAGAGACAGGGTTTCACCGTGTTAGCCAGGATGATCTCGATCTCCTTACCTCATGATCTGCCCACCTTGGCCTCCCAAAGTGCTAGGATTACAGGCATGAGCCACCACGCCCGGCCTATTTCATGATTTTCTGTTTGCCAAATGTTTTAAGAGAAGATTAATTTGGTTAACAAGCCTTTCAGTTTCATTGATATTTGCAGCTGTTTTTTGGATACTGAATCACCATAAAATATATTTTGGATATGTCTCTGTAAGGAAGATGAGAATGAAGGACTTCAGGAACCATGATACTGTTTTGTTACTGTTTACTGATTTATGAATAATTCGTTCTGTTCCTCTTTATAAGATATTCTCCTAGATGATTATCAATACCTATAGGTAGATATTCAAATGAATAGAAATAATTAAATATTTAATTTTAGGTCTGCTGTTTATGTCCTACCTTAGAGCAAGTCACTTAACTACTTTGAGCTCAAGTCATTTAACCACTCTGGGGTTTTTTCTTTTCTGTGAAATAAGGTATTTGACTCAATGGTCTCTAATGTCTCTTTTCATTATAACTCTTGCCAGGTATGGTGGCTCATACCTGGAGTCCCAGCAGTTTGGGAGGCCAAGGTGGGAGTATTGCTTGAGCCCAGGAGATTGAGACCAGCCTGGGCAATATAGTGAGACTTTGTCTCTATATTTTGCAAAATTTTTAAATATATGTATATGTATGTATGTATATAATTTAACTCTTGCCAAACTTATAGGCATTAAATAAATGTTTAATGAATTAAATACCTTTGAACACATAGGATTCGCTTAGTGTATGTCAGTTACTATATGTGACAGGATATTAAATTGATGGGCATCTGTTTGTGGTTGAGGGGTTGAGGAAATTATCTAAATAACTAGATAACTTTCATTTCTGAATTTTTTTATTTAGTGCATTTGCTGAAAAAAACTCTGCAGAAATGCGAAAAGAATGGGTGGATGGAACAGATCTCTGGGAAAGGGTTCAGTGGCACCTTCCAGCTCTGTTTTCCCTATTATCCCAGGTAAGCACTTAGCCTATAATAGATCACTGTAAATTTATAATCTGATTCTAAGTTACACGTTTAGTTTAATTTATTTTACACTCATTACTGTTTTAGTGAACTGGAAATACAGTCATCCTTTGTTACGTGTGGGGCATTGGTTACAGAACTGCCCTCATACCCAAATGCGCATGTACCCAGCCCTGTGGAATCTATGTATCTGAAAAGTCTGTCCTCCTTGTATGCAGGCTTTGCATCCTGCGAATGTTATATTTCTGATCTGTGTCTGGTTGAAAAAAAAGTCCACATATAAAGTGGACTCATGCGTTTCAAACCTGTGTTGTTCAAAGGTCAACTGTATTTGAAAATAAAGATGACTTAAGGCAGTATTATTTTGGAGTAAAAGGTTTTTGTTTAAAAATAGGGATTTTAGCCAGGCATCAGATTATTTGAGATCCTTGGATGGTCACTTTGATATTCATTCCGTCTTTATCAAGTAAATGATAATGACAGATTCTTAGAGGATTACGAATGAGTTTTTGTTTTTGTTTTTTGAGACAGGGTCTCACTCTGTCGTCCAGGCTGGAGCAGTGGTATAATCTTAGCTCACTGCATCCTCCGCCTCCTGGGCTCAAGTGATCCTCCCACCTCAGTCTCCCACGTAGCTGGGACTACAGATGCGTACTACCACACCCGGCTAATTTTTGTGTTTTTGTAGAGATGGGGTCTTGCCATGTTATCCAGGCTGGCCTTGAACTCCTGGGCTCAAGCAGTCCTCCCGTCTCAGCCTCCCAAAGTGATGGGATTATATGTATAAGTTTTAATTGTCCAATACCAAGTGGGGAGAACATTGACTGTTTCCAAGAATCTTAACTCTGCCTTCATACTGTAGAGACAGGGACACTTTTACTTGAAAATTTGTCTCTTGCAAATACCTTATTTATTCTTTGAAACAAAAACATGTATTGAGCACCTCCTGTGGTCCAAGCATTGTTTCGTGCACCGGTGTTAAAGCCTTTTGATTTCCAGTAAAGTACATAACATATACCACTAAGACCCTGTTTTAGCAAGACTGTTGTGTAACTTTCTTATATTTTTCTGTACAAACATAAGTGTTACTTGGCTGAATACATATTATATGAGTTTTTCAAACATTAAATTAAATTCCCAAAGTCACACATACAAAATGTTACATTCTGCCAGGTGTGGTGGGATGCACTCGTAGTCCTAGCTACTTGGGAAGGTGAGGTGGGAGGATCCCTTGAGCCTAGGAATTTGATTCCAGCCTGGGCAACATAGCAAGACTCTGTGTCTGAAAAAAACAAGAAACACACATACATATATGTATGTATATATGTTATCATTTAAGGACATGTTAATCAGAGGAATCAAGGTTTATACCACCAAGGACAAAAAGAGTTTAGGAGATCCTTGCTGAATTTCTCTAAAGCTTTGAAGAGATTTAGGCCTTTGAGGTCTTCTGTTAAGACTTGGAGGTCTTTTGCCAGTATTTATTGTGAGGCTGAAGTGTGTATTCCGTGCAGACTGTTCATTGCTCATTGGCTAATACAGTGCCAGACTCATATTAGGAGTTTACATAGTTGTTTACTAAGTAAATGATTATGAGTTAATTTTATTAAATAGTGGGTATAGAGTTAGGTATGGTGCAGGACTTTTATAGATTTGGCATAACTTTATATGTATGTTCAAAATACGGTAAATTGTAACTTGATACATGTAACCTAACTTGACATTTTTGGGAAGGGTGGGAAGAAGTGGGAAATGTCCAGGTAAGAGCATCTAGGTTCACATTATTTTTCTTGTTTTATATGGGACTTGTGTTTTAATCTAATTTTTCCCCCCATAGCCCAGGAGTTCTATTTCCGAAGAAAGAGCCAGACGATTCTAGAGATGAGGATGAGGATGAAGATGAGTCATCAGAAGAAGACTCTGAGGATGAAGAGCCACCACCTAAGAGAAGGTGAAAACCCCTTGTGGGGAGGACACTAAATACCTCAGAGCTGAAAAATAGTACTATAGGAGGGGCTGAAGCTAAAAAGTGTTTCAGAAACTCAGGATCCCTCTCAAGTTCTTTATATAAATTTGGATTGATCTTCTCTCTTGAAAATCAAGGGCTCCAAACTTTTAGGGCAAGCCTCTGTGTATCCATAGTTTAGTTATTCAAAGAAAAATAATTCCACTTTTCCCTAGGAAAAACTTCATGAAATTATGTCTAGACTTCATGAATTGGTTGAATTTTATTTTAGTAAAATCTCTAGTAAAAAATTGTCACATTCTTATTCTTAACATGAGTGACTGCTTCATATGCCATTGCTCTCTCTCTCTTTTTTTTTTTTTTTTTTTTTTT
>NW_016814761.1:3928915-3942773 GCF_001698545.2 Rhinopithecus bieti | reverse complement strand
TTTTTGAGACGGAGTCTCGTTCTGTCACCCAGGCTGGAGTGCAGTGGCCGGATCTCAGCTCACTGCAAGCTCCGCCTCCCAGGTTCACGCCATTCTCCTGCCTCAGCCTCCAGAGTAGCTGGGACTACAGGCGCCTGCCACCTCGCCCAGCTAGTTTTTTGTATTTTTTAGTAGAGACGGGGTTTCACCGTGTTCGCCAGGATGGTCTCGATCTCCTGACCTTGAGATCTGCCCGTCTCGGCCTCCCAGAGTGCTGGGATTACAGGCGTGAGCCACCGCGCCCGGCCTGCCATTTCTCTTTAGAAAGCATGTGGTTGTCCCAAGAAAACAAATCTCTTAAGAAGTGATGGTCTTTGCTCTTTGGTTCTCACAGGTTGCAGAAGAAAACCCCAGCCAAGTCCCCAGGGAAGGCCACGTCTGTGAAACAGAGGGGGTCCAAACCTACACCTAAAGTCTCAGCTGCCCAGCGCGGGAAAGCTAGGCCCTTGCCCAAGAAAGCCCCTCCTAAGGCCAAAACTCCTGCCAAGAAAGCCAGACCCTCACCCACAGTCATCAAGAAACCTAGTGGTGGCTCCTCAAAGAAGCCTGCAACCAGTGCAAGAAAGGAAGTAAAATTGCCGGGCAAGGGTAAATCCACCATGAAGAAGTCTTTCAGAGTGAAAAAGTAAATTTTATAGGAAAAAAGGGTATCATGATGAAATTCAAAATCTTATTTTCTAAGGTCAGTGTGCGTTTGTTTAGTTTTGATGCTTTTCAAATTACATTATTTTCCTCCCCTATGAACATTGTGGGGAGGGACTATAAATAAACCAGTGTAGGCATTTGCTAGCTTTAGGTGCTTTTCTTGGTGCCTGCCCTTTTCCTTGTTCATTTTAATTTCTGCAATAATCCTGGACTTTCCTCAACTATGTAATCTACACTTGTCTTTTTTGCCCCCTCCCCCAACCCCTATTGTTTTTATGGTCAGCTTTGCCTTTTTTTTTTCCTTCCAATTTTATCTGAACAGTTGCAAAGATTTTTATATTTGTAGAAAGCATCAAGAACGGTATGTCAGTCAGGTCCTGGAAGTAAAATGGAGGCGAAATATAGCACTGACTGAATTGTAAAGCCTCCTGCCTGGAAACTTCAGTTATAGCTGTAATAATTAATCTTATTTATAAAAGCCACTCCACTAACCTTTCCTCTCCAACTATAAACACAGAGACAGCTTTGGGAATAAGCCAAAAACAGTGTGATCTCATTAGATTTTGAAGATACATGACTTCTTGGGGTTAGTTTTCATACTGATCAATTTCCATGTATTTTTCACTGGCCCAAAGTATTGCATTCCCTTAACAGCAAGCACAAGTTCTCTATATCACTTGTTTTTGTTGTTGTTGTTGTTGTTGTTGTTGTTATTGTTGTTATTTTGAGACGGAGTTTTGCTCACGTGCCCTGGAGTGCAGTGGCACAATCTTGGCTTACTGCAACCTCCACCTCCTGGGTTCAAGCAATTCTCCTGCTTCAGCCTCCCAAGTAGCTGGGATTACAGGTGTGCACCACCACGCCTGGCAATTTATTTGTGTTTTTAGTAGAAATTGGGTTTCGCCATGTTGGTCAGGCTGGTCTCGAACTCCTGACCTCAGGTGATCCACCTCCCAAAGTGCTGGGATTACAGGAGTGAGCCACCATGCCCGGCCTATCCCACTTGGTTTTTGACTGAAGGGGAAGTATAGAAATACGTTGATTTGTGATTTCTGGTGTCACCTGTGTTACCAAAAACCAAAACAAATCTTTTTTTTTGAGACAGAGTCTCGCTCTGTCGCCCAGGCTGGAATGCAGTGGCATGATCTTGGCTTACTGCAACCTCCGCCTCCCAGATTCAAGCAGTTCTCCTGCCTCAGCCTCCTGAATTGGGACTACAGGCGCATGCCACCATGCCCAGCTAATTTTTTGTATTTTTAGTAGAGATGGGGTTTTACCATGTTAGCCAGGATGGTCTCGATCACCTGACCTCGTGATCCGCCCACCTCAGCCTCCCACAATCCTGGGACTACAGATGTGAGCCACTGCTCCCAGCCCAAATCTTCTTGATCATATGTTTAAATATATTTTTTAATATTGGGAGCATGAGTTGTCACTTCTTGTTTGCCTTTTTTATAAGGAAATGTTGGAGAGTTACATCATTGCTAATGTAGAAATGTTAAGTGGAAAAATATACAGTTTGGTAAAATAGATTCCACATTTATTTGTGGGTTTTTTTCCCCTCCTTTCTTTCCACAGCACTTTTGATATCAAGCAAGTGGCTTCCTTTTGAGATATTAAAACAAAAAAAAAAGGAAGAAAAGTAAATGAAGCCCAACTACCTAACTCTTTCTTATTTGTATTTGTTTTAGTATTGTGAAGTTGTGTTAAATAGTACTAGCTAGAAATACCAATTTCTGGTTATCATTTCTCTTCCCTGTGGCACTTGACATTTTAATTGTCTTAAACTTTTTGAAGTACATCTTCTGGCCCCTTGAGTACTGCCAGAGGCAAAAGATGTTTGTTTCTTACTCATTCCACTTTTGTCTCCTGGGATCCCTTCTGTAGCCTAAAGTATGGCTGGGAAATGGACTTGAGAAGATTGGCTTGAATTAGATCATGATCATGTGTGATCCCATCATGAGTTCATTGGAATTTGTGTTGCATGTAAGGCAATCTTTCCTGTTGTAAATCTTCCTTTTTTTATGTACATATATTTTGAAAAATATGAATAAACATGAAATTTTAAAAGCTGCTGAACCGTAGCTTATATTTAAAGGTTTTGAGTATAGTATGTCTTCAGAAGTAGATAAGTGCTAAGTGTTGCCCTCACTTCAAGTCTTTTCTCCTCGAAGTGAATACCATCATTCTCCTTTTTAAATACAAGCTCCAGTTCATGTGCTTTGGAATTCTTATAGAGAGTAAATGATGTTTCCAGATACATTGAATGCTAATTACTTATGAATCAAAGGTTTAAAAAATCATTTTGTATTTTATTAAGGACTGCTTTCAAGATCATAGAGTACAATCTTTCATGCTCAATAAATGTTCAATGTTCAGATAAGTACTTGGACTAGAAAAAATTAACAGTACTGCAGAAGATAACAGATAAACCCTAGACATCAAATTCTAGAAAGTAATTGTAGTAATTTCTCTTGTGCTCTCTAGCAAGTAATGATTCTTAATAGTATGGATGTTAGGTACCTGTGCTCAGAATTCTATACTCTTCTGGAATCAAAAGTTGGGAGATTTTGGTTGGTTTCTTTGCTTTATGATACTGCTTTTTAAAAGACTGAGGAATCACCTGGTGGCTGTGTTGCACATCAGGCACTTAAGCACAGACTGAGAAGTTCAGAACATTTAAAGTTTCTTCCAACTCTAACATTCTGTTAACTATAAGGACAGTTTGTTTCAACATGATGTAAAGGGAAAAGACAGGAGGGTCATTGCACTCTTCCACGAACATCCACAACCGTCAAAGACATACACCTTACTTACATTGAGATAAAAGAATGTTTGATTTTTCCCTTCCAGGCATTCCAAAGGAGCAGAACACATTTATAATTTTTATTTCTCTGTTCAGAAAGGGGAACAAACCCCAGAGGTAATCCCAGAAATCTCTAGCATGGATCAATAGCTTCAGTACTCTGTTGGTGGCTTAGTGACCTCATTTACAGTGTTTCATACACTCTGAAACTACCTACAAGCTACCTTTGATAAATGAGTCTCAGAAAGTGCTGGGAGAGAGATTGTTGGCTTCTTTTTTTTTTGAGACGCGTCTCGCTTTGTCGCCCAGGCTGGGGTGCAGTGGCGTGATCTCGGCTCACTGCAAGCTCCGCCTCCTGGGTTCACGCCAGTCTCCTGCCTCGGCCTCCGAGTAGCTGGGACTACAGGCGCCTGCCACCACGCCCGGCTAATTTTTGTATTTTTAGTAGAGACGGGGTTTCACCATGTTAGCCAGGATGGTCTCCATCTCCTGACCTCGTGATCCACCTCGGCCTCCCAAAGTGCTGGGATTACAGGCGTGAGCCACCGCGCCCAGCCAATTGTTGGCTTCTTAACCTACAAAATGAGGAAGAAAAGACACCATTGCTGAGAAATGTGGAGACCTTTCCTTAGCACTGACACAAGCATTCATTGCAGATGGATTCTAACCATCCACATGGACTTAATTAAAGGAAACCTGATCCTGTATGAATCTTAGGAAACAGGTGTATGTTTTAATCATGTCTTTTGGGTATAATTAACAGGAAAATGACATGAAAACAAAACTAAACAATATGCTAATACCTTTTGACATTTGTTTTTTCTTCATTCCTGTTTTTCCAAATTTTGTTAGCCCTTGTCAAGATTTGCTAACCAATTCTTTTTTTTTTTTTTTTGAGACGGGAGTCTCACTCTGTCGCCCAAGCTGGAGTGCAGTGGCCGGATCTCAGCTCACTGCAAGCTCTGCCTCCCGGGTTCACGCCATTCTCCTGCCTCAGCCTCCCGAGTAGCTGGGACTACAGGCACCCGCCACCTCGCCCGGCTAGTTTTTTTGTACTTTTAGTAGAGACGGGGTTTCACCGTGTTAGCCAGGATGGTCTCGATCTCTTGACCTTGTGATCCGCTCGCCTCAGCCTCCCAAAGTGCTGGGATTACAGGCTTGAGCCACTGCGCCCGGCCGACCAATTCTTAATATTTACTTTAAAGAGCCTGTGAAATTATTCTCTCAGGCTGTGATCGTCTTGCCATCTTGCTATGTCATGAGAACGAAGCTCACCACCCATGTCCATTAAATACTGCATTTAACTAAGAGAAACTAAAAATTTAGGATGATAGTTAAGGTCTCCTATCTTTGGAACCTGATTAATTTATCTTTCTTTGGATTAAGCAAAAATTCTAATTTTAGCTGTGAAAGAAGAGAAATTCTATTCTTAATTGGAAAAGACCATTAAACTGTTTCCCCAGAGGTTCTGGTTGACATTACTCTCTAGCATGTAGATTTTGCTTTTGCATTTTCATGGTGGAACAGATGGTCACTCACTTCTGCAGAGCCAAAGCCAAGGAACCAGAACTGTTGAAGCTCTTGGCTTAGGAACCACTTGACAAAGATTTGTTTAGAAGCCATTACAGATGGCTAAACAGTACCCCTAATCAGCTACATTATTTTCTTTTTTAAAGAAATTAAACTCTATCATCTTTATAGCTGTATTCTTTTACTTATTTTTTTGAAATGGAGTTTGCTGTGTCGCTAAGGCTGCAGTGTAGTGGTTTGATCTTGGCTCACTGCAGCTTTGAACTTCTGTGCTCAAGCAGTTCTCCCCATCTCAGCCTCCCAAGTAGCTGGGACTACAGGCAAGCTAATAAATGCCTGGCTAATTTATCTTTTCTAGAGATAGGGCCTCATTATTTTGCCCAGGCTGGTCTTGAACTCCTGGCCTCACACGGTCTTCCCACCTGGGCTTTCCAAAGTGCCAGAATTACACGTGTGAGTCACCATACCTGGCCCTATTCTTTCTTCTGTTCTTTTCCACAAGATTGCTAATTTCAGTGGCTTTTTTCCTGTTGGAAAAACTTTCTACCTTTGATGATTTATCAACTTTTTGACTGTTTTAACTGTTCTTAATTCTGTCTTGTCAACCGCTGGTATGGCAAAGGAGGCCTCAACAGGCTGAAGCAATTTTCCTCAAAAATTACAACTTTTTTTTCTCCTGATATTGTATATAAGATATAATTAACACTGTTCACTATCAAATCTTTGCTTGGCAAAAGAGAACTCTGTGGTGCCTAGAGTATGTCTCATAAAGTATAGTTTGGCTTATTATTGTAACTAGTAATAGTCATAACACCTAACAGTAGCTGAGCTTCTTCCACATCAGGCTGTGTTCAGATATTATTTTTATTTTATTTTTGAGATAGAGTCTTGCCCTTTCACCCAGGCTGGAGTGAAGTGGTGGGATCTTGGCTCACTGCAGCCCCCGCCTCCCTGGTTCAAGCAATCCTCCCGCCTCAGCCTCCTGAGTAGCTGGGACTACAGGCATGTGCCACCACACCCAGCTGATATTTGTATTTTTAGTAGAGGTGGCGTTTCACCAGGTTGGCCAGGCTGATTACGCATTCCTGACCTCAGTTGATCCTCCTGCCTTGGCCTCACAAAGTGTTGGAATTACAGGTATGAGCCACTGCATCCAGCCAAGCACATGTTTAAGAGCAGAGGGCTTAGAAATGAAATTATTGCCAATTTTGCCAATAGTCAAGTCAGTGTGGCTTCTAATTTTGATAACTGTCAAAATTAGACCTTGGATTACTGGAGGATACTATCTTGGCTACAGTTTGGGGGTTTTTTGTTTGTTCATTTTTATGTCACAAGTTAAGCAATCCCTCAAGTCTTTTTTTAGGACACTTCAGGTATTTGGTCATTTTTGTGGGACACTCTGGTTTCCTCACGGTGTACTCATTGTAGGAAAATTTATCCTGTGAATTCGTCCAGTTTGCAGGACGCTGATACTTGTGAGAGCTTTTCCCCACCAGGAGCCACAGCTTCTGTCAGAACTTTGTGTTGCTAAATGAGCAGCTTTCTTTTATAAACTGTGAACTTATATTCCAGGAAGCAAGAGAAATTCCAGAATGGGGATTTTCTCAGAAAACTGAATTTTTTGGACATGGGATCTGCTTAGTAATCATGAGCTGGAATGTTGGAAATCCTTGCTCTCTTATTTATGATTCTGAAAGAAACCTTAGTCATTCAGTCTCCTATCTTTGTGTGCTTTGTCTAATACCAACAAATACTCTTTTTCCTAATTCGCAGAGCTTCACATCCTGCTCATCCATTCTACTGTTTTGAGAACTTTTGCTCTGATGAATTTATTCTGTCAGACCTAAATTCCTTGTTACTGGTTTGTGTAACTCAAACTTGCTGATATAGTCTATAGAATAATAAATGTTCTTCTGTTTCAAATTTGAGATTGACTCCTGGTCAGAGTATATGTTCAGTCCAGTGTCCTAACATCTGTGGCTGTGGTCCTGCACAGTGGTCCTTGAAGACTGCATCACTTACCAGATGTATGACCTTGGCCACCACTTAATCTCCCTGAGCCTTGATTTCCTCATCTTTAAAATGATGGGCTTCATGTTCACAATCCTTGTTTTTTCAGAGTAATACCTAGAAGCAACGTGAGAGTCTTCAATTCCAAAGAGATACTGAACTATGTTCACTACACTACAGTTAGTAATGCATTTAGTATCTTAGGAAAGACTTTTAAAAAATAGGAGAACCAAAACATCCAATTTCACAAAAGGTCTGTTTTGTTTAAACTACATTGTAGTTTCTTATTGCTAGATGCTTTAAATCACATTATCTCAAATTCTCACAGATATATTTCCAATGATATATGAAATTATCCTCAATTTTCAGAAGCAAATAAATTTAGTTGATTTCCCCCAACTTCAAGATGTAATAAGTGAAGGAGTTAGATTGAAGCCAGGCTTGACCACTCATCCGTCTTCGGTGCCTCCTTTAGTGGTTTTGTACACTGATAGTTCAAGCAGCAATCTCTGACAGCAGGGACGAGAGGGTCATGCCATAAAATTAATGGGCATTGGTTAACGTATTTTTTTTTTGATTCGCAGATTTTAAAATCAGATTATTAAACTGTTAGAAGCTTACTTAGTAAAAGATGAACAAGAACAAAGGAAGTATATACAGCCTCGAGTTTCAAAAGCCAAGGAGCAGGGAAGAGAAGCCAGGTGAGCAAGAGATGTGAGTTCCTTCTGAGCTGTGGCCACCAGATGCCTAGGTAGCCATCAGCTGCCAACCCGGGTCAAACCTGGTGCCTCAGTTGGCTCACTTGTCCGTGTAGATGAAGAACAGAGCTGCAGAGAGTTTCAGAGAAAACTGAAACTACTTGATGTGCAATCTTTATTTATTAAAATTTCCATTAAAGAATACCAGCTTAAGTCTTTCAGCATAGGCGTTATTTTAATACTGGTTAATACCTGCCTTACCTTACTTTCTGGAATGCATTTCAAGACCTCCTATTTTGTCTCTGGTAACAAACTTTGTAAAAGCATTTCTGGGAAGGAGCCATCTTTTCCAGACCTGTGCTTTTCAGTTGGGAAGGTACTATAAACCATTCCTCGTTTCTCTGCCTCTCAAATGGGATAAGCGTAGGAACAAAAGAAATATGGTGCCTCTTTCTGGAGCATCAGTTTTATTCAAAGATACTGCAGGGAGTGGCTTCATGGTAATATTGACACAAATGGAAGGTAGTATGGAGCCCACAAGAGTTGGTAAGATGAAATGAGATTTCCCAGAAACAAAGCAGCAGGAGTGCTTCAGGTAGGCTCTGCTGTCTGATCCCCAAGACATGTACGTTCACTCACTCTCCTTGGAAAACACGAGAAGCAGTGCCTGGGACCCTCCGAGAGTGTACAGCTACCTGTAGTCTATGTCCACTTTGGAACCGGGACTAGCAGTGCTACCTTGGGCAAGTCACTTAACCTTCTGATTCTCTGGAAAAGTGAGTTGAACTCAAATCTTATCTGTTGCAGCCCCTCCAGCTCTGACATTTCTCTGTATAACCTCCACACTTTCTGCCAACCAGAAGAATACACAGGGAAGAAGAGCCAAGCAATACTGTGTTGGGGCCCATTTCCTGATGAATAAGGAGCCTTATGTTTCTTAGAGATGGGGGTCTCACTGTATTACCTAGGCTAGACTCAAACTCCTGGCTCAAGCGATTCTCCTGCCTCAGCCTCCCAAGTAGCTGGGACTATAGGCATGTGCCACCATGCCTGGCCAGGAATCTTACTTTAATCACTATTAGTTTTCTAGGGGGGACCGTAACAAAGTACCACAGACAGGTTTAAACAAAAATGTATTAATATTTTCTCCAGTTTTGAAGACTAGAGGTCCAGCATCAAGGAGTCAGCAGGGTTGGTTTCTCCTGAGGCCCCTGAGGGAAGGATCTGTTCTAGGCCTTTCTCCTTGGCTTACAAATGGCTGTCTTTTCCCTGTGTATTTATGTCACCTCTGTACTTGTCTCTGTCCAAATTTCCTCTTCCTATAAGGACACCAATGTTACCGGATTAGGACCCACACTAATGAACTCTTAATTTACCTCCTTAAAGACCCTGTCTCCCAATATGACTCTGAGGTACTGGAGATTAGGACTTCAACATAAGAATTTAGGGAGGACAGTTCATGAACTGTCTCTGAATTTTTTTTTTTTTTTAATTTCTGGAAACGGGATCTTGCTCTGCCGCCCAGGCTGATGTGCAGTGGCATGATCATAGCTCACTGCAGCCTCAAACTCCTGGGCTCAAGCGATCCTCCCACCTCTGCCTTCCAAATAGCTGGGACTATTAAGTGTGTGTCACCACACCCAGCTAATTTTTAACTTTTTTTTTTTTTGTAGAGTCTTGCTCTGTTGCCCAGGCTGGTTTGGAACTCCTGGCCTTAGGTGATCCTCCCACCTCAGCCTCCCAAAACATTGAGATTACAAGTATGAGCCACTGTGCCTGGCTCGGAATATTTATTTATTTTTATTTATTTATTTTTTTGAGACGGAGTTTCACTCTTGTTGCCCAGTCTGGAGTGCAATGGCATGATCTCGGCTCACTGCAATCTCCGCCTCCTGGGTTCAAGTGATTCTTCTGCCTCAGCCTCCTGAGTAGCTGGGATTACAGGCACGCACCACCACGCCCAGCGAATTTTGTATTTTTAGTAGAGATAGGGTTTCTCCATATTGGTCAGGCTGGTCTCGAACTCCCGACCTCAGGTCATCTGCCCGTCTCGGCCTCCCAAACTGCTGGGATTGCAGGTGTGAGCCACAGCACCTGGCCGGAATGTTTTTTAAAATCACTGTTCTAGGTCGCTTATTTTTGGGGGACAATGTTGGTAAATTGCAGGGACGGCCGCCAGGACACATCTGAGAGAACAGAATGATAGTGTTCAAAGGTGAAAGTAACTCAACATGTGAAGGTGTTGGAGACTTGAGATGGAGTGTGCACTGTTAAGTGGATGTGGATGACCTGTTACTGTGCTAAGCCTGCTGGGAGCTCATCATCTTGGCTCTGGTTTTCAGTCCTGTTGTTGGAGAACAGCTTCTCAGTGATGTGGTGGTACTTCCCACACATTTGTCAGCTGCCCACTCCAGCACCAGATTCTGGGATTTTAGAGAAAAGGAAAGATTGATAGCAAGCTCACACATGTGTGGTTTAGTCATTGTCATTGACTCATCAGGATATACCATGACATGGCATGTGCACCAACATGTTCAGCAGTCATGACTCCCACCCCCAACCCAGCTTGCCTTTTTGTCATCCTTCCCTGCTTAATACGGGTCCTTTGGGCTTCCTGCACGCATGAGTCATTAATCCAGTGGTTGAAGTTTTACACCTGGTGGCTCCCAAGAGCTTGTGTTGTCATGAATGTGAGATCACAGACATTTGGCAGATGACGCAGTGATGGCCGTTTTATGCTGCAATCCTGAGCGGAACGCAGGAAATGGTGACACGCACTGAAGTTTGTTATACTTGATGTAAACCTTTCAGTTTGTACATCGAATATACCTTTAGCAAGGCTACATCTGTGGTACAAGTTTGGTGTTTCTGCGCTTTTAGGAGAGGCAGGAGAAGTGCTTTTAGGACCAACTGAATTTGGTAACCTGGGGGAATAACTCAGATAAGCAGTTATATTATTTCTATGCATAAATTAAAATGAAGGCCGGGCACGGTGGCTCATGCCTGTAATCCCAGCCCTTTGGGAGGCTGAGGCAGGTGGGTCACTTGAGGTCAGGAGTTCAAGACCAGCCTGGGCCATCTCTACCAAAAATGTGAAAATTAGCCAGGCGTGGTGGTGTGCACATGTAATAGGCTACTTGGGAGGCAGAGGCAGGAGAATTGCTTCAACTTGGGAGGCGGAGGTTGCAGTGAGCAGAGATTGCACCCTAGTACTCCAGCCTGGGTGACACAGCAAGACTACATCTCAAAAGTCTCACTCTGTTGCCCAGGCTGGAGTGCAGTGGCACGATCTCCGCTCACTGCAAGCTCTGCCTCCCGGGTTCAAGACATTCTCCTGCCTCAACCTCCCGAGTAGCTGGGACTACAGGCGCCAGCCACCACGTCCAGCTAATTTTTTTGTATTTTTTAGTAGAGACAAGGTTTCACCGTGTTAGCCAGGATCCTGGTCTCGATCTCCTGACCTCGTGATCCACCTGCCTCAGCCTCCCAAAGTGCTGGGATTACAGGCATGAGACACCGCGCCCAGCCAAAAAAATTTTTTTTAAGTAAAAATAGAAAATTTCAAATATATAAATGCATTTGGTTTTGAAACCTTATATTTCTGAGTCGGACTGAAGACCAACAAAAAGAAGACCCTTCTTGGTAGTAGAAGTCAGTAGTCAATGTCACAGACTTTGAACATACTTATCTTTTTAGATTTTCTTTTCTTTTTTTTTTTTTTTTTCTGAGACAGAGTCTTGCTCTTGTTACCCAGGCTGGAGTGCAGTGACACGATCTCAGCTCACTGCAACCTCCACCTCTTGGGTTTAAGCAATTCTCCTGCCTCAGCCTCTCAAGTAGCTGGGATTACAGGCGCACACCACCATGCCCAGCTAATTTTTGTATTTTTAGTAGAGATGGGGTTTCACCATGTTGGCCAGGCTAGTCTCCAACTCCTGACCTCAGGTGATCTACCTGCCTTGGCCTCCCAAGTGCTGAGATTACAAGTGTGAGCCACCGCACCTGGCCTCTAGATCTGGTTTTTGCAGCACTTTGTATGTTTTATTGTAAATCTCTGTGTTCCTGGGATCTGGCACAGTGCCTGTCACTCAAATATTGACCCTCTGTTTCCTTCTGAGAAAGATTTAGAAAGCGGGATTCTCCTTCTGGTTTTGACTATTTCATCATCTGAATTTAAACTTTTGTCATTTTGATCTGAAACAGATTCCTGCCACTATTTTTTAAATTACATGTATCAGAAATGAATTGTATGCATCAGAAAACTTGTTAGAGTTAGTATTTAACAGAGCTGTGCCTCATGTTGCTTTCTCTGAATATTCTCAAAACGGGGACTGGGGAGCTAGTAATTGTCGAGTCCTCTGTTTAAAATTTATGCGTTTTTCTCCCTCCCGCCCCACTCAAGAAAGCTAGGAATTAACCCTTTATTCTTTGTGAACTCCGAGTTTAATAAGCTGGATTTGCAGAGAATAGGAGCGACTTGTAAACCATCTTGGTTCTTCTTGTCACTGGACTCAAGGCTGGCAGATGGCTGTGGTGAAGTGTTGCCCAGAGCACTTGACATATAGAAGTCAAGAGAACCCTTGCTTCAGCCCTGGGCAATATAGTGAGACCTCGTCTCTACTAAAAAACAAACAAAAAAATTAGCTGGGCGTGGTGGCACGCACCCGTAGTCCCAGCTGCTCGCTGCTCGGTGGCTGAGGCAGGAGGATCGCTTGAACCTGAGAGATGGAGGAGTGAGCAGTGATCATGATTGCGCCACTGCACTCCAGCCTGCGCGAGGGAGTCAGACCCTGTCCTAAACTTTACCTTGCTGTACTGTCACATACAAAAGAAAATCAAGAATAAAAGTAAGGTCTAATATCAGCTAGTATTTATTGGGTGCCTCACTTCCTGTGGATCAGGCACTGCGCTACGCACTTTCCTCGTTTGAATGCTCACGTGGCTGTGAGTCAGGCGTTAGTAACGCTCCTTTCCATACGAGGCGCTCACAGATGAAAGTGATGAAGGCGTTTGCCCAAGGCCTCACGTTCGTAAGAGGAAGCGCCCAGATTTGGGGCCACGCCTCATTGCTGCCTCTGGGTTTCCAGATCCCCTGAGGAGGAATGGCCAGCATGGCCTCTTGGCGCAAACCCGCCTCCTCTGGAACTCCAGGGACCCTCAGGCCCTCTGCGCTGTTCCCGCCTGTCAGGGTGCCCCGCTCCCGGGCTGCAGTCTTTGCCCCCCCCACGGGCCCTGAGCCCCTGTGTCCTGATTTCTCTGTGGTGTGGTGCATGGGCAGGTTCCGGGGGGGTTTCTGCAAATGTCAAGTTTGATACACAGCAGCCTTGGCTCGTCGCCCGGTCTCCTGGGACGTTAGCGCTCCCCGTCCCGGTGCCGTGGCTGCAGCTGCTCGCCCGATTCCCCACCTAAAGGGCCCGAAGGACGGGGCCACGGCCCGTGTGCGGTGAGCAACGTTCCTTCCCAGACTTCTCGGTGCTGGGCCCCAGGCCTAGGCAGGATCGGTCAGTTCCCTGCTGAGAACGTCCAGGCGGGAAGAAAGTGAGGAGGAAGAGGATGCGCAACGACCCTCCACCCACAAAGGCCGGGCCCGAACCACCCCTCCCTGAGCGCCTCCACCGAGCCAGGCTCGGTCCTACACAATGGGGACGGAGACACTCCGGTCCAGTGTCACTTGTCCTCGAGTAAGAGGAGAGGGATGACAGGCGAGCAAGGGAGTGACAAGGGCTCCGCAGAGAGTGAAGCGGTGGTCATGGAAGGCTTCCCGGAGGAGGCGGTGCGGTAGCCGCGGCTCCGAAGACGCGGCTCGGAAGACGCGGAGGAACCAGCCAGAGAGGGGAGGGGCAAAGGCTCTTCAGGAGGAGGGACCCGTGAGTGAGGCACGGGGGATTCAGCGCCCCCAGTCCGGGAGGAGGTGCCTTCGGAGCTCGGGGCCAGCCTCTACTGGCCTTCCAGGCGGAGGGCCGGGCGTGGGCGGTGCCAGGGCCCCTCGCGGCCGCTGATTGGGCGGCGCGGCGGAGAGGAGCGGCTCCGCGGGCGCCGATTGGTGAGTGAGGGGAGTCGCCGCCGCCAGGTGATCTGGGGGGTCGGTTCCCGCGGCCACGTGTGGGGCGCGGGGACGGGGACGGGGGCG
>NW_016814761.1:3914687-3927013 GCF_001698545.2 Rhinopithecus bieti | reverse complement strand
GCCACCTCCTTACCTGGAAATGATGTCACTGGAAGCCCCCCGCCCTGCCACCTCCTTACCTGGAAATGATGTCACTGGAAGCCCCCCGCCCCGCCACCTCCTTACCTGGAAATGATGTCACATGGCTTTAGTGCCAGTTGCACATCTAACTTTGCTTTATTTAAACATAAAAGGTATAGTAGGTAAAGGATATGACATGAAAATGATCAGGGTGCAATAGCCCAGAAAAGCAGGAGGGCAGCCAGGGTAGGAGGGGCGCCAGGAAGACTCCAGGGGACAGTACAGTTGCAGCGTTTTTTTTCCTGGCTCCTGGCTGCTCACTGAAAGTGGATAGGTGCAGGCACCTCCACCCTGGCCTGAGCTTGGGGTTAAAGGTCATGGGCGGGCAGAAACAGGGTCCCTTCCTGGGCTCTTGGTGCTAACAGAGTCAGTTCCAAAGCACCCCAGCCCTCCTCCTTGAGCGAGAGCACACCCCAGACCCGTCCTTGCTGCCCAGGGCTCTGTTGGATACCTGCTCTCTGTGGTGGGAATCTGAGCCCCAGGTAGGCCTCCCCTGCCTGGCCCTCCCACCCTGGGTGGGCGCCTGTCAGGGTGGCCAAGGACAAGGAGGAAAGCGGAAGTGGTCAGACCCCGCTGTCCTCCCAAGCTCCCTCCTAAGCAGCAGGCTTTGTTGAGCTTTGGATCCAAGCCTGGCTGATGTCGGGCTGGGCGCCTGCTCCTCCATTCTTGTCCCCATCTCCTTCTCACATGATCCCAGGTTTGCAGATGAGGAAGGGGAGGCTCAGAGGGTTGAGGCAGCTGGCCGAAAGTCACACAGGATTTGGACCCAGGACTCTGATCCCAAGTCAGTGATGACAAGCAGGCTGGTGAGAGAAGCCAGCCAGGATGGGACACAGAGGTGGCTTTCTCATTGGTCCCAGCAGAGACCGAGGGAGCTGAGTCCTGGGGACCTCGCCAGAGGCATTCAGCCGTTCTTTCTTGGAATCATGGGGCTATGATGTGTTAATTCCACATTAATTGAGCACCAGCTGTGTCCTGGGCTCCCATGGGAAATAGTGTGCTCCCTGCCCTTGAGGACAGTCGCCTAAGGGGGGGTCCACTCCTCTTCCACGACTGGATGTGGGAGAGGGGTCCCAGGAAAGACCAGAGCCTGGCTGGGCTGGGCAGTTCCGGGGGGGGGTGGTCCTTAGCCCCAGGGCAGTTGTCCTCCTTCCCCACATCCTGTCTGCGTCAGCGCACTGTCTGGCTGAGTTCTGGTTTTCATGATCTGCAAGGGACTGGGGATTCAGGAAGGGGCTGGGGTCCGTTTGGGCTGAGTGAGGCATGGTCTCCTGCAGCAGGTCCCTGGCCTCATCAGCTCTGGCCATCCAGCTTGTAGCCACCTTCATGAACTACAGAGCTCCTGCCCTAGAACCTGCTATAGCTCCCACTACCTACAGGGTGGGGTCTGAATTCCCGAGCCTGGCATCTAAGGCTGATCCCAAACTGGATCCAGCCTGCTGTTCTGGTCTTGCCGAGGTCGGCCTGCGGGCCCCGCTGCCTGCCTGCCTGCCTTTGTGTCTTTGCAGTCTGTTTCTGCTGCTGTCACTGCCTTTCTCTTTGATGGCGCCCTCTCAGGTGGCCCTCCCTTCCCTCGGGCACTTTGTGAAAGCTGGTTACAGGTCTGTCCCTTGACTTCCACCCCTGGGGAGGCCCCAGCCTGGAGCACCACAATCCTCAGAGCTTGCTGAGTGAATGAGTGAGTGACCCTGGGCATGTACCGCCACACCCTTCAGATCTTGAACCAAACCTCCCCTCCTCAGTGAGGGCTTCCCGGCAACAATCAGCCCTGCCTCTAAGCTGACGTTTCCTATTCTCCTCCTCGCTCCATCCGCATCTCACGTGTGATCTATCTTACTGTTTAGTTCAATGTCTTTCCCCCCAGCAACAATGTAAGCTCCTTGAGGGCAGTCAGAGATGTCATCATTTTCTTTGGGGCTGGCTCCCCAGTGCCCAGGGCATTGCCCAGCATTGCTGCACACATAGCAGCTGCTTAGGAAGCCAGTGAATGAATGGCCTGTCAGGGGCACTCTGTGGCTTGCCTGTCTCAAAAGCAGCCCTTCTCCCTCTGCCCTTTGCAGCCTCCCCTCCCGTGGAGCTAGAAGCCAGGCACCCCGAGGGCCATGCAGAAGGCAGGGGCTGGGGCCGCAGGGCCTCTGACTGCGGGCTGGCCCCTCACCGGCCCAGGTGCATCACCAAGTTTGCCCAGGTGGGTGGGGACGCCCTGTCCAGGTGTGCTCTGGTGGGTGGCCCTCAGGTAGCAGGCGCTGGTGGTTGGGAAGTGCTGTGGGTCTAGGACCTATTTCTACCTCTCTCTTCCCTGACTTGGGCTGGGGAGTGTGTGTGTGCCCTGATGAGGGACTGGGACTTCGGAGAGCTTCAGTGACCTGACCAAGGTCACCTGCCGGGAAAGCAGCAGAGCCTGGGCTCCGAGAATCGAGCTCTGTCTGTCCACAGCCTGCCTGGCAGAGCAGATGTGTGTTTGGGGGGAATTTGGAGGATGGGGTTAGGAGCCATGGACCTGACTCCCTGACGTACTCCCTTCGCCCCACCGCCGAGCAGTACGTGGGCTCCTTCCCTGTGGACGACCTGGACACCCAGGAGAGCGTGTGGCTGGTGCAGCAGCAGCTGTGGGCGCTGAAGGTGGGTAGCCTGGGAGGGCACTTCCCTAATGAAAGTCACAGCCTTGAAGACCAGATAAACCCCGAGACCAGCTCCACCCTCCCCACAGTTAGAGAGGGGCAGGACACAGGCAGTGTTTGTGGTGGGCTGGTCAGGACACACACCCAGGCTCCAGAGGCCCCATCCCTTATGCCCTGGGCTACTGCGACCTGGGCCCCACAGCTGGAAACCACAGAGGGAGATGTGGGTGACAGTCATAGCCTGGCCAGTGGTGGCCCTAGCTCGGGGTCATCTGCCAGGAGCCATCCACACTTCCCCAGCGCCAGGGGTTCCACCAGCCAGGGCCCCACCCCGTGCCAGGGGTGGTGGAGTGGGCTAACCAGCCTTTGGTGGATGGTACTGAGGCTGGGCAAGCCAAGGCAGGGTCTGGGAGGTGGTGCCTGTCCCCACTACTATTTTCCACCCAGGGCTGTCCCCGACGCCGGGCCGTCATCCTGAAATTCAGCCTTCAGGGTCTCAAGATCTACAGCGGGGAGGGTGAGGTAGGAACCCCTGTGGGTGCAGGTGAGGACTGGATGGGTACAGGTGTCTCCAGCCTCAGGATGCGCTCTCCACCTAGGTCCTGGCTTCAGCTCGGCCCCTTGCTTCCCCTGGGGTCCCCTGGCGCACCAGCCTACCTGCTCTGTGCCTTTGGACTTGCACCAAGGGCCGCCTCCTCCCAGGGCTGGCTCGGGCAACAGCTTCCCACCCCTGGGCTTCCAGAATCCCTCCAGGGCCACCTCCCCGCCTGAGCATCAGGATCATCCAGCCCACTGAGGCTCTCACAGCTTCCCTGCCCCGCCCTGGCTGGTGGGCCATGGGCAGCTTCACCCAGGTGCAGTAGGGCTGCTCCTGGCCACTGCTCCTCCTCCCTGCCCTGCTGCAGGCTCGTCCTCCTGCTGAGCCAGCGTGGGGCGGGTACTAACTGCGCGCCAGACTGCACCTCACAGCTGCGGGCATCAGTCACCTACCACTGAGGCACACCTGGTGTCCCCAGAGCTGGGCATTGCGGGCCTCTGGGGTCAGGTCCTGTGCCACTCACATGAGCTCCCACTGATCCCCAGCAACAGCCCTGTCGAGAGGTGCTGGTATCTCCCTACCTGATGCGTCACCACAGGCGCTCAGAGGACTGCCCTCACCTGCCTGAGTCACACAAATGAGTGGCAGAGCCAGGATTCGCACCCCAGTCACCTGCCTCCAGGGGCCAGGCATGTCACCCCAGTGCCTGCCGTCACTCCCGTTCTCTGGGCCCCGGCAGGCCGAGCATCACATGGGGGTGGCGATCTTGAGCCCAGGGCCCATGTGAAGGATGAGAGCTTGAGACCGGGCGGGATGGAAGGAGGGAGGGTTTCTTCACCCCTGCAGGCTGGCGAGCAGGGGTGGGGCTGCCCGGTGGGTCTGATGGGGGCCTCACGCTGCTGCCTTGCCAGGTGCTTCTGATGGCGCATGCCCTGAGGCGCATCCTCTACTCCACCTGGTGCCCTGCCGACTGCCAGTTTGCCTTCGTGGCTCGAAACCCACGGAGCCCAGCCAGCAAGCTCTTCTGCCACCTCTTTGTGGGCAGCCAGCCAGGAGAGGTATCTGGGGCTCGAGGCAGGGGACCACCATGGAGGCCAGAGGGACTGTGTGCTGGGCATCAGGGCAGGTTCCTTGAGGGCTTTGTCAGGGCGGCCTGATCCCCCTCCAGGCATGCACCCCTTGCCTCTTTCTGTGGCTCTTTCCACTGAGGATACCACAAAGCAAGTCAGTGGCCTCAGCATTCCCTAGGGCCCGGGGCGGGAACCTGGCCACGTGCTTAGAGAGTAGAGAGTCACAGCACTAGGCCTTCGCTCATGCCATTCTGTCTGGCATCCCCCTCCCCTTCTCATCCTGGCACATTCCACTCACTCTTCAGGGCTCAGCCCACATGTCTGAACCCCGCCTTGACTCCTCCGGATGGCCCCTCTCTCTGGGGTCCTGTGACATGAACCGCACGCTACCATCGTCTGTCCTAATTACAGGCACTTGAGTTCTTTGAGAGTAGAGTCTGGGTCCAGGTCTTGAGACAGTGCTTGGCCCAGAGCAGTCGGGGTGGGCAGGTGGATCAGAAAGTCAAAGCCAGGCTGGCTGTCGTGAACAACAGAGCCTCAGCAGCTAGGCGTTTGGCAGACAGGCTCTGAGTTTGGTTCTGGCCAGCAACCATTTACTGTCATCCTGTATATCCAGGCCCTGTGCTGGATACTGGGGTGACAGGTGGCTGAGTCATGGTCCTTGATCTGATGCTCACGGGTCTGACACGTTGGGTCTGGATGGTGTGTGTGGTGGGTGGGATGCGCTGCTCCCAAAAAGCACTGGGCCTGTGCTGGGAATTTCCTGTGCTCCATTTCACTGACTCCTCAAAGGGGCACAGGGAGGTGGGAAACCGAGGCACAGAGAGGTGCCATGCTCTACCCAGGGTCCCACAGCCGCTCCTATGTGACAGAGCCAGGATTGGAACCCAAGTTCTGACTTCAGGGCCTGGGCTCTTGGTCCTTCCTGGAAGAGGGTGCTGACGTGGCGTGCAGGGCGGGGGTGGTAAGCCTGGGGGCAGGAGTGCGTGAGCTCATGCTTCCATTCTCTGCTCCATGCGTGATACCTGGACCACAGAAGGTCCTCAGTGTTTGTTAAATAAATAAGGAAGCTGGTAAGGAAGCCTGCATGGTGGTGAGGTTTTGAAGGGTAAGTAGGAACTTTCCCAGGAAGAATGGGAAGAGCCTCCGAAGCCAAGGGGCTGCATGCACCCACGGTGGGTGGGCTGAGGCCCAGGGAGACGGAGACCTCCTCCAACTGAGCCCACCTCTCTCCCTCCCTCCCAGGTCCAGATCCTGCACCTGCTCCTGTGCCGCTCTTTCCAGCTGGCTTACCTCTTGCAGCACCCTGAGGAGCGGGCACTGCCAGAGCCCTGCCCAGGACCCACAGGGGAGGTGCCCCTAAAGTCACTGTCCAGCTCTGGGGGCCCCCCTGGGGGCCTGGTGCGGGAGCCCTTCGGCCGTGATCAACTCTCTCAGAACGTCCATGCATTGGTCTCCTTCCGGCGGCTGCCAGCAGAGGGGCTGGTGGGCAGTGGGGTACGCAGCACCCCAGCCAAGGAGTGGGCAGTAGACAAGGGAACTGGGTATGGGTTTGGGGCCATGTCGGGGGCAGGTGCTTCACTTGGCCTGACATGGCTGGACCTGAGTCTGCCTGCCTGGGGGCCCCTCTTGGTGCCCTAGAAGGAGCTGCCAGAGTCGGAAGGCCGCGCCCGCCATGCCCGCCTGGGGAATCCCTACTGCTCGCCCACGCTGGTGCGCAAGAAGGCCATTCGCAGCAAGGTGATCCGCTCGGGGGCCTACCGCGGCTGCACCTACGAGACCCAGCTGCAGCTGTCGGCTCGGGAGGCCTGTGAGTGGTGGGAGCATGCCTGCCCTGTGTGTACCTGGGACACGTGCCTGTGCGCTCCTGGACCAGCCAGAGGTGGGCGTGAGTGCCCATTCCTGCAAGGCTGTGGCCACACCTCCAAGTGATGCCTGTGCATTGTGTGTGTTTGCCTGCATCCGGGTCCGTGCACAGGGGACTGCGTATAGCTGCATATGGACCAAAACTGGCGGGTGGAAGGCCTGTGTGCGGATGTGTCTGCTGAGCAGGGCAGAGAGGTGATGGGTGATGAGGCCTGCAGCTGTAGGGAATGGGAGGGCTTGGTCACTCTCCTCCTGACTCCTGGATGGTCTCCACAGTTCCTACCGCATGGGAGGCATGGCCCCGGGGTCCTGGTGGCCACTTGTGCCTGGTGGAGAGCGAGGGCAGCCTGACGGAGAACATCTGGGCCTTTGCTGGCATCTCCAGGTAGGAAAGGCCTGGCCTGGCCCAATGCCCAGTCCCTTGGAGTGGGCAGAGAAATACGGGCTTCCCAGGCCCCTGAGGCACACACTCCTGTGCACGGGCAGAGCGCTGCCAGCCTTGGTGACCTCAGGCCTGGGACTTCACCACCCTGGGCCTCCATTTTCTCTAATGTAAAATGGGGTTAATGAAAGGAGCTTCATCTTAAGGCTGTGGAGAGGATCAAATGAGGTAATTCGGGTAGAACCCTCAGCACCTGGCCTGCACAGGGCGAGGCCCCTAAGTGTCAGCTCTTTAAGCCTCTTTCCTGAGAAAGTCTTGACGTTGCCAACAATTACAGACCCTGGAGAAACCTAAGCTTCTAAAAACTTCTTTCTGTTGAGCCTGACTCTGAGTCAGGCCCCATGTTGGGTTTTTGCTGGTTTTTTTTTGTTTTTAAATTTCACTTTAGAGACAGGGTCTCATTCTGTCACCTGGGCTGAAGTGCAGTAGCATGGTCATGGCTCACTGCAGCCTTGAACTCCTGGGCTTATGGGATCCTCCTGCCTGGGCCTCCCAAAGTGCTGGGATTACAGGCATAAGCCACCAAGCCCAGGCAATGCACAGTGTGTTTAAGGGCATTTAATCCGCAGGCTGCCTCGATGCTGCTGGGGTTGTCATGACCATTGCCCAGGAGAGCAGTCCAGCCTTTACCCTCTCCCCTCTGTGCCCCTAGGCCCTGTGCCCTGGCCCTGTTGCGGAGAGACGTGCTTGGGGCCTTCCTGCTGTGGCCTGAGCTGGGTGCCAGCGGCCAGTGGTGTCTGTCTGTGCACACACAGTGCGGCGTGGTGCCCCACCAGGTCTTCCGGAATCACCTGGGCCGCTACTGCCTGGAGGTAAGAGTGCAGCGGCCAGAGGGGCCTGGGCCCCGCCGCATCATTGGCTCTATCCCTGGTCCTTGGTGCCCTCCCTTTTCTAACTGCTGAGGTCCTGAATGCACCTCACTGCCATCCCTGTCTCCCATTGTCTCTCCCTGGTGTCATTCCTTGTCCAATTCCATCCTGCCTCTACTGTCCTGCTCCTTCCTCATTGGCCCTGCTGGCCTGGCCCCCAGCTGGCCCACTTGGCCCCACCTCTGCTGGCTCTGCTCTGCTCTGACCTGAAGGCTCTTGGAGGGGAAGGGAGGTGCCTGGTCACTGAGGGCCCTTCTCTCCGGAGGGGGCTTCGAAGGGTACCTCTAATAAGAGTCTTGAGCTGGGGTCATGTCTAACATTTCTACAGGAATCCTGGCTTTCCCACACCCTAGCCCAAATTAGCAGAGGAGGAAACTGACTCAGCGAGGGCAGGGGCTTGCCTAAGCTCAACAGCCTCTGAGTCTCCAGTGTGACGTCTTGTCCTGCCCCCCAGTTTCTAGGGATGGGAGGGGGTGGGGGGGCTTTTCACATGTGTGCCCTTACTTCCAAGCTAAACATCTCAGTCCTACCCAGGCTGGGAAGAGAGAGGGAGTGGTGCTTGGCCTTGCCACGATAGCACATGTGAAGTCTCTGGGCTTCGTCCCCTGCTCTCTAAAATGGGCAGGTTCCTGTGGGAGGAGGTGGCTGGTGCCTGGCATGAGCCCTGGGGAAGGGGACTGGAGCTGAAGGCCCTTCCTCCCCTAGCACCTGCCAGCAGAGTTCCCCAGCCTGGAGGCTCTGGTGGAGAACCACGCGGTTACTGAACGCAGCCTCTTCTGTCCCCTCGACATGGGCCGCCTGAACCCTACCTACGAGGAGCAGGACTGTGGGCCCCCGGGCAGGCTGCCCCGGACTCTCCGGCCCCTCAGCCATGCCAAGTCCGAGGCAGAGCTGCAGGGCCTGGGCTAAGAGGTAGGGCCCAGGTCCCACAGGCCCCGCCTAATCCCGGCTCCTGGGCCCCGGCAGTGTCTCCGCCCTTCCTGCACCCCTCTGGTCGCCAGTTCCATCCAGTCACCCTGCCCTTGGAGCAGTCTTCCATCACCTCACTGTCCGTGGGAGGGGAGCCCTGAGGTTGGGTATCGCCAATGGCTTTTCGCAGAACATGTGGGCCACTGAGATTCCAGGAGGGCAGGTGGAGTTGCAGGCTTTAGGTAACCCATTGGGTGGCTTTGGATGACCTGCTGGGTGGCTTCGGATGCTTTGGGACTTCTGGGCTTCCGCTTTACTCCTGGGACAGCAGCTTGTTCACGGCGGAGTTGCGGCCCTCTCCTAAGGAGGCCAGGCCTTGGGGCCCTGACTGGGAGTCTCCAGAAAGCTCATGAGACGAGTGAGGGAGAGGGGTTTGGGGAGGCAGGAGTGAGTTTTCACTCTGGGCAAAGACCTGGAGTGAGCCGCTGTGTCTGTGAGAGCAGAGATGACTCTGTGGAGCTTGTGGGCAGGAGGCTGGGGATGACCCCATCTGGGCTGACAGAGCAGGGCTGTTTCTCACATGTATCTGAGAGCGAAGGAGGGGTGGGAAGGTGCAGAGAGGGCAGGAGGGACAGAGAGCTGTACCCAGCGCTCACGCACGGGTGGACTCCTGTGTGCAGAAAGGGATGCCCACAGCAGATAGGACCAAGAATCTCCATGCTATCTCCACTCAAAACCTCAGGGCTGTGACTCCCACTTTCTCCGAAGGGATGCACAGGCTCACCCCTTCTCCCTAGGAATCATCAGGGCACCCCCACCCCCAGCTCATCTCCTTTAGCCATTTGATAGGGAGGGGCCAGCAGTGAGCTGCAGGCTTAGAGGGGTGACCAGGGCTCTCCCCAACTCGACCACATGTGGTTTGGTGGCTGCCTTGGGAGGGAGGCTGTCCGATGTTGACATTCCCCTTAGCATGGCACTGACCATGGCTGTCAGGGGCCACCTTGCCTCACCAGGCCAGCCCCACTGGGAATGGGGTCAGTCACAGCAGAACTGTCGAAAGGTGGACCTGATGTGGGCCCTGCCAGGGGCACTTGGCCTCAGTGGGCCATGGGAGACCCAGGGAAGCGACTCTAGTGTGAGGCAGTGGTCCTGCCAGGGACCGACAAACCCAGGTAGCCCTCTTTGTAAGCAAACTTGACAAACATGAATCTACTGAACTCAGTTATAGAACAAGTTCATTTTGCATGAACTTCTCTTATTGAAGCAGAAGCCGCGTCATGAGCCTGGGGGCTGCCCTCTCCCCGTCTGGGAGTGGGACAGAACTGTTCAGTGCCTTGAAAGTCACAGATTTCTGAGTCTTGGAAGGAAGTGGGCAGCCCCACCAGAGCAGAAAGAAGGGAGGCAAACTTGGGGAGTGAGAAGCCAGCCTCCCAGAGGCCCAGGCCTCGTGTTCCCCACCTCCAACCCTCCAGCGAGGACAGGGGCTTGGCTTGGAACCTGGTAACTTCCTTGCAAGTTAAGTGAGCTATCCTGTCACAAAAGATAGAAGGAACTGCCCTTTGGGACTTCTTTATGTTGAGTGTGAGTGGGAAGCTGGGACTCTGCTTTACAGCCATCTGTGCTGGAGCCATCCCCTTCCTCGACCAACCACTGGTCTCTATGGGAGGCCCCAGCCTCACATTTCCCTGGCAAGGAGAGAGGTTTAGCGATGTCCTGGGCCCAGGATTATAGCCCAGAGATGGGCAGTTAAGGAGACCTGGTCATTGGTCCAGACTTGGGCCAAGGCTCTCCTCTGTGAGGGATGGGTTTTACTGGTGAATTACCTGTATGGAGAAGCTATCAGGGCCGTGTTTAGCACACTGAGGGGACCAGTCTCCACCAAGCACTTTAACATCCCTCCAGCCAGCATTGATTGATCTCATGTTACAGAGAGGGCAAGGTTTTGGGCACCTGTTTGCAGACTCCATGTCTTAATCAGAGACCACAGTTTTCTCTTTGTTCCAATCAGTGCCACCTCGGTAGCCCCGCTTTCCTTGCTGTGTGGATTTGAAACAAAATAAAATGTGTTGCTTCAGATTAGCTGCTACAGACTTTTCTTTCTTTCGAAAGGTGAGGTTTTTATCCAGTTTCCCTATTTCGTTTTTGCCAAACATTCCTTCAGCTGGTGCTGAATGGTGAACCAGAGGTCCTGTCCTCAACGGCTCAGAAGGAATTGCTCAGGGAGACTCAATCAAATTACGTTCCTCTTCTGCTGTAACTTTCAGTGGATATGTCTATAGGAAAAAGACTCAAGTCCTTCTGCACTGATAACCCGGGCTTGCTTTCTGCTTCTGCAATGTGCCACAGGACCTCCGCACAGCCCAGACCGGCATCCTCCACCTCCTCCCTTCCCTTCACCTTATTAACCACTCAGCCACTATATTTCAGCTCCAGTCAACCTCAAGATGCCTGCCCTATGCCCTGGGCTGAGTGAGGTTCCTTTTTTAGATGTTCCATGGGCTGGGTGCAGTGGTTCGTGCCTGTAATCCCAGCACTTTGGGAGGCCGAGGTGAGAGGATTGTTTGAGGCCAGAAATTGGAGACCAACCTGGGCAACAAAATGCGATCCCATCTCTACAAAAAATTAGCCACTGGGGAGGCTGAGGTAGGAGGATCACTTGAGACTGTGAGGTTGAGGCAGCAGTGAGCTATGATTGCACTCCAGCCTGAGTGACAGGGCAAGACCCTGTCTCAAAAAAATACGTTGCATGGAACTCATTATTCAGTTTTTTGTTTTTGTTTTTGTTTTTTTTTGAGATGGAGTCTCGCTCTGTCGCCCAGGCTGGAGTGTAGTGGCCGGATCTCAGCTCACTGCAAGCTCCGCCTCCCAGGTTTACACCATTCTCCTGCCTCAGCCTCCCGAGTAGCTGGGACTACAGGCGCCCGCCACCTCGCCCGGCTAGTTTTGTATTTTTTAGTAGAGACGGGGTTTCACCGTGTTCGCCAGGATGGTCTCGATCTCCTAACCTCGTGATCCGCCCATCTCGGCCTCCCAAAGTGCTGGGATTACAGGCTTGAGCCACCGCGCCCGGCCTCATTATTCAGTTTTTAATTACATTTTCGTTTAAGGGATTCTGTTTGTGGGATTTTGTTTCCTGTGTCTGTCTCTCCAGCTAGATCATGGGCCAGGAGGGCTGTCTCCCCAGTATCTGTCACGGTGCCTGACATGGAGCTGACAGTGTTGCAGTGCAAGGAAGAGCCCAGAGGTGTGACAGAGGTGCTCTTCTGGCTGGGGAACTTGCTGAGCCAGGAGGGATAGGCCAGGCAGCCTTCCATCCAAAAGACGTGGTTTGTTGTTGTTTTTTTTTTTTTGAGATGGAATTTTGTGCTTTTTGCCCAGGCTGGAGTGCAATGGTGCAATCTCAGCTCACTGCAACTGCAACCTCTGCCTCCCGTATTCAAGTGATTCTCCCGCCTCAGCCTCCTGAGTAGCTGGGATTACAGGTGCCCACCACCAGGGACGGGGGTTTCACCATGTCAGCCAGGCTGGTCTCGAACTCCTGATGTCAGGTGATCCACCCGTCTTGGCCTCCAAAAGTGCTGGGATTACAGACTTGAGCCACCGCGCCCGGCCCAAAAGACTTGGCTTCTAAAGTGTTTGTTTTACAGTCTCGGGTCTTAGAAATAACAAGGGTGGCATGACAGGAAGCTGTCCAGGGGCTGTGGGTTGTGGGCAGCCTTCCCCTGAGCCAGTACGGGGACATGGATAAGGGGCAACAGGTCCTTGCCGCTGTTCTCAGTTAGGTCCCTGGCCCGTGCCTAAGGCCTGGGATCTCTCTAGGCCGGGGGCCCCAGTCTTAGCCGCAGCCTCTGCAAGCTGCGCAACATCTCTGAACTGGGGCTGTGCGGATTCGAGAAGACAGCTGACGTGAAAGGAGCCCAGCCAGGACTGGCGCTTCTCGCAAGTGGCCGC
>NW_016814761.1:3808817-3914040 GCF_001698545.2 Rhinopithecus bieti | reverse complement strand
GTGCGCTGCCGCCCCATGAACCAGCGGGAGCGGGAGCTGCGCTGCCAGCCCGTGGTGACTGTGGACTGCGCGCGCGGCCAGTGCTGCATCCAGAACCCGGGCGCCGTGGACGAGCCGCCCAAGCGGTTCACCTTCGACGGCGCCTACCACGTGGACCACGTCACCGAGCAGATCTACAACGAGATCGCCTACCCGTTGGTGGAGGTGAGGGCGCCGGACAGGCCGCCCTCCAGGCCGCAGGGCATGAGGCCGCCCCGAGGGTACCCAGGGGGCGGCGCTGCCCCCCAGCCAGGCGGAAAGGCCCTCGAGGGGCACAGGCAGACGGGAACAGGTAGGTCCGGAGGCTTTTGTCCAGGCGGGACACAACCACAGCCTGCCTCTGGTGTCGCCTCCAGGTCTGCACTGTCCCCAGCGCCTCCGCCTCCTGGGTTCAAGCGATTCTCGTGCCTCAACCTCCCAAGTAGGTGGGATTACAGGTGCTTGCCACCACACCCGTCTAATTTTTGTGTTTTTAGTAGAGATGGGGTTTCACCATGTTGGCCAGGCTGTTCTCGAACTCCTGACCTCAAGTGATCCGCCCGCCAGGTGCTGGGATCACAGGCATGAGTCACCGCGTCTGGCAGAATGGTGACTTTTCATCTTCCCTCACTGGCAAGTCAGGGCACACCCAGCCCTGTTTTGGTTACAGCATGGGTCTTTGCAGTGGAACTGGGCATAGATGCCATGTGGGCCCTTGGGGCCTCAGAGCAGTTCTCTGGGACGATCTGCCCACACAGGATCCACCCCAAGCCCACACTAAGGTCTAGAATTTGCAAGCTCATGAGCTCTGCAAGGACAGGAACTGTGTCTACCTGGTTCACCACTTTGTCCCTAGGCTGAGCATAGTCCCTGTCGAATGAATAGAAACAGCGATAAACGAAGAATGACTTTGGGAACGGCACCGGGTTTCCCTCCTCTCTTCCTTCCAGGCCTCATCTTCCACCCCTCCCCCAGTACCTCCTGCTCGTCACACCTCACCTGTGTGGCTTTACTCAAGCTGTCCCCTCAGCCTGGAATGCCTTCCTCTTCCTGTCACCTGCCCAATTCTCCCTGTCTTTGCGGCCTGGAAAGCTGTCCTTTGTTCTTCCTGCACCATCCTGTTTTCACTTCTTTGTACTCCCCATCCCTGCTGGCTGTCTGGACTCTTGTCGCTGTGTGCCCGCCCCATAGCCCGCCACGAGAATCACCTGTGTGTGTCCAGCTCCCTCCATTGCAAGCGGACATTGGGCGATCACCTGTGTATGGCGGTGCTTCCTGTGCCAATGCACAAAAGAATCCCCATATGCACCCTGCGGGAGCCTCGCAGGTGCTGTTCTTACCCTTTAAGATGTTGATCCTTTTTTTTTTTTTTTTTTTTGAGATGGAGTCTCACTCTGTCGCCCAGGCTGGAGTGAGTGGCGCGATCTTGGCTCACTGCAAGCTCCGCCTCCCAGGTTTACGCCATTCTCCTGCCTTAGCCTCCAGAGTAGCTGGGACTACAGGCACCCGCCACCTCGCCCGGCTAAGTTTTTGTATTTTTTAGTAGAGATGGGGTTTCACCGTGTTAGCCAGGATGGTCTCTATCTCCTGATCTGGTGATCTTCCCGCCTCGGCCTCCCAAAGTGCTGGAATTACAGGCATGAGGCACCGCGCCCGGCCGATCTTTTTTTGTTTGTTTGTTTGTTTGGATGGAGTCTCACTCTGTCCCCCGGGCTGGAGTGCAGTGGCATGATCTCGGCTCACTGCAATCTCCCAGGTTCAATAAATTCTCCTGCCTCAGCCTCCTGAGTAGCTGGGACTGCAGGAGCTCACCACCACACCCAGCTAATTTTTGTATTTTTAGTAGAGACAGGGTTTCACCGTGTTGCCCAGGCTGGTCTCGAACTCCTGACCTCAGGTGATCCGCCCGCCTCAGCCTTCCAAAGTGCTAGGATTACAAGCGTGAGCCACCCTGCCTGGCCTAAGGTGTTGCTCTTATCATCTTATCAATGTGCCTCAGTAAGGCCAGCCCAAGGGCACACAGTAAAGGTGGAGATGGATGTGAGCCCAGGGGGCCAAGCCCGCAGCGCAGGCTCTTCCCCACCCACACACAGGGACAGCTTCTACCCCACCAGACAGTCAGCTCCTTGAGGACAGAGCTGGGCCTTGTTTATCTGCACACTCCAGTGCCATTGTTGGGTGGGGGGACCAGGAAGGGCCCTGAGTCTGTGAGTTAGGGAGCCCTGTCCCGAGCCCTGCTGTGCCTGGTCCACTGATCACAGGGTCCTGGCTTCCTCCCACTTAGGGCGTCACTGAGGGCTACAATGGCACCATCTTTGCCTACGGCCAGACAGGCAGCGGAAAGTCCTTCACCATGCAGGGCCTGCCGGATCCACCCTCCCAGAGAGGCATCATCCCCAGGGCCTTCGAGCACGTGTTCGAGAGCGTCCAGGTACAGGCCTCATGGAGGGAAGGGGCAGGGCCAGAGCTGCAGCTGGGCCCCAGAGCACTTCTGACAGGTGGCAGGGACACGGGAAGTGTTCGGAGTCCGGCCTGACCCCGTGTAGGTGAGCAGGGAAGGCTCCGGGTTCTGAAAAGGTGGTGGGAAAAAAACTTAAAACAGAGAAAATTCTGTCCATGCTTTTCTCGCGTCATTTTTGGCTTCTAACCCTTAGTGGAGCATTTCTTGTGGATCTGCTGACCCTGTGCACTGGGCCAGGAAGTGGTTGTAACAATCACAGCTTCCCTCTTTATTGAGCAATTGTTATAGACCAAGTCGTATGTGAAGCCCTTGGCATCCTTATCTCACTGAATCTCCAGCCTGACCCAGGAGGTAGCTGATAGCCCCATTTTTGAGATAGGGAGGTTGAGACTCTGAGCCTTTATGGGCCAGGTTGAGACTAGACTCTGAATTCATCCCAGCATCCAGGCTGCAGGTGAGAATTACCTGGCGACCATTTGTGGCAGTGCATGGGGAATGGCGGATGGGGATGACCCTGGTCAGCTGCAGTGTCGCTGTCACACCTGTGCCGCTCCCAGGACTCACCATGGTAGCCAGAGCAATATGTAGGGCCTCGGAGAGCTGCCAAGGACCAGCCCAGAGCCAGTGCTTGGCCCAGGCCTTCCCTGTGGCCTCAGATTTTTGTTGTTGTTGTTTTTTGAGACGGAGTCTTGCTCTGTCACCCAGGCTGGAGTACAATGGCGTGATCTTGGCTCACTGTAACCTCTGCCTCCCAGATTCAAGCAATTCTCCTGCCTTAGCCTCCCAAGTAGCTGGGATTACAGGCACCCGTCACCACATCCGGCTAGTTTTTATACTTTTAGTAGAGATGGGGTTTCGCCAGGTTGGGTCTTGAACTCCTGACCTCAAGTGATTCGCCGGCCTTGGCCTCCCAAAGTGCTGGGATTACAGGCGTGAGCCACCGCGCCCGGCTGGGGTTTTGTTTTGTTTTGTTTTTGAGATGGAGTCTTGCTCTGTTGCTCAGGCTAGAGTGCAATGGCACAATCTTGGCTCACGGCAGCCTCTGCCTCCCTGGTTCAAGCAATTCTCCTGCCTCAGCCTCCTAAGTAGCTGGGATTACAGGCGTCTGCTACCACGCCTGGCTAATTTTTGTATTTTTAATAGAGATGGGGTTTCATCGTGTTGGTCAGGCTGGTCTTGAACTCCTGACCTCAGGTGATCCACCCACCTAGGCCTCCGAAAGTGCTGGGATTACAGGCGTGAGCAGCGCCTGGCCCTGTTTTTTTGTTTGTTTGTGTGTTTTTTTTACCCTGAATAGTGGGGAGGCCTCTGTTTCCTTTCCCATGAGGATTGTAGACAGAGCATTAGACAGCAATATGAAGATTATACAACTCAAAGAGGCCTGAGCACCCACCAAGCTGGAGACGAGGAGAGAGCTTGCCAGGAGGGCCAGCAGGGCGGGTTGGGTTGGAGACTCCTCTTGCCTCGACATTCCTTCTCCTCCCATGATGTCCTGGTGGCAGAGGGCCCAGGGCCCAGAGCCAAGCCTGGCAGCAGGTAGACTTGGAGCTCTGATGTCTAGATTCTTTCTGTGTGCTCCGTGCAGTGTGCAGAGAACACCAAGTTCCTGGTCCGGGCCTCCTACCTGGAGATCTACAATGAAGATGTCCGGGACCTCCTGGGGACTGACACCAAGCAGAAGCTGGAGGTGGGCACAGACCCATTGTGGGCAGGTGGGGCTGGTAGGGGGGAGGTTGGCATTGGTGCTGCTCCCTCAGAAATACAGGAAAGTGTCCTGAGGGTGCCGGCACTGGGACACTGGAGTCGGGACATTTTTTTTTTTTTTAATAAAAAAAAGTTTTTTAGGCAGGGCACGGTGTCTCTTGCCCATAATCCTAACACTCTGGGAGGCCAAGGTGGGCGGATCATTTGAGGTCAGGAGTTCGAGACCAGTCTGGCCAACACGGTGAAAACCCATCTCTACTAAAAATACAAAAACTAGCTGGGCGTGGTGGTGCACGTCTGTAGTCCCAGCTACTGGGGAGGCTGAGGCAGGAGAATCACTTGAACCCAGGAGGTAGGGGTTGCAGTGAGCTGAGATTGTGCCACTGCACTCCAGCCTGGGCAAAGCAGCGAGACCATTTTGAGACAGAGTCTCGCTGCGTTGCCCAGGCTGGCCTCGAACTCCTGGCCTTGAGCCTTCTACCTCAGCGCCCCAGTAGCTGGGACTGCAGGCATGTATCACCACATGCACCCAGCCACTTGGTGTTTTTTATGCGGGAGCCTGCATCCTCCCACCTAGAGTTTTTCTACCACATTCTCTCTCCTAGTGCAGCTGAATCATAGCTCATCCCCCGGACAGGGAATCAGAGACAGGAGGCAACACAGGGTGTTGTTCCCACATGTGAGTCCCAGAAGGTCAGCCTGTGGGGTTAGGGCACTCTGGCCCCCTGCAAACCTTCTGCTAACCTGCACTGGAGCAGCAGGGAGCCCTCCTCCCCCTTCTCACTACCCTGGACCCTAGAAAGGCCTCAGTTACCCGGGCTTAGAGGGGCCAAAGGCTGGCAGCTGCGCACACTTGCTGCAGCTGAGCCACGGGCCTCAGGCCTATTGAACCAGCTGCCTTGGGGGCTGCAGTGACAGATGCACTCTCTGAAACACACTCGGGGGGCCACCGGGCTTTAGACACGCTCCCTTGAGGAGGATGTGCAGATGGCTCTCATGTAAACCTCCTGGCAGTCCAGGAGGAGGCGCCGTTCTTATCCCTTATAATGACAGATGAGGAAACTGAGGCTCTATGTGCTTAGCTAAGTAAGACCAGCCCAAGGACACACAGTCAATAAAGAGTGGCGATGGGATTTGAACCCGGGAGCTCCACAGCACACACTGTTAACCCGTGTTTAACAGAGGCCCGATTGTGGTTATAATCAGAGGTTATTACATCACTTAAGACCAGCAAGAGGTTTGGGGAAGCAGAGTTCTGTGCCCTCCCCCTAGCCACTGTAAACTACCATCCCAGAACCCAGCCCTGTACTACCTGATCTGGCGAGGTCTGAGGGGGCCTGTCCAGCGGGTTCTCCCCACCCATGTCCCAGCAAAGTGTCAAGGGCTCCCCTCCCTGTGGCAGCGATGGACATGTTCCTGCCATGCTCCCCTCTCTCATCCTTGCCGCATCCCAGCTGGTTGCCATGGTGACCCGGCTCTGGCCTCTGCAGCAGAGATGAGCAGTTACCAAGGAGCCTGGTGTGCAGCTGGGAGCTGTCACTCAGCGCCTCCCCAGGTGTCGGGGGTGGAGTGAGGTTGGGAGTGCTGTGGAGGGAGGACCCCTGAGGCCGTCACAAGTTTGGGAGCAGGGAGCCTTCCTGGGCTGGAAAATCTCGTGGCAGGAGACCTCTTGGGTGACGGGTTGTCTCCTCGGGTTGCTCAGGCCCGAGATGGCGACCTCATCCTTTTTGTAACTGAGCCCCTGCTGAGTACCCACAGAACTTTTTTTTAGATCTGTTCTCTTCCTAATCCTCATAATGATCTTGTAGAAATAGGAGTTATCATCCCCATTTTACGGAAGAGAAAATTGAGACCTAGAGAGGCAAATTAACTTCCCCAACCAGCAAGTCACAGAACGGGGTGCCCTCCGGCCACACGCAGCTCCATCCTCTGAGCTCCCTCCTCACAGCTGCCACCTGGGCCAAGACCCACCCTCTGTCATCTCAAGCTTCAGCCACTGCAGGATGCTCCGGCCTATCTCTGTGCCCTGCCCCTGGAGCCTTCCATCGGCTGTGACCCCCACTAACAGCTGTGACCTTCACCTTCTCCTTTCTGGGTGTCAGTTACTCTTCTATTCCATGAAGCCCAGTCCCTTGGTGGGGCTTGGCTGTTTTTCCACGCTGCAGCAGATAGGACCACCCCTGACCCCCACCCACGCCCCTCCCACAGCAGGGGCCTGAGCCCACCTGGGACCCCCCTAAAGCTACTGGGAGCAAAGCAGCTGAGCCTCCTGTGGCTCTGACCCGCAGGGCCACTTGGCAGACTAATGCCTTTTGTCCTCATTCATTCTGCTCTTGTGCCAGAGTGGTTTTATTTCCTCTCACACTTGAAAAATACTGCATTTCACCGCTCTGTGTCTGCAACAAAATGACTTTGCTGCCTGGAAAACCAGCAGGGAGCCAGCAGATAAATTAATTTACTGCTGCCATCGCCCTGAGGGCTGGTGGCCTCCGGGCTGTGAGCCTGTGGGGTTCTGGGCAGCTAGTGGCCTCACCTGTGATCTGAGGGTTTGGGGATATTCCTGTTGTTCTAGAGCCACGGCGGAGGGGATATGGAGCCCTAGCAACAGGGCGAAAGGAGACAGCACTCGGGGCTCATGGGTAGCGACAGGCACAGCCCCTGGGATCTGAAGCTCCCTGACGGAAAACCGCCTTTGCAATCATAGCACTAACGGTGGCTGGCATCTATGGGGCACTTAGGTGCTGGCACCATGCTAAGCATTGTATGTGCCTTATTTTACGGATTCCTCCCCATATCCCTGTGAGATAGCTGTCTCATTCCCATTTTACAGATGTGGAAACTGAGGCTTAGGTTGTCACTGGCTGAAGGTCCCACAGCAAGTAGGAGGCAGGGGTAGGTCTGAGGCTGGCTGAGCCTGGAACGCAACCCTCCCTGTGACAGGCGTGTGAGGTGCCAGCCTGCACTGCAGGAGGGCAAGGGCGGTCCGCATGGGGCCCTTCTCTCTGGTTCCTTGACCATCCCTGGTCCTAACCCTTGGGGGCTGGAGGTTCCACCCCTGACCCGTTTCTCTTCCCTCAGCTGAAGGAGCACCCAGAGAAGGGCGTGTACGTGAAGGGGCTGTCCATGCACACAGTGCACAGCGTGGCCCAGTGTGAGCACATCATGGAGACTGGCTGGAAGAACCGCTCAGTCGGCTACACGCTGATGAACAAGGATTCCTCACGCTCCCACTCCATCTTCACCATCAGCATCGAGATGTCTGCTGTGGGTATGCGAGCTGCTGCAGAGGGGGCGGGGGGACAGATGACCCAGCCACACTTCCACTACCACTAGCCAAGGCATGCCACCTCTCGGGGTCGCAAGAGCCCCTGGAAAGTGGGAAGAGATGCTCTAACAGCCTGGAGGAAACCCAAGAGGATCCTTGGGATGCTGGGACCGTGTTCCCAGAATAAGCAGCAGCAACGACAGTAACACTGGGAGCCAACATTGAGCACTTACTATGTGCCAGACAATTTTTATTTATTTTATTGCTTTTTGAGACAAGGTCTCACTCTGTCACCCAGGCTGGAGTGCAGTGGTGATCTCGGCTCACTGCAACCTCTGCCTCCCAGGCTCGGGTGGTCCTCCCACCTCAGCCTCCTGAGCAGCTGGAACTACAGGTAAACCACCATGCCTGGCTAATTTTTTGTAGAGATGGGGTCTTGCTATGTTGCCCAGGTTGGTCTTGAACTCCTGAGCTCAAGCAATCCTCCCGCCTTGGCCTCCCAAAGTGCTAGGATTACAGGCGTGAGCCACTGCGCCCAGCCAATATGCCAGGTAATATGTGTGCATTGTCTCACTTACTCCTTCAGCACTCCCATGAGGTGGATACTGAATCATCCTCATTTTACAGATGAAGAAATTGAGGTCACACAACTAGGAACTAGCATCAGAGCCCAGCTTCTATCCCGGGGTCTTCCTCTGGAGTGTGTGTCACTCCAACCCTGTGGATTCTCCTCTCTCTCTCTAACGTTCTCTACTCCTCAGTCATCTCATTATTATTTTTTTCTGGAAGAGCTTCTGAGAAAGCGAAGAGGAAGGAAAGAAACCCATGTTTATTTGGGGGCCCCTATTGGCCATCTGCAGTGCCAAACTCTTTATACCTTTCATTCCATTTAGAGACAGGCACTAGAATCCTCATTTTATAGATGAGGAAACAGAGGCTCTGAGAGGGAAAGTGATTTGCTTGTTCAAGGTCTTACTGCCGCTAACTGGTGGCGCTGGGATTTGAACCCGGTCTCCCTGATGTCTGGGTTTTCCCATGAATACTGCAGCTGCCTCCAAGTTGTGGTCCATCATGACTAGAACTCCAAAGAGCAGTGGGGCAGGAGGTGGCCTCAGCCCAACTGGGAACATAATTCTGGAGAGATCCCTGACCCAGGAATCAGGGTCAGGAATTAGCTGGGTGTGGTGGTGCATGCCTACAGTCCCAGCTACTTGGGAGGCTGAGGTGAGAGGATTGGTTGAGCCCGGGAGACCGAGGTTGCAGTGATCTGAGATCGCACCACTGCACTACCCAGGGTCAAGGCCTGGGTAGATGGAACCTCCTGGACATATTGCCCAACCGGTGTGGTGACCTGGCCTTGGGCCAAGCCCCATTGCTTGCTTGGGTATGAGGCCATGAGTCTCAGTGTCCCGGGGGTGCTGATATGGGGAAGGCTGGGACCAGCGTGGTCACAGCCTCAATGCTGCAGCTTGGGGAGGCGCAGAGACCAGGGCAACTGAGGACAGATCAGGAGGGAGGAGGGGGGAGCGGGTTTTGGGGGGGGCACCTCTTGGTCTTTGCAGGAAGGTTTGAAGGATGAGGCAGGCTGGTTGCACATTCACCTTATAAAATAATGTGAGCTCAGTGATGATGGTAAGAAAGTAGGGAATGGGGCCGGGCGCGGTGGCTCAAGCCTGTAATCCCAGCACTTCGGGAGGCCAAGACGGGCGGATCACGAGGTCAGGAGATCGAGACCATCCTGGCTAACACGGTGAAACCCCGTCTCTACTAAAAATACAAAAAAAAAACCTTGCCGGGCGAGGTGGCCGGAGCCTGTAGTCCCAGCTACTCCGGAGGCTGAGGCAGGAGAATGGCGTAAAACCTGGGAGGCGGAGCTTGCAGTGAGCTGAGATCCGGCCACTGCACTCCAGCCCGGGCGACAGAGCAAGACTCCGTCTCAAAAAAAAAAAAAAAAAGAAAGTAGGGAATGGTAGGGAACAGTTACTCATGGTTCTGACACCTAAACACCACTAACATTTAAGCATTATACTAATATATAATAATTATTTATATTTATAATATAATTCTTTATATTATGTTTATTTATATATAAATATACAATATATATACACACACATATATACACATTGGTTTGTTTTTTTTTTTTTTTTTTTTTTTTTTTTTTTTTGAGACAGCTCTGTTGCCCAGGCTGGAGTACAGTGGTGTAATCTCAGATCACTGCAACTTTGGTCTCCCAGGCTCAACCAATCCTCCCACCTTAGCCTCCCAAGTAGCTTGGAACTACAGGCATGCACCAGCACACCCAGCTAATTTTTATGTTTTGTAGCAACAGGATCTCGCCATGTTGCCCATGCTGGTCTCAAGCTCCTGGACTCAAGCAATCCATCTCAGCCTCCCAGGCATGATTAAAGGCATGAGCCACTGCGCCCAGCCCATATTTTCTTTTGATCCTTTTCTTCCTATGAATGTTTTAAACACAACTGAAATCTTATGCCATGGTTTCCCCTGGTTTCATCTCCCTTGCCATCACTAAGCATTTCTGCATGTTACTATCACCGTGTCTTCATGACCATGTGTAGTGGCCTGGCTCATGCCCTTTTCCAGCCGGTCCTTGATCAGTGGTTTCCAGTTTCCCCGTGCTGGAAGTCATGCCATGATGGACATCTGTGTGCACAAAGCTTTTTCTTATCTGAGAGTCATTTCCTCAGACTCGGTTCCCTGGAATGGAGTCCTGGAGCAAAGATAACACACATGGTTAAGGCTCCTGTTCCGTTCTGCAAAGAGCTTCCCAAAGGGGCAGCACCAGGTTCCTTCCTGTCCTATTTTTAGAGACAGGGTCTCACTCTGCCACGCAGGCTGGAGTGCAGTGGTGCAATCATAGCTCACTGTAGCCTTGAACTTCTGGGCTCAAGCATTCCTCCCATCTCAGCCTCCTGAGTAGCTGGGACCACAGGCACACGACACTACACACCCAGCTGTTTTTGGTGTGGTTTTTTTATGTTTTCTTTTCTTTTTCTTCTGAATCAGGGTTTTATTTTGTTGCCCAGGCTAGAATGCAGTGGCATGATCACAGCTCACTGCAACCTTAACCTCCTAGGCTCAGGTGATCATCCCACCTCAGCCTCTGAAATAGTTGAGACCACAGGCATGCACCACCACACCTGGGTAATTTTTTTTTTTTTTTTTTTTTGAGACAGAGTCTCGCTCTGTCGCCCAGGCTGGAGTGCAGTGGTGCAATCTTGGCTCACTGCAAACTCTGCCTCCCAGGTTCACGCTATTCTCCTGTGTCAGCCTCCCGAGTAGCGGGGACTACAGGCGCCCGCCACCATGCCTGGCTAATTTTTTGTATTTTTAGTGAAGACGGGTTTCACCATGTTAGCCAGGATGGTCTCGATCTTCTGACCTCGTGATCCACCCGCCTCGGCCTCCCAAAGTGCTAGGATTACAGGCGTGAGCCACCGCGCCCTGCCCTGGCTAATTTTTTTGTTGTTGTTGTTAGCGAAGGGGGTTTCACCATGTTGCCCAGGCTGGTCTCGAACTCCTGGGATCAAGCAATCTGCCCATCTCCCAAAGTTCTGGGATTACAGGTGTGAGCTGCTGCCCCTGGCCTGTGGTTGTTGTTTTTGAGACAGAGTCTTGCTCTGTCGCCCAGGCTGAAGTGCAGTGTCACAATCTCGGCTCACTGCAACCTTCGCCTCCCAGGTTCAAGCAATTCTTGTGCCTCAGCCTCCCGAGTAGCTGGGATTACAGGCATGTGCCACCATGCCTGGCTGTTTTTTGTATTTTTAGTAGATACAAGGTTTCACCATGTTGGCTAGGTTGGTCTTGAACTCCTGACCTCAGGTGATCCACCTGCCTTGGCCTCCCGAAGTGCTGAGATTACAGGCGTGAGTCACCACACCCAGCCTGTTGTTTTTTAATAGCCTAAAGAACCGGCTGGCTACAAATGCGCTGTTTACTTCTCCAGACCCCACCAACCTGTCAACTAAAGAAAAATTAACAAACCTGGCGCGGCGGCTCACGCCTGCAATCCCGGCACCTTGGGAGGCCAAGGCAGGAGGATCACTTGAGACCAGGAGTTTGAGACCAGCCTGGGCAATATAGGGACACCCAATCTCTAGAAAGAAAGAAATTAGCCAGGTGTGGTGATGTACACCTTCAGTCCCAGCTACTCGGGAGACTAAAGCAGGAGGATTGCTTGAGCCTAGGAGTTCGAGGCTGTATTGAGCTAGGATTGCACCACTGCACTCCAGTCTGGGCAACAGAGTGAGATCCTGTCCCAAAGGCAAAAAAATAAAAAGGCCGGGCGCGGTGGCTCAAGCCTGTAATCCCAGCACTTTGGGAGGCCGAGACGGGCAGATCATGAGGTCAGGAGATCGAGACCATCCTGGCGAACATGGTGAAACCCCGTCTCTACTAAAAACTACAGAAAAAACTAGCCGGGCGAGGTGGCGGGTGCCTATAGTCCCAGCTACTCAGGAGGCTGAGGCAGGAGAATGGGGTAAACCCAGGAGGCGGAGCTTGCAGTGAGCTGAGATCTGGCCACTGCACTCCAGCCTGGGCGACAGAGCGAGACTCCGTCTCAAAAAAAAAATAAAAATAAAAATAAAAAGAGATGTCCTACTGAGGATAATAGACTGGGGCCTACAGCCCAGAGCGGCTCTGTCAGTATTTCAGGTCACAGTTTATATACAGGTGGTGAAGGCAGCACCTGCAGAATCGCATCTGACTTGCTCAGAATCACATCAAGGTTTGGGTGCAAGAGCACATCTGGGGATAGATTCCAGAGGCTTCCTCACAAACCCTGGCAGACATTATCTCATGTGTAGGAAAAGGCATGGCCTAGGGTCTGTCTTTAAGTGAGGTGGTGACTCAGCCAGAGACGTGGGGAACTGTAGACTCCATTCGGTTTTGTCTTCAAAGCATATCTGCGGAGCTCTGCACAGCTCTGCACGTTGGCACAGAGGCAGTGGCTTTGTGAGCTGATTATGCTGGCAAGTGGAAAAGAGCAAACGTGGCTTCTGACATCTGCCACTTTGTCTCACAAACCCTAGTGGGGTCTCATTTTGTTGATGTGGGGAATTGAGAATCTGGGAGATAGGTGGCTCTGCTACTGCCACACAGCAAGGAGAAGACAGGACTGGGTTGGGAACCGGGTCCAGGAGTCTCCAAAGCAGATGTTTTCTGTGTTGAGTGACATAACTCCCTGGCGATCCAGCCACACCCCTGTCCTTCTCCACCTTTGACCTTGCAGGAAGCCTTCAGGAGCTGCTGTGGCAGCCAGAGGCCCTGTTGCACTCAGAATGGTCTCCAACTCCAGCCCCTGCTCCTGGAGACAGCCTGCCCTGGGTTCTGATGGTGGCTATAGCTTTTAGCAGCTGTGTGACCTTGGGCAAGTTCCATGCCCTCTCTGAGCCTCAGTTTACCCATCTGTAAGATGAGCCCAATAATAGCACCTGCTTCCTGAGGCTCCTGTGCAGCTGAGGGGAAACCCTCGGTGGGCAGACATTGAGCACCCAGTGCCTGGTACTGATTGCCCTCGATACATAGGGCTCACCCAAGGCCCTCGCCCCTCTGCCTGGTCTGTCTGCAGATGAGCGGGGCAAGGACCACCTCCGGGCGGGCAAGCTGAACCTGGTGGACCTGGCGGGCAGCGAGCGGCAGTCCAAGACCGGGGCCACGGGCGAGCGGCTCAAGGAGGCCACCAAGATCAACCTGTCGCTGTCGGCGCTGGGCAACGTCATCTCGGCGCTGGTGGACGGGCGCTGTAAGCACATCCCCTACCGTGACTCAAAGCTGACGCGGCTGCTGCAGGACTCACTGGGTGGCAACACCAAGACGCTGATGGTGGCCTGCCTGTCGCCTGCGGACAACAACTACGATGAGACACTCAGCACACTGCGCTACGCCAACCGGGCCAAGAACATCAGGAACAAGCCACGCATCAATGAGGACCCCAAGGATGCGCTGCTTCGCGAGTACCAGGAGGAGATCAAAAAGCTCAAGGCCATCCTGACACAGCAGATGAGCCCCAGCAGCCTGTCAGGTGGGACCACGTTGGGGTAGTGGCGGGAGGGCCGGGTCCCCAGGAGAAAACTTCCTCCCCTCCGTTTTCTCGCCTCCAACTTCCCATCTAAAAGACAGTGGCAGCGGCATCCTCCCGCCCCTCAGCCCCATGTGAGCGCAGGGCCCTGGTTGGAGACGGCCCAGATGGTATCTGCTTGTTAGTGCCCTGGGAGGAGGGCAGTCTGTCTGGCCTGTCCCATCTGATGCAGGCTGTCGCCCACTCCCCGCCTCTGATCTGCTCATCCATTATCCCCACCCCACCCCCACCCCCTCGTCTGCTGCTGTCCGTGGCATTGTCGCAATGCGTGTTCGCTGCTCAGCGGCTGGCAACTCGCTCCCCACAGCCGCATCTGCTCTTCACGGGCACCTTGTTATAGCAGCTTGTGCGCCCCGGCATTTGCCTGTCACCTGGCAGGTGGAAATCCACACCTGGAGCATTGGCCTGAAGGGGCTTTGGAACTGAAGGAGTCTTAAGATTTTTTTTATCTCAGAAGCTCTTAGGGAAGGGAACACAAAAAACCTTGTGTCTGTCTGTCCATTCATCCCCCTCCCACCCACTTTCCTCTCCATCTGTTCATTCTACACACACCCATTCACCTACCCAGTCATCCACCCATCTGCCCATCCTCCCATTTACCCATTCATCCACCCACCTTTTCGTCCACCTACCCACCTTCCTACCCACCCCATTATTTATCCATCTGCACAGTCCCCCATCCACCCATCCACTCACCCACCTATACATCTATCCATCCATCCATCCATCCATCCATCCATCCATCCATTGATCCTTCCATCCTTCCATCTACCCATCCCTCCCTCCATTCCATCAATCCATTTCTTCCTTCCATCCATCCGTCTACACAGCCACCCACCCACCCATCCATTCATCCATCAATCCATTCACTGACCCTTCCTTCCTTTCTTCCGTCCATTCATCTGTCATCCATCCATGCGTCCATTCATCCATTGATCCTTCCTTCCATCCATTTGTTCATGCATCCATCCATTCATCAATCTTCCTTTCATCCACTCATCTATTCATCCAGAGATGCTTTCTTCCTTTCTTCCTTCCATCCTTCCATCTCCCATCCATCTTTCCATCCATCCACCCACTCATCCATTCATCCATCCATCTCCATCCTTCCTTCTATCTACCCACCTACCCATCTTCCATTCATTTTATCTACCCATCCATTCACCCATTCTAATCACCCACCCCATCCACGCTATCATCCATATATCCACCCATTCATTCACTCCATCCTATCATCCATTCTTTTATCTATTTTTCCACTCGCCTGCCCATCCATCCATTCAAGGTTCCCTGAGCTGCTCCTCTGTGTGTGGACCTGTGCTGGGTACTGGATACACAGAGATGAATCAGATGCAGGCTGTGCCTTGTGGGGTACCTAATCTCCTGAGGAAGAAGGACACTCCAGCAGACCATCACATGCAACCTGACACACTCTAGGGCAGACAGCTGTACAGGGCAGAAAGGAGTGCATGGTCAGCCACGTCTGTCTGTGGTGGGATAATGTCAGTGAGGGAAGGCTTCCCGGAGGAGGCAGTAGTTGAGCAAAGTCTTGGAAGAGGAGAAATTTCCTTGTTAGGATAAGAGTGTCCAGTGTGTGCAGAGATGCGCAAAACTCTAAGGTGCATTTGGGGAACTACAAAGCCCTCTGCTGGGCTGCCTTGGGTGATGGGAGGTGGTCAGGCAGGACTGGGGTGGAGAGGGCCTTGAACACCGTTGCAAGGCATTCCACCTCAGCCATCTGCCTTCCTCCTTTTTCCCTACTCCTCACCCCAACCCTACTCACTCCCAAGATTGGTAAGGGGGAAGACAAGAATGGTGAGGGTACCAGGAGGGAGTGGGGAGGCTAGGCCTGCGGCCCCCGCACCCAGCAGCTGCTTCGCGAGTACCAGGAGGAGATCAAAAAGCTCAAGGCCATCCTGACACAGCAGATGAGCCCCAGCAGCCTGTCAGGTGGGACCACGTTGGGGTAGTGGCGGGAGGGTCGGGTCCCCAGGAGAAAACTTCCTCCCCTCCGTTTTCTCGCCTCCAACTTCCCATCTAAAAGCTGACACCTATGCAGCCTTCCAGTGGTGACGGAGGCAGCCCCCAGGGTAGAGGCTGCTAGCATCCCTTCTCCCTGGATGAGGAGCAAGGAGCCCAGCCAGCAGAGTGACTGGGGTGGTGCTGGGTGGATAGCTGAGGGCTGAGCAGTTATCACCGGCTCACCTCCCAGCTCCGCAGACAAGCAACTCAGCCACTGAGAACCTCAGTCTCTTCATCTGTAAAAGGAACATCATAGCGATACCCACCTTGTGTGTGCTGTGAGGCAACTGGGAAAATTGCCTGAGATCATGCATGTGTGGGCTCAGCACGAGGCCTGGCACGGTGGGCTCCAGAGACAATGCGTGCTGCCTTCACTTTGGAGCCGGGCCTTGAGACCAGGCGTGCCTGACCCAAAGTTGCCTGTGTTTGCCCCGCCCAGGACTCACTTTAGACATTTCTCCCTTAGCCCTTGTTCTCCCTCTAGCATATCCCTCTTTTTCTGTTTCAACAAAACTTGAAAAATCCATCTACTTTTACCAGTCCCAGTTTCTCTCCCTCCACTCTCTCTCGCCCCTACCCAGGCAGGCCCTGTCCTGGCCCACTGATGCTGTCCTTGTCACCTATGGCCTCCTGTTGTGGAGCGCAGTGACTGTCCTGGGGCAGGCCTCACCTTGCCGCCTCAGCACCAGTTGGCTCAGCAGACCCCTCCCTTCATGAGAACTTTGCTTCTTACATGCCCTCTGCCCTGGCTCCCCGTATGCCCTCTGCCCTCAGTCCCCTCCTGCCTCCCCACCCACCTGTCCTCAGTTCCCAGGGGCAAGTCCTCCCTGCTCCCTGGTCTCCTAACCCTGGGCTGTCCTGGGCTGGTCCTCTGCTGTCCTCTCTCTGCATTCGCTGCTAAGGTGGCTTCACCTGCGCTCCCGACTTCCCCACATGCACCCCACAGCCTGGCCACGCAATTTGTGTTCGTGTCTTTTTTTTTTTGAGACGGAGTCTTGCTCTGTTGCCCAGGCTGGAGTGCAGTGGCGCGATCTCGGCTCACTGCAACCTCTGCCTCCCGGGTTCAGGGCATTCTCCTGCCTCAGCCTCCCGTGTAGCTGGAACTACAGGCACGCGCCACCATGCCCAGCTAATTGTATTTTTGATAGAGATGGGGTTTCACTGTGTTAGCCAGGATGGTCTTGATCAGGACCTCATGATTCGCCCACCTCAGCCTCCCAAAGTGCTGAGATTACAGGCACGAGCCACCTCGCCCAGCCTCGTGTCTTAATTTATAAAGGTGACTGGGTGACAGCACAGAGAGGTCAGCGCCACTGAAAGGAAAGTTCACTGTGACTCACAGTGCTCCTGGGAACCCGGGGTCCATCACGCCCACAGGGCCATAGGGAAGCACCAGCATTGGTCTGGAGGGAGAAGGGAGTGGGGCCCGGGCCACAGCCTTTACTGGGCTTCCTGTGGGAAAAGCACGGCAGGGCCTGGGAGGCGGGTTGGGACCAGGTGATTTGAATAATTCTGGTAGGTTTTTGGGTCAAGGGGCTGTTCCTTGTTGTCTGTGCCTGGCCCTGGGTCTGTTCAGGGCAGGGGGAATCTTGGCCTGGTGTGAGAGTTATATACAGCAAGTGGCTTGGGGTGTGGGCTCGGGCTTGGCTGGTTTATATACCAAAGATGGACTCACTGACTCGTGGTTTACAGTTTCTAGGAATTGTCTAGCCCTGAAGGGCAGTCTAATCCTGCCCAGCAAGTCCTTCAAGATAACAGAACATCACGCAATGTAGAAAAAAAGTAAAACATACTATCCATGTCCCCTGAATTCCGGATTTGAATCTGCAGCTGTGTAATAAGCATTTCAAACCCAACATGTCCCATTGTCAACTCGATGGGCCCCCAAATCTGCTAGGCATGCTTCCCCCCCACAGCTGATGGCGGCAACTCGGGTGTTCAAACCAGGCACCTTGGGGTCACCCCTGGCTTCTCACTTTCTCTCAAATCCACATCCAGTTGGTCAGCAGCTCCTGCCACCTCCACCTTCAAAACTGGCTACAGCCTGGCCGGGTGCAGTGGCTCATGCCTATAATCCTAGTACTTTGGGAGGCCGAGGTGGGCAGATCACTTGAGGTCAGGAGTTTGAGACCAGCCTGGCCAACATGGTGAAGCCTCGTCTCTACTAAAATAGAAAATATTAGCCGGGCGTGGTGGTGTGCACCTGTAGTCCCAGCTACTCGGGAGTCTGAGGCAGGAGTATCACTTGAACCTGGGAGAGGGAGGTTGCAGTGAGCCGAAATTATACCACTGCATCTAGCCTAGGTGACAGAGCAAACACCCCATCTCAAAAAAAAAAAAAAAAAGAAAAGAAAAAGAAAACACTGGCTACAGCCTGTACACTGCTGCCCTCTAGCCTGAGTTTCTGCACCACCCACCACGGGTCTCCTAGCGCCTGCTCTGGTTCCCCTCAGTGCACTCTCCACGCAGCAGCCAGGGAGAGCCTGTTCAAATGCAAGGCCTGTGACTGCCCTGTGCACACCTGCTCCGTTCAATCCAGAGTCACAGCCAAAGCCCTCACCCGGCCCTCCACAGCTCTCACAATCTGGCATTATCCCTCTTGGACTTCTCTACCTGTCCTGTCCATCACTCCCTCCCCTCCAGCCACACTGGCCTCCTGGCTGGGCCAGGAACAGTGCAGGCTCACAACTGCCTCAGGACCCTCGCACTCACCACTCCCCCGTCTAGCAAGCTCCTCCTGTGCCTGCCCTCTCCTTGCTGCTTCCTTCATGCCTTGACTAAAAGGCCTTCAATAAATAAGCTATTTATTTATTTATTTTTGTAGATGGAGTCTCGCTCTGTCGCCCAGGCTGGAGTGCAATAGCACCATCTCAGCTCACTGCAACCTCTGCCCACCCGGTTCAAGCAATTCTCCTGCCTCAGCCTCCTGAGTAGCTGGGATTACAGGCTCCTGCCACCATGCCCGGCTGATTTTTGTATTTTTTGGTAGAGACGGGGTTTTACTATGTTGGCCGGGCTTGTCTTGAACTCCTGACCTCAAGTGATCCGCCGCCTCAGCCTCCCAAAGTGCTGGGGTTACAGACATGAGACACTGTGCCTGGCCTAACACACTAAATGGCAACTTGGGCCAGGCAAGGCAGCTCACACTTTAATCCCAGAACTTTGGGAGGCTGAGACGAGAAGATTGCTTGATCCCAGGAGTTTGAGACCAGTCTGGACAGCATGGTGAGACCCCATTTTTACAAAAAAATAAAATAAGATTAGCTGGGCATGGTGGTGTGTGTCTAGTCCCAGCTACTCGGGAGGCTCAGCTGGGAGGATCATTTGAGCCCAGGAATTGGAGGCCTCGGTGAGTTATAATCCCACCACTGCACTCTGGCTTGGGTGGCAGAGCAAGCCCCTGTCTCAATAAATATATAAGTAAATAAATTGCAACCCTTCTAACTGCTTCTAACTCCCAAGCACCTTCCCTACTTGCTTTTTCTTCTCAGTGCACATCACCTTGTAACGTGTTACCCATTTTGCTTATTTATTTTGATGGGAGGTGGTCAGGCAGGGCTCAAGTGGAGAGGGCCTTGAACACCACCACGAGGCATTTCACCTTGTCCATCTGCCTTTCTCCTCTTTTTCCCAGTGGAAAACTCAGCATGGGTGTGGAGTTTTGTCTTTGTTCAGTGCCGCATCCTCAGCATCTAGAACATCGAGATGCTCCATAAATATTTGTTGGGTGACTAACAGCCTTTTACATGGAGATGTGTTTGAAATAAGCTCAATACTTTAAAGTCTTTTTGAATGACCATGAGGTCGTCTTTTTACAGATTTCCATTTAATTCCACCATCTGCCCTTTGTCCTGGCTGCTAATTTCTGTTTCTCCTCCAGCCTTGCTGTCCAGGCAGGTGCCCCCAGACCCTGTGCAGGTGGAGGAGAAGCTGTTGCCCCCGCCTGTGATCCAGCATGACATGGAGGCCGAGAAGCAGCTGATCCGGGAGGTGAGATCCAAGTTGGGTGGGAACATGGAGAAGGGGCAGGCAGGTGGGGCCCAGCAACAAGGGCAGAGCTGCCGCTGGGGTCCAATGCCGTATCACTGTACCTTCACCTTGGGGTTGGTCCTGAGAAAGTTGAGGCTCAAAGAGATGCCAGGACTTGCCCAAGGTCACACAACAAAGAGTCTGAGCCAGGATTTCAACTTGAGTTCTTGACTCCAGACTGCAGTCAATACTACCTCAGGGCCTGCATGGTGAGAATAGAGGGGTGCAGGGGCGTCTCCAGGGGCATGTTCTCCCCTCAGTTTTGAAGGAAGGGGTAGCTGTGCATTGATGGAAGCAGAAAAGGCTTCCCTGGCTGTGGAAATGGCCTGTGCAGAGGCGAGGCAGTCAGGGTGGGGAGGAGTCTGTCCCGCAGCAGCCGTCAACAAGCCGGGGTCTTAGAGCCAGGCAGCCCGTTTGACCAGCAGGTGAGTGTGGTGTTGGCCTCCTGGAAAAAGCTGTCACCTGGGGCACCTGGGTCCTCTCATGTGAGTACCTCCCAACATCCCTGGGAAGCAACGGGTGAGATGATGCCCCTGATTTCCGAAGGCAGAGCTGGTCCCCAGAGCGGGACTTCCACAGCCAGGCGTGGTGGGGCCTCCCCACTCCTGCCTTTGGCTCCATCCCTGACTCCAGGCTCTGTTGGTTTCCAGAGATTCCCGCCTAAATGCTGCATCCTGAGACCTGAGTGTGCGGTGGGGTTTGACATGGGGCAGTCCCTTTATTCATTTATTTATTTACTTATTTATTTTTGAGACAGCATCTTGTTGTCACCCAGGCTGGAGTATAGTGGTGCGATCTCAACTCATGCAGCCTCAAACTCCCTGGCTCAGGTGCTCATCCCATCTCAGCTTCCCACGTAGCCTGGACCACAGGTGCATGTCATTACGCCTGGCTAAATTTTAAATTTTTTTGTAGAGATGGGGTCTCTATGTTTCCTAGGCTGGTCTTGAACTCCTGGGCTCAAGCGATCCTCCCACCTCAGCCTCCCGAAGTGTTGGGTTTACAGGCATGAGTCACTGCGCCGGGCCTGATGGTCCCTTTAGAGCCCTGGCTTTTCCTGATTTGGAACCCGATGCCAGGCAGGGACGAGCTATCCAGGGGCTGGGCCTGGATGTGTCCGCTGCTGGACCCCTGCCACTCAACTACGACCTCCCATTCGGGTCCGCCCTCAGGTCTCGGAAGCCCCTGTTCGGCTGTGGGGACCTGGGGCCCAGCCTCTGGGGCGGACAGGAGAAGGACTGGTGGGGGTCTCAGTCCCGTGGGCCAGAGGCCTGGGAGAAATCCATCCAAGAGCCTCCGGTGCTGTACGTGACGGGCGGGGCCTGTGCTGTTTGGGGAGAGGCTCGATGGTGCCCCCAGCGGACGCCGTCCGCCCTGCCGGCTCTGGGAGCTCTGCGGCGGGCACTGCCTTTCTGCTTCCACTGCGGTTTCCAGCCCGGGTGTCAGGTCCCTCCCTGTAGCCCTGGGGAGGCTCCCGGGGAGGCTTTAGCAAGACGGGCCCTGGGGGATGGCTGAGCTCAGATAAGCCCACAGAAACCAGAGAAGTCAGCCTGCTGGAGTTCGGAGTGGGCATGGAGTCGCACAGGGGGGTTCGGAGGCTGGGAGTCACACATGGAGTCGCAGCCCGGGGGGCTTTGGTCACAGTTGGAGGGGTGGGGCGTGTTGTGCAGGACGGGGACGGAGGCTTCCTTCCCGGGAAGCCGGATGGGGCCGGCGGCCCCCACTCTCCAGTAAGTAGGGCACTGCCTCCCCCTGGTGGTCACCAGGGAGAAGCGACGCCATTCCTGGCGGGCCCCCGGAGAGCCACGGATGGGGGTGCCTTCTGTCCTGGGGATGGGGTCGCCTGCCTCCTCCTCGTGGGGCGTCCCAGTGGACACTGCGTCAGAGTTCTGCTGCCTGACGCCACCGCCACCAGGATTCCAAGAAACCCTGAGGTTTCTTCTGTGAGCCATGCTTGCAGGAAGCGTTGAAGATGTCTGCCCCCCGCCCCTCTGCTATCCCTGCTTCCTTCCTCCCTCCCGTTTGTTCTTTGTCTCAACTCTCATATTTATTGAGCTCCTGCTGTGCTCCTGGGACCATGTTTCCCTTTCTATTCCAGAACCATTCAGGAAAAGGGAGGCGCCCCCTCTGTGTAGGGAAGAGGGCACGGGCCGGGAGCCGGGTTTCCGTCCCCAGTCTGAACTAGGGCTTTGGACCAGAAGATTCTTAGGGTCCGTCCAGCTTTCACTTTCTGCAAGTCCATCCTTATAGACTCTGTGACCTTGGGCAGGTTGTTTGTGCTCTCTGAGCCTCTGTCTCATCTACAGAACAGGCATCATAGCGTCTTTCCTGCTGCTGCTTAGGGATGTAAGAGGATGAAATGAAGGGCCGTCTTCTCCTTGACAGGCTGTGTATCATGTACCGAGCAAGAGTTGGGGGTCAGCTCCGCCATTCAGACCTTAACAGGCATATTGTGAGCGCTTGCTGAGTGCTGGACACTCTAGCCAGAGGGAGATGTGGGGCCAAGGAAGGGTTTTTCATGCTTTAAATATTGGAAGAGAGCATGTCTTGTAGACTGTCGAGAATTATCCAGCACAGAGGGAGAAGTCGAGGTACAGGAAGGAGGGGGTGGATTGCAAGCACAAGGTCCTGGAGCTGTGCTGCGTGGGTTGAGAGGAAGTGGAGATTCCGGGTAGACCTGCAGGTGGACGGGAAGGTGAGGGAGTCCTGTGCCTCCCTGTTCTCTGTGATTTACCAGGCAAGGAATGTGGGAGGAGAGGAGGGTTGAGAAGACAGAGGGAAAGGGTGGGACTGGGGCTGTGGGCTCAGCCATGTAGAAAGCCCACCTTCCTGAGATTCAGGTCCCGTGTTTAAAAGTGAGAATGGGGTTGGGCACAGTGGCTCATGCCTGTAATCCCAGCACTTTGGGATGCCGGGGGGGGGGGGGGGGATCCCTTGAGGTCAGGAGTTAAGACCTACCGGGCCCAACATGGCGAACCCCGTCTCTCTAAAAGGACAAAATTAGCTGGGCCATGATGCACGTGCCTGTGATCCAGTTACTTGGTGGCTGAGGCAGGAGAATTGGTGAACCTGAGCGGTAGGTTGCAGTGAGCCGAGATGGTCGCCACTTGCACTCCAGCCTGGGTGAGAGAGTGAGACTACTGACTCAAAAAAAAATTAAAAATTATAAAAAAAAGGAGATTGGTGGGTGCCTGTGCACATGCATGTGTTGTGTGGCTATGTGGTGCTTGTGTGCATGTATGCCTGCATGCGTGTGCCATGTATGTGTGCTGTGTGCCTGCATGTGCATGTGTGTGAATGTGTGTGTGTGCATGTGTGAATGTGTGTGTGTGCATGTGTGTGCGCGCATGTGTGCCTGTGGGTGCATGTGTGTGTGCGCATGCGTGCCTGCGGGTGCATGTGTGCCTGCATGTGTGTGCGTGCGTATGTGTGTGTTTCCATCCATGTATTGCTAAGGTGAGGCCTGGGTTTAACCAGGGTCAGGGCTGTGCTGGGAGAAAACAATAGAGGGGCTGGGTGAGGGAGTCAGGGATGTTTACTGACTCTAGCCATGGGTCCTGGGACGCCAACTGGTGAGGAGGGCAGCGAGAGCAGGGGGCAGTGGAGGAGAGGGCTGCAGGGTTCTGAAGAGCTGCCTGGTCATGGAACCTCCCTGGGCCTCAGTAACACTGTGAGCATTACTTTGAGGTTCAAGTGTATCTAAAAATGTACTGAAGAATGCACGGTTACATCTGAATTATTCTCCGTCCCCTTCTCTCCCTCCCTAAGAGCCTAAATCAGTGCTATCCATGCCAGTTTGTATTTGCCAAAGGGATCCGGAGATGTGGGAGTATGACGTGGTGCTTGCCCACCCCATCCCTGTCCTTGTCCCCTCTCTCTGGCTTACTACAGTGGCAGGCGCCTCTGGCAGCAGTGGCTCCAGAAGACAAAGGGTCCCAGACTATCTTTAATTCATAAATGCCCTGCCCTTCTCTTGGGACGTGTGTGTCAGAGGCCTGAATATGTTGCATGCCCATAACCTGCAGTTCTGCCATTTACTGGGTCCACAGGTGTTCCTTGAATCCCTCTTCTGGCAGGCTCTGAGGTTACAAGACAGGATGGTCCTTCCAGCCTGGCCAAGATGGTGAAACCCTGTCTCTACCAAAAATATAAAAAATTAGCTGGGTGTGGTGGTGTACACCTGTAGTTCCAGCTACTCAGGAGGCTGAGGCAGGAGAATCGCTTGAACCTGGGAGGTGGAGGTTACAGTGAGCGGAGATCACACCACTGCACTCCAGCCTGGGCGACAGAGCGAGACTCCGTCTCACAACAACAAAAAAGGACAGGATGGTCCTTGCTCTCTGGAGGGTGCCTTCTGGTAGGGGAGACCAACAATAACCTGTAATCAAATAAGTAGAGATTATCATGAAGGAAGCAATGGGTCAGGCAGAAGTAGCAGCTCGTGTGATTACTAGGAAGCTGGAGAGACAGAAGAGACACAAGGAAGGAAAAGAAGCAACTGGCGGCCCTTGCCCTGGTGTCAGAAGACAGCAGCTGTGGAGGGCTGTGAGGAAGGGGGCACTGCTGAGACAGCTCACACACTGTTCACACTCATTCACACACCACACACCCATTCACACCCATCCACACACCATTCACCCAGTCACACCCGTTCACACCCTTCCCCGGGCAAGTGTGTCCTGCCCTTGGCTGTCTCCCAGGAGTCCTCATCCTGGGGTAGTGAAATGATTGAAAACCCCGTCTCTACCAAAAATACGAAAATTAGCCAGGCATGGTGGGGTGCGCATGTAATAGGCTACTTGGGAGGCAGAGGCAGGACAATCACTTGAACCTGGGAGGCAGAGGTTGCAGTGAGCTGAAATTGAGCCACTGCACTCCAGCCCAGGTGACAGGGTGAGACTCTGTCTCAGGAAAAAAAAAAAAAAAAAAAGCAATAGAGGAAGGGACAGAGAGCAGTGCAGGAGGGTTTCTGAGAGTATGGTCAGGGAAGGCCTCTCTGAGGGGTGTTACTAAGCTGAGGCCTGGGAAGGTGCTTGCCAGGGAGCAGGGCACAGGCCTTGGGGCAGGGAGGAATTGGGTTTGTCTAGGGGCCCCAAATGTGCATCATAGCCGTTGAGGGGTAGGCAGGGCCAAATCACTTGGGACTCAGATCAAGTTGAGGAGCTTAGATTTCATCCATGAACATGGGATTCCATTAGCAGATCCTAAGCAGGGGAGACACCTGGATGGGCACCATGGCTGTGTCAGAGAGAGGTTGGGGCCAGAGTGAGAGTAGAGGTGAGGACCAGGTGGCTGTTTGGATGAGAGCTGGCAGTGATAGCAAAGATGGAGAGAAGTGGGTGAATAAAAATATATTTTGTCATTGATGGATTGCGGACCATTGGGCAGAAAGGTATTTGCCAACATGGAAAGGTGTTCTTGATATATTGCTGTGTGGATAAAATAGATTGCAAACAAACGCACATATTATTAATCTGTTAAAAATGCACTGAGCAGCCTGGGCATAGTGGCTCATGCCTGTATTCCCAGCACATTGGGAGGCTGAGGCTGGCGGATCACCTGAAGTCAGGAGTTCAAGACCAGCCTGGCCAGTATGGTGAAACCCCGTCTCTACTAAAAAAAAAAAAAAAATTAACCAGACTTGGTGGTGGACACCTGTAATCCCAGCTACTTGGGAGGCTGAGGCAGGAGAATCGCCTGAACCTGGGGGGTGGAGGTTGCAGTGAGCCGAGATTGTGCCATTGCACTCCAACCTGGGCAACAAGAGTGAAACTCCATCTCAAAAAACAAACAAACAAACAAAAAAGAAGCACTGAGAGGCTGGGTGTGGTGGCTCATGCCTGTAATCCCAACACTTTGGGAGGCCGGGGTGGGAGGATCACTTGAGTCTAGGAGTTTGAGAACAAGCTGGGCAACATAGTGAGACCCCTACTCTAGAAATTTTTTATTTATTTTTATTTTTGAGACAGAGTCTCACTCTGTCACCCAGGCTGGAGAGCAGTGGCATGATCTTGGCTCACTGCAGCCCCCACTTCCCAGGTTCAAGCAGTCTCATGCCTCTGCTTCCCCAGTAACTGAAATTATAGGCACGCCACCATGCTTGGCTAACTTTTGTATTTTTAGTAGAGACCGAGTTTCGCCGTGTTGGCCAGGCTGGTCTTAAACCTTGGCCTCAAGCGATCTGCCTCGGTTTCCCAAAGTGTTGGGGTTACAGGCGTGAGCCACTGCGCCTGCCCTACAAAATTTTTTTTTAAAATTAGCTGATGGTGGCATGCCTATAGTCCCAGCTATTCAGGAGGCTGAGGCAGGAGGATCACTTGAGCCTGGGAGTTTGAGGCTGGAATGAGCCATGATTATGCCATTGCACTCCAGCCTGGGGGACAGAGTGAGACCCTGTCTCAAAAACAAAACAAAACAAAAAAGCATTGAGAACAGTTTAGAAAGGTCTTCACTAGCAAGTAATTATCACAGTGTGGTACAATTGGATTCTCTTGGCTTACTTATATGTTCTGTATTGTTTGAATAACAACAAAGGAATACCTAAAGCTGGGTTTCAAAATGATGATAAAATGCTGCCTGCCCTCTGGTCCCCCCTCCCCACCAGGAGTATGAAGAGCGCCTGGCCCGGCTGAAAGCCGACTATAAGGCCGAGCAGGAGTCTCGGGCCAGGCTGGAGGAAGACATCACTGCTATGCGTAACTCATATGATGTCAGGCTGTCCACACTGGAGGAGAACCTGCGGAAGGAGACAGGTGGGCACCCCTTGCCTCCCCAGGCTGTCTCGAGGGAAGGTGGCCTCCTTTCTGCCTCACTGCAGTAACTGCATCACAGAGCATTTTCTACACCCCAGGCTCAGGTCTGTTTTGTCCTCACAATGGTCTGGTAAGGTAGGTACCACAGTTATGCTCACTATATAGATGAGGAAACTGAGGCACAGAGAGGGTAAGTAAGTTGCCCATGGTCACACAGCTGATAAAGGAGAGCCAGGATTGGAACCCAGGCAGTCTGGCCCCAGAGCCAGTGTTCTCACCCACAACACTGCACTGGGATGGCTTAGCCGTGGGCTGGGCTCCAGCTCGAGGCTGACTGTGAGCTGTGAAGTACCACCCTTTCTGTAGAGGCAAGCCCCTGCCCCTAACTTCTGTGTTTTCCATTTTCTCCTCTTACTTTTGAGCCTCTCTGTTACCAAAGCAAACACATCCCATAATAAGGATTTAATCAGTAGCCACAAATTTTTACCTATCTGGAAGTTTTTGTCTTTAAAAAAAAAAAAAAAATTTTGTTTTGAGATGGAGTCTTGCTCTGTCGCCCAGGCTGGAGTGCAGTGACATGATCTTGGCTCACTGCAACCTCTACATCCCGGATTTAAGCAATTCTCATGCCTCAGTCTCCTGAGTAGCTGGAATTACAGGTGCACACTACCACACCTGGCTAATTTTTGTGTTTTCAGTAGAGATGGGGTTTCATCATGTTGGCCAGGCTGGTCTCGAACTCCTGGGCTCAAGCAGTCTACCTGCCTTGGCCTCCCAAAGTGGGATTACAGGCGTGAGCCACTGCACTTGGCCTTTAGTTTTTGTCTTCTTTTTGCCACCCTAGGATGTTCTGCTATACCAGTGTCAGTCAAACACGCATGCTGCTTGGAGGTTCAGACCTCCTAGCACTCATGAATAGTGTAGAATCCAGGCCTGGAATGATGATGATACTGATCGCACCATCGGTACCATTTGTTGCACATTACCACGTGTCGGGTAATTTACCTGCTTTACCTGTACCTTCTCACTGAGCCTCTCTTTCCCCAGTCCAGCGAGGTAGGACTCCCTGGATCTTCCCATAACCATGTGGAAACCAAGTCTGAGAGAGATCCAGGCCATTTAGCTAGGGAGTGGATGCCATATTTCAGCAAAGGGAAATACCAAGACCCGCTGACGGGGGTCTGGGACACAGTGATGAAGAAATGGGTAGGAGGAATGAGGCGCAGGGAGCCCCCCGAGCCGGAGCACTAAGGGGTCCATGTGAATGCAGCCCTGTCTCCACTGCAAGGGAGACGCACTCCCGGAGGAGACCCAGAGGAAAAGGAGGGAGCCGATTCTAGCATTTTCTGCCCTTTGGAGTGTTCCCTGCAGTCCGGATTGAATATGAGGCCTCCAGCTGCTCTTTGGCTTCTGGAGCTCTGACATTCATCCACAGCATTCATTTAGCTCTCGCGGACCGAGCATATCCAGTGGACAAGAGCCCTGGGCTGGGCACTCCAGTGGGGGCTCCTAGGGCACCTGGGCATGAAATCTGCTGAACTCTCAGCCTTGGAAGGCAACAAGGCCCCAGGAAGCCTGCCAGTGTGTGAAGAGTGGTCCCAAGGCAGGGCGTGCCGTAAGAGCCCAGCACTTAGTGGCTGTGGAGGTCAGAAAATGGAGAAATCACAGTGTTGGTCAGGGAAGGCTTCCTGGAAGAGGTGGGAGGCGGTAGGTTTGGGTTCTGATAAGAGCAGAGATGGGAAGGCAGGCAGGCTATAGCCAGCCTCTGGAGGGCCTAGGAGGCTCTGACTCTTAAGCTGGTCTTTTAGAAATGATGGGCTTGGGCCGGGCACGGTGGCTCACGCCTGTAATCCCAGCACTTTGGGAGGCTGAGGCGGGAGAATCACGAGGTCAGGAGATCGGACCATCCTGGCTAACACAGTGAAACCCTGTCTCTACTAAAACTACAAAAAAATTAGCCAGGCATGGTGGCAGGTGCCTGTAGTCCCAGCTACTGGGGAGGCTGAGGCAGGAGAATGGCGTGAACCTAGAAGGTAGAGCTTGCAGTGAGCCGAGATTGTCCCACTGCACTCCAGCCTGGGCGACAGAGCAAGACTCTGTCTCAAAAAAAATAAAGAAACGAAACACTGGGCTTGGGACCGCCTTCTATGGAAGGGTCTCTCATTCTGACCCTTTAAAAATCTGAAGGAAGTTCTCCATTTTGCAGAGGCTGTCCTGCAGGCGGAAGTCCTCTACAAGGCTGAGGTCATGTCCAGGGCCGAGTTTGCCAGCAGCTCTGAGTACCCGTCTGCTTTCCAGCATGAGACAGTGGTGAAACCCGAGGTCTTCTCCACGACCGACACTCTGCCCAGTGACGACGTCTCCAAGACTGAGGTTTCCTCCAGGTTTGCGAAGCTGCCCAATGTGGAACCCTCCAAGTCTGGGATTTCTCTGGGCTCCAGTGAGTCATCCTCGCTCGAAGAAACCTCTGTGTCTCAGGCTTTCCCTGGGCCTGAGGAGCCCTCCAACGTGGAGGTCTCCATGCCCACTGTGGAGTGCAGGAGCAGATACTTCCTGGATGAGTGCCTCGGGCAGGAGGCCGCTGGGCACCCGCTGGGGGAACAGAACTACCTCCCGGAAGAGGAGCCGCAGGAGGTGCCCCTACAGGGGTTACTAGGCCTGCGGGACCCATTTGCCGAGGTGGAAGCCAAGCTGGCCAGACTCTCCTCCACCGTGGCCAGGACAGACGCACCCCAGGCAGACATCCCCAAGGTCCCCGTGCAGGTAGCTGATGTCATGCCTGGTGCCATCGAACACTGAGCAGGCAGAGCTTGCCCGGGGTCTGGAGCTCACTGTCCACACACTGTTCACACACACGGCCTCTGCTGCTCAAGCCGTGGCTCCACTGTGTCTGCTGTGGCTCTGGCACTGGTGGCTGGTTCAGGGGCACTGGTGTCCAGGGGTTGGGAAAGGAGAAGCTCTGTCTCATGCTCTGTAATTCAATAAGAAAGTTGGGGTCAAGGTGCAAGGTTATGCCAGGTGGGCACTTGTTCTGCAGATGGGGTGACAGCTGTACAGGGCATTTGCCCAGTTGCCATGGTTACAGTGAGTGTCCAGGCCTGACGGAGTCTTGGGCAACCCTCACCGGCTCATGAGCTCCGTAGTGAGCTGGGTCGGGGGGTCTGTGGGAATCCAGCCACCTTTCAGTGACCGCGAGGCTTCTGGGACACTGCTCTTCATCTGGCCCCCTGACCAACATCTTCTCCCTTTTCAACAACCCTCTTGTTTTTAAAAAATGTTCCTTTTGGCCAGGCACATTGGCTCACTCCTGTAATCCCAGAACTTTGGGAGACCGAGGTGGGTGGATCACCTGAGGCCAGGAGTTCAAGACCAGCCTGGCCAACATGGTGAAACCCCATTTCTACTAAAAATATAAAAATTAGCCAGGTGTGGTGGCGTGCACCTGTAATCCCAGCTACCCAGGAGGCTGAGGCAGGAGGATCACTTGAACCTGGGAGACGGAGATTGCAGTGAGTCAAGATCGCACCACTGTGCTCCAGCCTGGGTGACAGAGTGAGACTCCATCTCAAAGAAAAAAAGAGTCCTATTTTCTTCTCTTTTTGTTCTCTGCTTTCCTTTCCTTTCCTGTGTGTGTGTGTGTGTGTGTTTGTGTGTGTGTGTCCGTGTGTGTATTTAGAGAGAGAGATCGCAGGTCTACCACTTCCTTGGTGTGTGACCTTTCTGGGCTCGGTTTCCTCATCTGTAAAACGAGGATGCTTCAGAGGAGTGGATGCAGGCAACGCTCCTGGCATACAGCAGGAGCCCACCACACACCCTGACTTGCAGCCCTTGTCCCATTTCCTCTCTTCCCTGTTCTCTCCCTCATCTCTTCCCCCACTTTGTGCTCCTTCTTTCAGGAGTGACAGGCAGGGGAGGGTAGGGGGTGGTGGGAGGCCTTGGGGAGTTGAAGTGAGGCCAGGGGTAAGGGAGTAGAGGATGATTCTGGCCCAAATCAGCCTTCTTCCTCCCCCATCCCCTCTCCTCTCAGGCCCCCGTGCTGACAGACCTGCTGGAGCCCAGGGATGCCAGACCCGAAGCCGAGGCGGCTGATGACTTCCCGCCCAGGCCTGTGAGTACCTCCCTGGGCCTCCGTGTTGGGGACGGGGTTCTCTTCAACTTCCTGGGAAACTGCAGCTTGTCTTCTCCCTCCCTGCGCCTCAGTTTCCTCATCCATGAGCTGAGAACAACAACCCCAGCCTTCCCCGGGCTTGTGGCCCATGGCCCGAGACCAGGCAGTATGCAGTGGGAGGAACCAGCATCATCTTATGGAGTGAAAGAGGCCTGTTAGCCGGGCGCGGTGGCTCAAACCTGTAATCCCAGCACTTTGGGAGGCCGAGACGGGCGGATCACGAGGTCAGGAGATCGAGACCATCCTGGCTAATCCGGTGAAACCCCGTCTCTACTAAAATACAAAAAACTAGCCGGGCGAGGTGGCGGGCACCTGTAGTCCCAGCTACTCGGGAGGCTGAGGCAGGAGAATGGCGTCAACCCGGGAGGCGGAGCTTGCAGTGAGCTGAGATCCGGCCACTGCACTCCAGCCCGGGCGACAGAGCAAGACTTCGTCTCAAAAAAAAAAAAAAAAAAAGAGGCCTGTTGTTCTAGATGGTGGCTTTCAAACCTTCCTCAGCCTTGGTGCCCTTTGTGTAAAGCAACTGAGGCCCAGTGTATGTAAAGGACAAGGGCTGCAGGTCGGGGCTGGTAGCCCCTAAGACACCATCAGGGAACCCAGTTTGAATGCCCCAGGAGAGCGAGAGGAGGCTTTAAATCTCCCCACATTTATAGAGAAGAAGACAATCTAGACTCAAGTGTGGGCTGGACACAGGGCCTGCAGCAGACTCTCAGCAGGGCGTAGATGGAGTGGCCGGGGCAGCCCTGACTAGGAAGTGACCCTGAGATGGGACCCAGGTGTGAAGGAGGGACGGGGGGAAGCAGCAAGCAGAGGGGACAGCAAGTGCCAAGGTCCTATGGCTGGAAAGACCTTGACTTTCTCAGCGATAGAAAAGGAGGCCAGGGGGGTGGGGGAGGCCGTGGAGGCAGGGAGCTGGCAGAGAAGAAAGTGGACTTTGCTGCTAACGCGACGGGAAGTCACGCGGGGCTCATTGGGAATGGGATGTGATCGGTTTTTTTTTTTTTTTTTTTTTTGAGCAGAGTTCTCGCTCTGTCCCCGGACTGTAGTGCAGTGGCGGATCTCAGCCACGAAGCTAGCTCCGGGTGACCCTTCCGCCTCGCCCCGATAGCTGGACTCAGCGCCCCCACCTCGCGGCTGTTTTTTTATTTTTTAGTAGAGACGGGGTTCTCACTGTGTTAGCCAGGATGGTCTCGACCTCCTGACCTCATGATCTGCCCATCTCGGCCTCCCAAAGTGCTGGGATTACAGGCTTGAGCCACCGCGCCCGGCCGATCGGTTTCTATTTTAAGATGGCCCTGGCTGCCTGTGGAGACTGGATTGTGGGAGGTGAGAGAGGAAGCTGGGAGCTTTCCTCCCAGCGTGGGGGTGTCAGTGGGAATAGCGGCAGTAACAGGGCGTGTTTTTGTGTCACTGGTGTCCCTGAGCTGGAGGTGATCTGTTGGGGCTGCAGCAGGCGGAATGGCCCCATCTGGGACTGAGCTGCCTGGGAGACATCGGGCGTGGGGGAGGGGGTGGCCTTCCCACCCTCCACCTGGGTTTCTCTTTACACTCAGGAGGTAGATCTGGCCTCCGAAGTGGCCTTGGAGGTGGTGCCGACAGCAGAGCCTGGCGTGTGGTTGGAGATTGAGGCCCCAGTGTCCGTGGTGGCTCAGCGTCAGTCCCTGCCGGCCACAGCCAGTGTGAGGAGGGAGAGCGTGGGCATGGAGGTGGCGGTGCTGACCGATGACCTGCTGCCCGTCGTGGACCAGCAGCAGGTGCTGGCCCGGTAAGCAGCAGAGCATGGGGCTGGCGGGACCCCACGGTGGGGTGGGAAGGGGCTGCGTTCCAGGATGGAGGCGGGGGTGCCATAGCTTCCTCCCAGCTCTCCCTTCTAACGTGGCAGGGCGGCCCTGATTCCCCTCCAGGCACAGTGGGGACTGGGTGGGCAGGGCTCTGCTCTGGAAGCTACACAGGCTGCCCCAGCATCCCTTGTCAGGCCTGCTGGCCTTCAGGTTTCAGGAATCCCAGGGCAGAGTGTCACAGGCTTTTCTCCCATCCCAGTCAAGCCCCCAGCCCCCTGGCCTCCAGTGCCCTCCCTGATGTGATACCCACTCACCCACAGGACAAGTCATCCAGGCACTCTCTGAGACCGCCTGGTGAGCTGGCCTTTCCTCACTTGCCGTGTGGCTTTGTTAGGTTGCTTAACTTTTCTGAGCCTCGGTTCTCACTTCTGTTAATGATGTCAGTCCGACCTCCATGCCATAGTCATCCAGGGGTTCAATGGGGGAGACCCAGTCCCAGAGGCCACAGTTCAAACACTAACTGAATGACTCCTGAGTGCTGGGCACAGGACGCAAGGATGAGCAAGCTGCTGCCCCAGTCCCAAGGGCCCGCAGGCCAGGGCAGGGGACAGGCAGAGCCAAGAGGGTCCTGTTCTCTAGCAGTTCCCAGCCTGCCTCCTCCACTAGCTCTGCCATCTCGGGCCAACTTGAAACCTCTGTGCCTTCACTGCCCATCTTCAGAATGGGCGATATCAATAGTCTCAGCGTGAGAAGCTTGCGGTGAGGGTCAAAACGAGGCATTGCCTGCAGCGTGGCAGCCCCGCACCGGGCACGCAGTAAACACTTGGCACGTGTCCTGGCTATTTTCGCAGTGTGCTGTGGAGGGAAGGCTGGGGTGGGGGGGGCGCTTCACAGAAGTGGAGACACCTGAATAAGGTTTGCTGCAGGGGTGGCATCCTAGAGAAAGGGCACAGCACCTGCAAAGGTGGGACCCGGCCTGGGCGTTTGGAGACGTGCAAGCAGTGAGTGAAAGCTGTAGTGAACCGGGGAGGGGGTGCAGGGGAGCTGGAGGGAGGACCCTGTGTGCCCTCCTTGGGTGCTTGGGCTCCACCCACAGCAGGATTTTTTGTTTCTTTTCTTTTTTTTTTTTTTTTTTTTTTTTTTTTGAGACGGAGTCTCGCTCTGTCGCCCAGGCTGGAGTGCAGTGGTCGGATCTCAGCTCACTGCATGCTCCGCCTCCCGGGTTCACGCCATTCTCCTGCCTCAGCCTCCCGAGTAGCTGGGACTACAGGCGCCCGCCAGGTCGCCCGGCTAGTTTTTTGTATTTTAGTAGAGACGGGGTTTCACCGTGTTAGCCAGGATGGTCTCGATCTCCTGACCTCGTGATCTGCCCGTCTCGGCCTCCCAAAGTGCTGGGATTACAGGCTTGAGCCACCGCGCCCGGCCTTTCTTTTTCTTTTTCTGAGACGGAGCCTTGCTCTGTTGCCCAGGCTGATTGGAGTGCAGTGGCGTGATCTCAGCTCACTGCGACCTCTGCCTCCTGGGTTCAAGCCATTCTTGTGCCTCAGTCTCCCAAGTAGCTGGGATTACAGGTGTGTACCACCATGCCTGGCTAATTTTTATGTTGTTAGTAGAAATGGGGTTTAACCATGTTGGCTAGGCTGGTCTCAAACTCCTGACCTCAAGTGATTCGCCTGCCTAGGCCTCCCAAAGTGCTGGGATTACAGGTGTGAGCCACCACACCCAGCCCCGCAGCAGGATTTTAAACAGAGCAGTGACATGGACGTGGTTCCCTTTTGCACCAGCTGCCATGGAGCCTGAAGTGGTTAGAGCCTGGCTGCTCAGGTTGCAAAGTTCCATTTTTTTTCATAAGCATGATCCTCTCCTCCTTTTGTGAATCCTTATCAAGCCTCTGGGCTACTCACTCCCTTTGGAAAGAGGCAGGGTTTGAAAAATTTTTGTGTTGCTTCATGAGACAGTGGGAGGTGGCAATTCCCATAAGTTTTCTCTATAGTTATTTAAAATTTTTTTTTTTTTTTTTTTTTTTTGGCATTGGTGTATTTTTATTGATTTTTTAAAGTTTATTTTATTTTATTTTATTTTTTGGTAGAGATGGAGTCTCTCCATGTTGCCCAGGCTGGTCTCAAACTCCTGGGCTCAAGCAGTCTACCTGACTCAGCCTCCCCAAGTGTTGGGATTATAGGCGTGAGCCACTGCACCCAGCCTAAAATTTGTACATTTAAAGGGCAAAACTCTAACCATTTTTGAGCATTTTGGACATAATAGTCTTAACAATGTATTGTGCGTGTCCCTGCCTGATTAAATATTGTGCGTTCAGTGCATTGAACATTTTTCACAACCCAGGGTTCTTCTCCTCATGCCAGTGGCCTCAGACACAGAACGCACCTGCTCAGCTGCAGGGAGCACCAGCGTGGGAAGTCCACAGGGTCAGGGGTGGGTTAGCTGAGCCCACAGGAAGATTCCCGCCCTGACTCACCACTGTGGTCGAGTGCACAGGCAGGGAGTTGGGCAGGAGTCCTGGTTGTGACCCTGAGCAAGCAGCGTCCTGTCGCCGAGCCTCGGTTTCCCTTCCTGTGAAGTGGGGTTGTTGGAAGGATTTGGTGGGCTTACGCGTAGCCTGGGGCCTGCTGGATGGCACGCGCTCGGTGATGGGCAGATATTTTCTTGTTTGCTTTTTCCTCTGCGCCGGCAGTCTGCAGCTGTTGGAGCAGCAAGTGGTGGGTGGAGAGCAGGCCAAGAACAAGGACCTGAAGGAGAAGCACAAGCGGCGTAAGCGCTACGCAGACGAGCGCAGGAAGCAGCTGGTGGCTGCCCTGCAGAACTCGGATGAGGACAGTGGGGACTGGGTGCTGCTCAATGTCTACGACTCCATCCAGGAGGAAGTCCGGGCCAAGAGCAAGCTGCTGGAGAAGATGCAGAGGAAGGTGAGGCCCAGGTGCAGCCCCCCATGCCCAGCTGTCCAGAGATGGGTGAGACCCCCATCCAGGCATCCCTACACCTTGTGGGAAGCCAGGCAGCCCTCTACTCTTTATATAGCAGGCATGCATGCATTTATTATTTATTTTCAGAGACAGGGTCTCTCTGTGTCTCCCAGGCTGGAGTGCAGTGGTACAATCAGCTCACTGCAGCCTCCACCTCCCAGAATCGAGCCATCTTCCCTGTCTCAGTCTCCTGAGTAGCTGAGACTACAGGTGTGCACCACCACACCTGGCTACTTTATGAAATTTTTTGGACAGTCAGGGTCTCACCATATTGCCCAGGCTGGAAAGCACTTATTAAGTGCCTGCAGTGTGGCACACCCTGTTCTGATGCTGGCAGGCAGAGCAGTCACAGTGACAGATGTGTCCCTGTCACTGTGGAGCTTGTCTCCCAGTGTGTGTGTGCACGCACGCGGGTATGTTGTGTGTGTGTACATGCATGTATGTGTTGTGTGTGTGTGCGTGTGGGTGTGTGTGTGTGTAAGAAATAACACAGCAGAGAAATAAGCAAGAGAATATCGAGGAGTGGTCAGTACTGTGAAGAGAATACCAGAGCAAGACAACTCCGTTTTTATGTTTTCATTTTTGTAGATGATTAAGTGCACACATTATAAATGCACAACTTGATTCATTTCTATAAAGTGCTTTCCACAAAGCATGCCCATGAAACAAGCACCCAGACTGGGAACCTCAGAAGGACCTGGGCTACCACAGGTCGGGGACAGGGACGTTCTCCTGGAGGTAGAGACTTCTGGGAGAACTGAGAGAGAGAGAACCAGCCCTGGGTGGCGTGAGGAGGAGCATTGGGATGGAGCCTGAAGCAGGAGAGAGGTCAGCATGTTCTAGGAGCAGAGAGTGGGCAGATGCAGCTGGAGAAAGGGAGTGAGGCCGGAGTCAGGGAGAGTGCGATTCTGTCCGCAGTGAGGGTTACATGCGCTGCCTTTGGAGCTTTCTCTGTGCTGTCTGGGTTTCCTGATCCTCATGATGGCTCCTTGGCCATCTTCAGGGTCCTCCCCACTCCTCCCCGCCCCCACCACCATCCTGGCAGCCAAAGGATCTTGCTGAGCATAAAACTTTTTGCCTCTTTGGGCTGGGTGCAGTGGCTCTCACCTGTACTCCCAGCACTTTGGGAGGCTGAGACGGGCGGATCACCAGAGGTCAGGAGTTCAAGACCAGCCTAGCCAACATGGTGAAACGCTGTCTCTACTAAAAAAAAATACAAAAATTAGTCCGGCCTAGTGACGCACGCTGTAATCCCAGCTACTCAGGAAGCTGAGGCAGGAGAATCACTTGACTCTGGGAGGTGGAGATGGCAGTGAGCTGACATCGCACCACTGCACTCCAGCCTGGGCGACAGAACGACACTCCGTCTCAAAAGCAAAGCGACAAAACAAAACCTTTTTGCCTCTTTAACCTATCCTTAGTTTTTTATTTTCTTGGCTTTTTTTTTTTTTTTTTTTTTTTTTTGAGACAGAGTCTCACTCCGTCACCCAGGCTGGAGTGCAGTGGCATGATCTCGGCTCACTGCTAGCTCTGCCTCCTGGACGCCATTCTCCTGCCTCAGCCTCCCGAGTAGCTGGCACTACAGGCACCCGCCACCTCGCCCAGCTAATTTTTTGTATTTTTAGTAGAGACGGGGTTTCACCATGTTAGCCAGGATGGTCTCGATCTCCTGACCTTGTGATCTGTCTGCCTGGGCCTCCCAAAGTGCTGGGATTACAGGTGTGAGCCACCGCGCCTGGCCCTTCTTGGCTATTTTTATGTCTTTTCTTAATGCTTAATGCTCCTTGTTATATTTCCAGTTGAATTCATTCTCACGTAAATATCTTGAATTAGGTCTACATTTCTAGTATTTTTTCCTTTCTTTTCATTAATGTCCTATTTCGTATCTTGATTTTTTTGTCTCTTTCTCAGTTTTTTGATTTTGGATTAGAAATGTTCATACCTGTGACTGCCTGTTTAAGAACATTTTATTCAAATGTATTCTAATTGGGGTTATTTTTTAGTTTTTAGTTTTAAGAGTCTCACTCTGTCACCCAGGCTGAAGTGCAGTGGCACGACCATAGCTCACTATAACCTTGAACCCTTGGGCTCAAACAATCCTCCCGCCTCAGCCTCCCAAACTGCTGGGGTAGGTGTGAGCCACTGCATCCGGCCTTGTGTTACATTTTTAATCTGCTGGCTAGGTTCTGTGAGCTTGTGCTTTCGGGGAGAATTTTCTTCACTGAAATGTTTTGATTTTTATTTTCTGTTTCTTCTAGTAGCTTTGGTTAGACACATCTGTTCTTTCCTTCTTTTCTGTTTACTCTGTGATGTCTTGTTTTTCTGGACTATCAATAACAGCTGAAGGCAGAGATGAAGTCTGGGGTGGTATCTTTTTTCATTCAATAGCACACTCTTCTCTTTGTATAGTGAAGTGTAGTTTTAAATAGAACTCTAGGCCGAGCACGGTGGCTCATACCTGTAATCCTAGCACTTTGGGAGGCTGAGGTGGCCAAATTGCTTGAGCCTGGGAGGTGGAGGTTGCAGTGAGTGGAGATTGTGACATTGCACTCCAGCCTGGACAGCAGCATGAAACCCTGTCTCAAATTAATCAATCAATCAATCTCTGATTTGTTTCCTATTACTGTGTTAACAAATTACTATACATTTATTTACTCAGTATACACAAACATACCATCTCACAGTTCTGTAGGTCAAAGTCTGGGTACAGTGGGGCTGGCTTCTCTGCTTAGAATTCCACGAGGCTGAAATCAAGGTGTTAGTGGGGCTGGTCTTCCTTCAGGAGATTCTAGGGGAAGAATCCTTGTCCACAGTCATTTCAGGTGTTGGCAGAATTTAGTTTGATGAGGTGGTTTGCGGGGCTGAAGCCCTCATCTTTTTGCTGACTGTCGGCCACTCTTGGCTTCTAGACACTGCCTGCACTCCTGGGCTCCTGGACCCCTGCAAAGACAGCCAGGGTGGGGAGCAGTCCCTCTCACGCATGGAATCTCTCTGACTCCACTCCCGCCTCATCTTTCAGAAACATCTTTTCTACCACATCGCTCCTGCCTGCCTCTCTGCCTTCCTCTGTTGCTTTTATTTTTATTTTTCATTTTATTTTGAGATAGGGTCTCGCTCTGTTGCCCAGGCTGGAGTGCAGTGGCACAATCATAGCTCACTGCAGCCTTGACCTCCTGGGCTCAAGAAATCCTCCTTCTTAGCCTCCTGAGTAGCTGGGACTACAGGTACGCACCACCACGCCTGGTTAATTTTTTTAAATTATTTTTTGTAGAGAAGGGGTCTTGCTATGTTACCTAGGCTGGTCTCAAACTCCTGGGGGTCTTGCTATGTTACCCTGGCTGTCCCAGGCTCAAACGATTCTCTTGCCTCAGCCTCCCAAGTAGCTGGGACCGCAGGCGCGTGCCACTGCACCCAGCTAATTGTTTTGTAGAGAAGGGGTTTTGCCATGTTGCTCAGGCTGGTCTCGAACTCCTAAGCTCAAATGATCTGCCCCCCTCAGCCTCCCAAAGTGCGGGGATTACAGGCATCAGCCACCGAACCCGGCTGCAGTCTTTTTTTTTTTTTTGCCAAGGAAGATACCATATTCACAGGCACAAAATAGGGGCAGAAATCTTGGGGTGAAAGGAAAGCTTGTTTTTTTTGGTAGTTTTTGTATTTTGTGGTTTTCTCTTGTTTCTGCAGGACTTTCAGTTTCCACATCAAGGGTGCTTCCCACGTCTTTTTTTTTTTTTTTCTGAGACAGAGTCTCACTCTGTGGCCCAGGCTGGAGTGCAGTGGCTAGATCTTGGCTCACTGCAAGCTCCGCCTCCCGGGTTGACGCCATTCTCCTGCCTCAGCCTCCCGAGTAGCTGGGACTACAGATGCCCGCCACCTCGCCCGGCTAGTTTTTTGTATTTTTTTTAGTAGAGACAGGGTTTCACCGTGTTAGCTAGGATGGTCTCTATCTCGTGACCTCATGATCTGCCCATCTCGGCCTCTCAAAGTGCTGGGATTACAGGCTTGAGCCACCGCGCCCGGCCAGTGCTTCCCACTTCTAAATGCAGCACCTTCTGGAGACTAACTCCTCTGGTCCTGCGCACATACTGGTCTCTTCCATCAGTTTCTCATTTTCAGGTTTCAGATCTGATTTTAGGATTTTCTTGCTCCTTGTGGAGGGACTGCACCCTGCCTTCCATCACCTCATTCCTCCTCGCCCCATGCTGTCCTGGGTACTCTCTGCTTACCTCCCCATGGGGTAGCTCAGGGGCTGTCTGCTGGACTTGAGGGTTTATCTCTGTACTTCCATGTAATTCAAAGCTTCCAGCATTCTCTGTCTTCAGGTCATGCTGTAGGCTGGTTAAGGGTGGTTTTATTTTTCTCTCCTGGTTCTTCTGTATGTTTTTTTGGAGGTCTTATGGGAGAGATTCAGACTTAGATGGATCTTTTCATCCTAAGGTACCTAGAGAGCTGGTTTTTTTTTTTTTTTTTTTTTTTTTTTTTGGTATAAGGAAATATGTATGTATGTTTGTGTACACACTGACATGGTTTGGCTGTGTCCCCACCCAAACCTCATCTTGATTTATAGCTCCCATAATTCTCATGTGTTGTGGGAGGGACCCGGTGGGAGATAATTGAATCATGGGGTCCGTTTCCCCCATATTGTTTTTGTGGTAGTGAATGAGTCTCATGAGATCTGATGGTTTTAAAAGGGGAAACCCCTTTCGCTTGGTTCTGATTTTCCTTTTGCCTGCCACCATGTAAGACGTGCCTTTCACCTTCTACCGTGATTTTGAGGCTGCCCCAGGCATGTGGAACTGTGAGTGCATTAAACTTCTTTTTCTTTATAAATTACCCAGTGTTGGGTATGTCTTTATGAGCTTTGTGAAAACGGACCAATACGCACACACAAGCACTCAGGCTTCTAGACACTGCCTGCACTCCTGGGCTCCTGGACCCCTACAAAGACAGCCAGGATGGGGAGCAGTCCCTCTCACACGAGGAATCTCTCTGACTCCACTCCTGCCTCATCTTTCAGAAACATCTTTTCTACCACATCGCTCCTGCCTGCCTCTCTGCCTTCCTCTGTTGCTTTTATTTTTATTTTTCATTTTATTTTGAGATAGGGTCTCGCTGTGTTGCCCAGAATGGAGTGCAGTGGTACAATCATAGCTCACTGCAGCTCTTTCTTAGATAAAAGTAGCTCTAGTGCACGCTTTCTTCTACCTAGCTTTCCTCACGTAACAACATATAATATCCTGAAGGCCACAGCAGTATGGAAAGATCCTCCTCATTCTTTTTTGTTTTTGAGGTGGAATCTTGCTCTATTGCCCAAGCTGGAGTGCAGTGGCCCAATCTCAGCTCACTGCAATCTCCACCTCCCGGGTTCAAGAGATTCTCCCACCTCAGCCTCCTGAGTAGCTGGGACTACAGGTGTGCACCACCCATGCCCGGCTAATTTTTCTATTTTTTAGTAGAAATCAGGTTTCACCATGTTGGCCAGACTGGTCTTGAACTCCTGATCTCAGGTGATCCACCCACCTCAGCCTCCCAAAGTGCTGGGATTACAGATGTGAGCCACTGCGCCCGGCCTCCTCATTCTCTGACAGCTACATAGCTCTCCATCGTGAGGCGGGGTCATTGCTTATTGAGTCAGTCCCCTCTTGATAAACACTTGGGGTGTTTCCAATATCTTGTAATAATAAAGGCTGCTGTAGTCAACAGCCTGTGCATATGACTTCTGTATTCTTGGTAGGTTTCTCTAGAATCTATTCCTCCAACTGGGAATGCTGGAACAAAGGGTAATGCAAGTGTGATTTTGCTCGATGTCACTAGATAGGCCAACTTCTCCTCCATAAGGATTGTATTGTTTGGTATTTCCACTAGCATATATCCATGTGTTTCTCACCAACAGAGTATATTTACAAAAGCCTGGATTTTCTTTTTCTTTTTCTTTTTTTTTTTGAGACGGAGTCTCGTTCTGTCACCCAGGCTGGAGTGCAGTGGCGCCATCTCGGCTCACTGCAAGCTCCACCTCCCGGGTTCACGCCATTCTCCTGCCTCAGCCTCCCGAGTAGCTGGGACTACAGGCGCCCGCCACCACGCCTGGCTAAGTTTTGTATTTTAGTAGAGACGGGGTTTCACCGTGTTAGCCAGGATGGTCTCGATCTCCTGACCTCGTGATCCGCCCGTCTCGGCCTCCCAAAGTGCTGGGATTACAGGCGTGAGCCACCGTGCCCAGCTCTTTTTCTTTTTTGAGATGAGATCTCACCCTGTTGCTCGTGCTGGAGTGCAGTGGCACGATCACAGCTCACTGCAACTTCAGCCTCCCGGGCTCAGGTGATCCTCCTACCTCAGCCTCCCAAATAGCTGGGACTACAGGTGTGCATCACCATGTCTGGCTGATTTTTGTGTTTTTTGTAGAGACAGGGTTTCACCATGTTGCTGGGGCTGGTCTCAAACTCCTGGGCTCAAGTGATCCTCCTGCCTTGGCCTCCCAAAGTGCTGGGATTACAGGCATGAGCCACTGCATCTGGCCCCCAAAACTTGGATTTTTACCACTTTGTTAGGTGAGAAATAATATCTTAGTGTTTTTTGTTGTTGTTGTTTACTTTATTTTTCTGAGATGGAGTTTCGCTCTTGTTGCCCAGGCTGGAGTGCAATGGTGCAATCTCGGCTCACCGCAACCTTTGCTTCCCAGGTTCAAGTGATTCTCCTGCCTCAGCCTCCCAAGTAGCTGGGATTACAGGCATGTGCCACCATGCCTGGCTAATTTTTTTAATTTAATAGAGATAGGGTTTCACCATGTTGGCCAGGCTGGTCTCGAACTCCTGAGCTCACGTGATCCGCCCGCCTTGGACTCCCAAAGTGCTGGGATTACAGGCGTGAGCCACTGCGCCCAGCATCAGTGTGGTTTTAATTTGCATTTTTCTTATTGTGAGCAGTGTTGAATACTTTTTCATATGTTTTGTGGCCATTTGTAGTTTTCTCTGAACTATTTTATCTCTTTTGCTCATTTCTCTATTAGGGTGGTTGTTCTTTTTCTTTTCTACATGTAGAAACTCTTTATACACTAGGAATATTAACTCTTGGTCTGTGATATAAATTGTAAATTTTTTTCCAGGTTGTCTTTTGTCTTTTACTGTGCTTTATGATATTTTTGCCATATGAAAATTTTCAATGTTTAGATTTTGTCAAATTGACCAACTATTAAAAAATTATTGCATATTCATTTTCAATCATAGTTGGGAAACTTCCCTCATGTTTTTTCTAGAACTTCTATGGTTTCATCTTTTTTACATTTAAATCTCTGATCCGTAATCTGTCACAGGGGTAGAGAAAAAAAAGTAAATCTCTGATCTAGTTGGAGTTTATCCTGGCACATGTGTGAGGAGCTGATTCGAATATTATCTTTTCTTATTTTATTTTTCATTTTTTTGAGACAGAGTCTCAGGCTGGAGTGCAGTGGCATGATTTCTGCTCACTGCAACCTCCACCTCCTAGGTTCAAGTGATTCTCATGCCTCAGCCTCCTGAGTAGCTGGGATTACAGATGTGCACCACCACGCCCAGCTATTAAAAAAAAAAAGTATAAAACTTATATTCCAAAAACAATGAAACAAATGTGAAAGCAATTAAGAAAACCAAAATAAATGGAAAGATATCTCATGTTCATATGACTTGGCAGAGTCGTATTGGTGAGAGGTCAGTACTCCTCAAATTGATCTACAGATTCAAGGCAGTCCCTATCAGAGTTCAGAGTTTCCGCTGGTTTCTTTGCAGAAATTGATGAGCTGATCCCAAAGTTCACAATGAAATTCAAGGGACTCAAAATAGCCAAAACAATCTTGAAAAAAACAAAGTTAGGGGAATCACACTTCCTGGTTGCAAAGCTTTGCTACAAAGCTACAGTAATCAAGACAGTGTGGTACTGGCATGAGAACAGACACACAGATCAATGGAATACAACTGAGCATCCAGAAATAAACGCTCATATTTACAGTTATCAATTAATTTTTTTTTTTTTGAGACGGAGTGCAGTGGCGCAATCTTGGCTCACTGCAACCTCTGCCTCCCAGGTTCAAGCAATTCTCCTGTCTCAGCTTCCCAAATAGCTGGGACTACAGGCACATGCCACCACACCTGGCTAATTTTTGTATTTTTTAGTAGAGATGGGGTTTCACCATATTGGTCAGGCTGGTCTCGAACTCCTGACCTCAGGTGATCCACCTGCCTCAGCCTCCCAAAGTGCTGTGATTACAGGACTGAGCCACCACGTGCAACCTGTCAATTGATTTTGGATAAGGATGCCAAGATAATTCAGTGGCAAAAGGACAGTCTTGTCAATAAATGGTGCGGGGACAACTGGATATTCACATGCCAAAGAATAATGTTGGACCCTTACCTCACACCACATACAAAAATTAACTCAAAATGGATCAAAACCTAAATGTAAGAGCCAAAACTGTAAAACTCTTGGAAGAAAACGTAGGTATAAATCTTTGTTACCTTGGATTAGGCAGTGGTTTCTTAGGTATGGCACCAAAAGCACAAGTTACTTAAAAAAAAAAAAGAGGGATAAATTGGATGGTGCAGTGGCTCATGCCTATCATCCCAGCACTTTGGGAGGCCAAAGTGGGAGGATCGCTTGAACCCAGGAGTTCAAGACTAGCCTGGATAACGTGGGGGAAACCCTGCCTCTACAAAAAATTTTAAAAATATTAGCCAGAAGTGGTGGCTTGCACCTGTAGTCCCAACTACTCGAGAGACTGAGGACTGGGAGAGATGGAGGACTGGAAGGTCGAGGCTACAGTGAACCAAGATCACGCTACTGCACTCCAGCTTGGTGATAGTGAGAATTGTATGGCATATGAATTATATGAATTATGTCTCAAAACTGTTATAAAAATTATCATGCTGGGTGTGGTTGCTCATGCCTGTAATCCCAGGACTTTGAAAGGCTGAGGCAGAAAGACTGCTTGAGGCCAGGCACTCCAGACAAGCCTGGGCAACACAAGGAGATCCTGTCTCTACAATAAATTAAAAAATTAGCAGGGTATGGTGGCTCACACCTGTAGTCCCAGCTACTTGGGAGGCCGAAGTGGGAGGACTGCTTGAGCCCAGAAGGTCGAGGCCACAGTGAGCTGAGAAGGTGCCACTGTACTCCAGCCTGGGCAACAGAGTGAGACCGAGACCCTGTCTCTAAAAAAAAAAAAAAAAACAAACAAAAATTATTGTGCGTGATTCCAGATGTCCAAATATATATAATGATTATTATACCCACTAACACCATGTGCTTACTACCCAGTCTAAGAAATGGAGCAGGGCCGGGTTCGGTGGATCACACCTGTAATCCCAACACTTTGGGAGGCCGAGACGGGCAGATCACCTGAGGTCAGGAATTTGAGATCAGCCTGGCCAACATGGTGAAGCCCTGTCTCTACTAAAAATACAAAAAATGAGCTGAGTGTGGTGACTCAAGCCTGTAGTCCCAGCTAGTCGGGTGCTGAGGCATAACAGTCGCTCAAACCCTGGAGGCAGAGGTTGTAGTGAGCTGAGATCTTGCCACTGCACTCCAGCCTGGGCGACAGAGTGAATCTTTCTCAAAAAAAAAAAAAAAAAAAAAAAATGGAGCAGGCTGGGCCATTGTGGCTGCTGGCAGGAGCCAGCCATAACCACCAGCCATAACCACCCTCTCCCTAAGCCCCAAGACTCCCTGGTACACAGTCTGTTTCCTCAAAGAGCAGGTACAGTTTGATTAGTAAAGAGGGATATTTGAGGTTGGGCGCTGTGGCTCACACCTGTAATCCCAGCACTTTGGAAGGCTGAGGCGGTGTCCTGCCAGCTGTTCTTAAATGGGTGTCAGTGCATGAATTCAAACATCCTTCTTATTTATTTATTGTGAGACAGAGTCTCACTCTGTCGCCAGGCTGGAGTGCATTGGTGCGATCTTGGCTCACTGCAACCTTCACCTCCCGGGTTCAAGTAATTCTCCTACCTCAGCCTCCCAAACAACTGGGATTACAGGTGCCCACCACCACACCTGGCTAATTTTTTTGTATTTTTAATGGAGATGGGATTTCACCATGTTGGCTAGGCTGGTTTCAAACTCCTGACCTCAAATGATCCACCCGCCTCAGCCTTCCAAAGTGCTGGGATTACAGGTGTGAGCCACAGCGCCCAACCTCAAACATCCCTCTTTACTAATCAAACTGTACCTGCTCTTTGAGGAAACAGACTGTGTACCAGGAAGTCTTGGGGCTCAGGGAGAGGGTGGTTAGGGCTGGGGCTGGCAGTCGCCTGTGCTCAGGAGGGACCAGGGGGACCAGTCTAGCAGACTTGAGCAGGAGACCAAAAGAATCTGGAACCCTTGATCAAATCAAGGTGGGCCTTACTCTTAGGTCCAGTGTTTGTCACACCATAACACAGGGCTGTAGCAGTGGGAGAGTGAGGATTGTCAATTGGAGAGTTTGTGCCTGTTGTCCTCCTTAGAGATGTCACTTGTGCAGTTCTCTGAGATCCTTTAGAACTATGATGTTGGATGGGGGGCCTCTAAAAGGCCCCTGAATGAAACGTATACTGGGGGATAGTGACTGAGGGCTGGCTGTTGGAGGTGCTGATCAACTTTTCCCCTGCATTTTGCAGGGCTGGGAGGACACATTAGGTGCTTATTTAAATGCCAGGTGGAGAGGCAGCAGGGTGGTTGGATAGACGGAAGGATTGGTGGGTGTGAGAGAAGGTGGATGGATGGATAGAGGGAAGGATGGCTGGATGGATGGTGGGGATGAGAATGGATGGCTGATCAGGCCAATGAACAGACAACGTGTGGCTGCTGGCAGGACAGTGAGTGGAGAGGGTGGTTAGATGGAACGGGAGGTATCTTTCCTTACTCACTGCTTGTCATCCTTTGCTTTCAGCTTCGGGCAGCAGAGGTGGAGATCAGAGATCTGCAGTCCGAGTTTCAGCTGGAGAAGATCGATTACTTGGCCACCATCCGCCGGCAGGAGCGTGACTCCATGCTCTTGCAGCAACTCCTGGAGCTGGTGCAGCCCCTGATTCGCAGGGACTGTAACTACAGCAACCTGGAGAAGATTCGGCGTGAGTCCTGCTGGGATGAAGATAATGGCTTCTGGAAGATCCCACAGCCCATCATCACAAAAACCAGCCTCCCAGTAGGTCAGGAGCTTGGCTGGCCCTTGCCCTCCCCTGCCTCCTCCACAGTTCACCATCCTGCAGACTGGCAGGGAGCGTGGGCCTCTCCTTGCAGGCTGTGGGTGTAGCAGACACATGGCCCTGGGTATCTGATGCGTCAGGACTCTGAGAAAGTGGTATGTTTTCACACTGTCTGCAGGCAGACAGATGTGGGTTGGAATTCTAGCAGCACCATTGCCTGTGTGCCCTTTTTGGGACTCAGTGTCCTCATGTGAAATGGGGATGAATAACAGCACCTTTCTTAAAGTTGCTGTAAGGCTTGAACTGTGTTAACAGGCCAGGTATGGTGGCTCAAGCCTGCAATCCCAGCACTTTGGGAGTCTGAGGCTGGCAGATCGCTTGAGTCCAGGAGTTCGAGATCAGCCTGGCCCACGTGGTGAAACCATCTCTAAAAAAAAAATACAAAAATTAGGCAGGCATGGCCGCGTGTACCTGCAGTCCCACCTACTTGGGGGGCTGAGGCAAGAGGATTGCTTGAGCCCGGGAAGTCAAGGCTGCATTGAGCCAAGATTGTGCCACTGCATTCCAGCCTGGGTGACAAAGTGAGACCCTGTCTCAAAACAACAAACCCCCTCCAAAAAAACCAGAAATGTGTTAATACGCATAAAACGCTTAGAGCAGTGCCTGGCACATAGTGAGTGCTTGCTACATGTTATCCTAATCAGCATTGTCACTGGTTCATCCTCACAACAGCCCTAAGAAGGACAGGTTTTCTACCCCTTTCACATAGGAGCACACAGTCTCAGAGGGTCCAGTCACAGTCACAGCAGTGAGTGGGAGGACCATGGATCGAAACCCACAGTTCAGAGTTTCAGGCCTGGTTCAGCTTCCGCTCTTGCTGCTGACCTCACGTGTGACCTTCCGAAGATCACTGTCCCTCTCTGGGCTTCTTTACAAAGAAGGGGTTGGATAAGATGACCTTGAAGGCCTCCTCACCTCTGATGAGTCTCAGAGTAAAGCCAGACATGCTGTGGCTCTTTCTCCAGCCATGGACCTGACTCTGCGCATTTGGGGAGCCCGCAGTGCCCCCCAGGAGTCCTCCCTCTTGCTCAGAGTGTTCATCCAGGTCCGACATCTCTAATATTTATAGATGGCATTGACACCATCCCTGCTGAGACCCCAGCCCGCTCCATTTCCCACATGCTCTCGGATGCAGCAGCCTTCCTGTCTGTCCCCACCCTCGCCTGCTGTCTTGCCTGGAAGCCCCTTGGCTGCTGTCTTGCCTGGAAGCAGATGAGGGTTTTCTCTGGTGTCTGAGCCCCTCCTGCTGTCTGTTTCTTAAAATTATCCCTTGGCTTGGGCTGCGAAGTGTCCTCCCCTGTTTAAGCCTGAGCCAGGCCTGACCCCCACCTCCACCTGTGCCCTCCTCTGGGCCTTGCACCAGGCAGCAGTGACTTCAGCTTTTGTTTTCTCATAGCAGTTTCAACTGGGCCACAGAACAAACCAGCCCGCAAAACCTCTGCAGCAGACAACGGCGAGCCAAACATGGTGAGGACTCCCTCCCGGTGAGGAGAAGGAGTGGGGTGTCGGGGGCTGGGGGGGCTTTGCCCCCAGTGCCGTGGGTCAGCGTTACTGCAGAGAGCTGGTCTTCTACTTTCCTCTGCCTAAGGATTAAAGAAGGGTCCAAAAGGGTCCTCAGAGGGTTCATGAAGCAGTAATTGGGATTCCTAAGTCACTTTATTTTCATCTCTTTTGTATTCTTTTTTTTTTTTTCTTTTTCTAAGCTCAGTGGCAAGACCTATCTCCTATATTTTGCAGTGCAACAGAAATGCGTGTTCTTAAAGCATGGGTGGTTTTTTTTTTTTTTTTTGAGATGAGTCTCCACTCTGTCACGCAGGCTAGCTGTCACCAGGCAGGCCTGAGTGCAGTGTGCGATCTCCGGCTCACTGGCACACCTCTGGGCCTCCCCAAGTTCAAGCGTTTCTCTGCCTCAGCCTCAGGCCTGGGTGACAGGCAATGTGCCGCCATGGCCCAGCTAACTTTTTGTATATTTAGTAAGACCACGGGTTTCAGCCCATGTTGGCCAGGATAGTCTCCATCTCTTGACCTCGTGATCCGCCCGCCCTCATGATCCGCCCGCCTCAGTCTCCCAGAGTTCTGGGATTACAGGTGTGAGCCACCATGCCTGGCCTCTTTTTTATTATTACTATTATTATTATTATTATTATTTTGAGACGGAGTCTTGCTCTGTCGCCCAGGCTGGAGTGCAGTGGTGCGATCTCGGCTCACTGCAAGCTCTGCCTCCCGGGTTCACACCATTCTCCTGCCTCAGCCTCCCAAGTAGCTGGGACTACAGGTGCCTGCCACCACGCCCAGCTAATTTTTTGTATTTTTAGTAGAGACGGGGTTTCACCGTGTTAGCCAGGATGGTCTCAATCTCTTGACCTTGTGATCCACCCGCCTTGGCCTCCCAAAGTGCTGGGATTATAGGCATGAACCACTGTGCCTGGCCAAGCAGGGTGTTTTCAACGAAACTCTTCAAGTTTGTTAACTTAGCTGGGAGCTACTGTCCCCAGCAGCCACCAGAGGCCCAGACAGAAGGGCACCAGCGGGGAGTCCACCGGTCCCTGGGGGTGGCCTGGTCAGCAGGCACAACTTCCATGACACAACTCCATGAACAATGATATGAAAGTTGTTATTATTTACAGATCCCCAGGCTAGGCAGGGCCACCAGAGAGGGACCCAAGCAGCTGGACCTCCTGTTGGTGTCCTTGTGTCTGGGCCTCTGGCGGCTGCTGGGGACAGTAACTACCAGCTAAGTTAATAGAGAAACTCAAAGAGTTGTGTTCAAAATAAGGGGTCAACAAACTTTTTCTGTAAAGGACCCGATCATAAATATCTTGGGCTTTGTGAACCATGTGGTCTCTGTCACAACCACTCAACTCTGCCAGTGTAGCACAAAAACAGCCACAGGTAATACACAAATGAATGGTGTTCCAATAAAACTTTATTTACAAAAATAGTCTGCAGGCCAGATTCTGCCTTAAGCCATTACAAATATTTCAGAAAACCCACATCGAATATACCCTTACAGTTATGATAAGATCACTCCTAGGCTAATGAATTCCAACCAAACATCTCTGGCTGAGCAACTTAGGCTGCAAGGGGCCACTTGTGGTGGTCTAGAGCTTGATTGGCAGTTTCATAAAAAGGAAATTTGCTGCCAGGAAAAAAGACATTCTTAATCTGGGACCACAAAGAGGTTATGTCAGAATGCTTTCAGCTCCAAGTGATAGATACCAAAGCAAACAACCATAAGGCAGGGCAACCAGAGAGGGACCCAAGCAGCTGGACCTCCTGTTGGTGTCCTTGTGTCTGGGCCTCTGGCGGCTGCTGGGGACAGTAACTACCAGCTAAGTTAATAGAGAAACTCAAAGAGTTGTGTTCAAAATAAGGGGTCAACAAACTTTTTCTTTTTTAGTTCATGTAAGTGGACCAGTTTCAGGCATGGCTGGATCTAGGGGCTGAGACAGTCAGGGTCTGTGTCTGTCTTCACCTTTTTTTTTTTTTCTTTTGAGACAGAGTTTTGCTCTTGTTGCCCAGGCTGGAGTGCAGTGGTGTGATCTCAGCTCACTGCAACCTCTGCCTCCAAGTTCAAGCGATTCTCCTGCCTCAGCCTCCAGAGTAGTTGGGATTACAGGCATGCACCACAACATCCAGCTGATTTTTTTGTATTTTTAGTAGAGACAGGGTTTCTCCATGTTGGTCAGGCTGGTCTCGAACTCCCGACCTCAGGTGGTCTGCCTGCCTTGGCCTCCCAAAGTGTTGGGATTACAGGCGTGAGCCACCGCTCCTGGCCTATGTCTTCACCTCTTGTTCCTGCTTCCCTTGGTATGCTAGCTGCAGGCTTTCTCCACATGGCTGGAAGGATAGCTGCTGGCCATTGGTGTTCCAAAAGGGAGAGAGGCCTGGTCTGTTAAAGCAACCGTCCCCTGTCTTTTTGGCACCAGGGACCAGTTTCGTAGAAGACAATTTTTCCACAGATCAGGACGGGGTGGGGGTTGGATAGTTTCGGGATGATTCAAGTGCATTACATTTAATGTGGACTTCATTTCTATTGGTATTACATTGTAATATATAATGAAATAATTATATAACTCACCATAATGTAGAATCAATGGGAGCCGTGAGCACGTTTTCCTGCAACTAGATGGTCCCATCTGGGGGTGATGGGAGACAGTGACGGGTCATCAGGCATTAGATTCTCATAAGGAGCGAGCAACCTGGATCCCTGACATGCGCAGTTCACAATAGGTTTGCACTCCTATGAGAATCTAATGCCACCGCTGATCTGACAGGAGGTGGAGCTCAGGCAATAATTCAAGTGATGGGGAGCAGCTGTAAATATAGATGAAGCTTCACTTGCTCACCTGCCGCTCACTTCCTGCTGTGCAGCCCATGGACTGGTACCAGTCCATGGCCTGGGGGTTGGGGGCCCTTGTGTTAAAGCATCCTTAAACTACAGCTCGGGGAGAGATTCTGATTGGCTCTGCCTGGGTCATGGACCTACACTTAGACCAATTACTGTGTTTAGGAAGATGTGGTTCTGTGATTGGTGCAGTCTGAGTCACATGTCCAGCTGTGTAGCAAAGGGTTGGGAGTCAGATGTAGTATAGGGCTCTATGAATGCTCACCCCACTGGGACCTTCAAGTGGGAAAAGGACAATTCCCTGAAAAGGGAGATTTAGACTGAAGAAAACAAGTCCATAATAGTGGTGAAAAATAATAGCTCTTGGTGATAAAAACGCTACGATTCCAGTTCTAATGGTCACAAATGTACCTGTGAGCTGAGGATAGCATCGCATTGCCTATTCTATGAACATGTGATAGATTTGGGGTTTGTGTATCACCCTGGCCCCTGTTGGAGCCGACAGGACACCCTGTTTTGAGCTTTGGAAGACAGAATAAGGCACGTCCCATCTCAAGGAAGGGGAGGCCAGGTGCAGGCGTGGCTGGAGACTCTGACTTCCTGGCCCCAAGCTGCCTGGGATGCCACCCACGAGTCCAGGGCCTACGGTGTAGGGTACACCAGAGTGCGCAGTGCCTGCTCCAGCCCTGTGATAACTTGGGGGAGGCTCGGGGTGGCCCCCACTGCCGCAGGATGCCAGAGGCTGCGGAGCCCTGTGCCAGGGGCACAAACAAGGGGGTGTGACCACGGGCATCTGCATCTCAGCAGGAGGAGGACCGCTATAGGCTCATGCTCAGCCGGAGCAACAGTGAAGACATCGCCAGCAACTACTTCCGGTCTAAGCGGGCCAGCCAGATCCTCAGCACCGATGCCAGGAAGAGCCTCAGTGAGTGTCCCTCCCCTGTTCCCACCCTCTCCACACAACTGGGAGAGGCATGAAGGGGATAGTTTTGAAGTCAGACAGACCTGGGTTCAAAAACTCCTTTCCCTCCCGGAGCCTCAGTTTCCTTAGCTACAAAATGTGGGGGGTAACACCAACTTCTCAGGATTAGGTGAGACGAGATGAGGAAACGGCCCAGCCCGGGGGCTGGTGCTCAATACAGAGTCTCCTCTTTGCTCCACCCTTGTCTCCCCTGGCCCCCGTAGGCACTCAGCACATGGCTCAGGGACCCGGCTGGGGATGCACGGGTTTAGGTCTCACTAGTTACGCACCAGCTTCCTGGCGAGTTACACGCCAGCATTGTGACTTCCTCCAAATGCGGATTGACTTCACTTGTCAAGGGCCACAAATGCGAAATACGCTTTTAAGAATTAAGCATCACTTCATTTATCTGCTTTTAAAACTGAAAGCAAAGCCCGCAGAGCTTCCAATAAAATAGCAATAAAAAGCAAATCTTGGCCAGGTGCGGTGGCTCACACCTGTAATCCCAGCACATTGGCAGGCTGAGGCGGGTAGATCACTTGAGGCCAGGAGTTCGAGACAAGCCTGGCCAACATGGTGAAACCCCGTCTCTACTAAAAATACAAAAATTAGCTGGACGGTAGTGGCATGTGCCTGTAATCCCAGCTACCTGGGAGGCTGAGGCAGGAGAATCATTTGAGCTTGGGAGGTGGAGGTTGCGGTGATTCGAGATTGCACCACTGCATTCCGGTCTGGACAACAGAGTGAAACCTTGTCTCAAAAAAAAAAAAAAAAAAATTAGCTGGGTGTGGTGATGCGTGCCTGTAATTCCCGCTACTCAGGAGGCTGAGGCATGAGAATTGCTTGAACCTGAGAGGCGGAGGTTGCAGTGAGCTGAGACCATGTGGGCTGAGACCGTGCCAGTGCACTCCACCCTGGGTGACAGAGTGAGACTTTGTCTTAAAAAAAAAAAAAAAAAAAGCAAATTTTAGTTCTATAAATTGAGGTTATTTAAGAGACAGAACGGGTAGAGCTGAGGACTAAGGTGGTGGGGGATGGGTGGGGAAATAGGATTCATTGAGTGCCTGGCATTGTGCCTGTGTTGCAGATGAGGAAACTAAGGCTCAGAGATGAAGCAGCTTGTCTAAGGTGATAGGAAGCAGTGGAGCTGGGCTTTGAACCCAGGCTTGACTGGCTTGAGATCCCAGGCTGCCTCAGTCTGAGGCTTTACAACCCCAACTCCCCAGCCCAGCCTCTTTAGATGCAGACATAGTTGCTGGGTCTGAGACCTCAGCCAGAGCAGCCTTGCAGAGCCTGGGGTCCCAGCTGCAGGGCCAGGGCCTCTGGCTGGGCAGGGGGCGGCGGGAGCGGGGTGGGCCAGACTCTCCATCCTACCCACTTAGGGCATTTTCTCTCCATCCCTGCTCTCTTGGCTTACCAGCACCTCTGCCCCTCTTCCCCACAGCACATCACAACTCGCCACCAGGCCTCAGCTGCCCACTCAGCAACAACCCTGCCATCCCACCCACCCAGGCCCCTGAAATGCCCCAGCCCCGGCCCTTCCGCCTCGAGTCCCTTGACATCCCTTTCACCAAGGCCAAGCGTAAGAAAAGTAAAAGCAACTTTGGCGGTGGGCCTCTGTGAGCACAGCTGCCTGCCGTTGTCTGCCTTATAGGCATCTAGAGACTGCCAGGCCCTCCCAGGGCAGTCCCAGCCAGGCCTCCTCCCACCTGCCACACAGCGCTGCGGGGCCTGAGGGCTCCCTCAGCCCTGGGAAGACACATTCCCTTCCCTGTTCCCCAGAGAGTCCACCTCTGCCCTGGGCAGGAGCCCCTTGGAGGCTGAACAGTCCACCTTAGAGAGGCCTGCTCCAGCTGTTCACACCACATCAGTGTTTCTGTCTGCTCACCTGCCACGGAGCCCACACCCATGCCCACCAGTGTTGGTCTTTGCTTCAAAGCCTCAGACCTGCTTCATGGCCTTCACCAGCCCTGATGGAGTGGGCAGCAGCTGCCACGTGGAGGAAGCTCAGTATCAGCTGAGAAGGAACTGTGCCTCTGTCTGACTGGCCCCACGTCCTGAGAACTGCCCTGCCCTGTGGGGTGGAACAGGGGTCCCACAGCAAGTCTTCCTGCACTGCCCACCCCCGGCTGGTCTGTGGCCCAGGGAAGGCCACTCCACATTAAGCTGCCCAATAAACTGCTTTTAAGATAAGCTCCCCTTCTCTGGCCCTCTGACCGTGTCACTTGGGGCCCCTCCCTGCCATTGTGGCCTGGCTGTCCCAGGGAAGCTCTTTCTGGAAGAAGGGTTCTTTTGCATGGGACCTCCAGGGTTTTTGCAGCTCCCTACAATCGTGAGTACATTCTCCTGGGAAGAGCGTCTGAATTTTCATTAGATTCTCGAAGGACCTGTGACCCAAGAAAGCAGACCCCTTGCTGTGGAAAATAGGGCCATGTCTCACTGAGGCCAGAAAAGGGCCCAGCTTTTGACAGTCCTGGGGGCTATGCTGGGACTGGGTTCCCTGATACAGCCAGAAATGAATCCAGGCCAACCTATTTGTGCCCACATAGGGGGGTACCTCCCCTTGCCCATTCTATCCCAGGCCTCTCCTGTGGGGGGCCCCACAATCTAAGGGAAAAGGCTTGGCCTTTGGCACAGTCCTGGAACCCATTTCACTCTGAGCTTCATCTGTGAAATGGGGATAACGCCCACCTCACAGGGTTCATGTGAAGATTAAATGAGATAGTATGTAAAGCTCCTGGGGCATTAGCAGGTGCTCTGTTAATCCTCCGCCTCCCTATTTTGTATCAATTTCCACGGCAGGCCCCACAAGACACATGCCTGGGCTCACACTCTGGAGAAGCTCACACTCTTTTTTTTTTTTTTTTTTTTTTGGAGACGGGAAGTTCTCGCTCTGGCTGGCCCGGGCTGGGGTGCAGTGGGGCCAGATCTCAGCTCACTGCAAGCTCGGGCCTCCCAGGCTTGACACCATTCTCCTGCCTCAGCCTCCCGAGTAGCTGGGACTCAGGCGGCCCCGGCCACTCGCCCGGCTAGTTTTTTTGTATTTTTAGTTAGAGACGGGTTTCACAGGCTGTTAGCCAGGGGATTTGGTCTCGATCTCCCTGACCCGCGCTGATCCGGGCCCGTCTCGGCTCCCAAAGTGCTGCGTAATTACAGGCTTGCAGCCACCGCGGCCGGCCAAAGCTCCACTCTTGAGAAGGCGGGGGGTTTTTTTAGGCACGTGGCTTGAGGTGCTTAGACAGCTACAGAGATGTCCAGCCAGTGGCAGGCAGCAGTACGTCCTGAGTTAGAACAGGTGACATCAGGTCTTTTTAAAATTATTTTTATTTTCTTTTTTTGAGATGGAGTCTCGCTCTGTCACCCAGGCTGGAGTGCCGTGGCACCATCTCAGCTCACTGAAACCTCCACCTCCCGGGTTCAAGCGATTCTCCTGCCTCAGCCTCATGAGTAGCTGGGATTGCAGGCGCCCGTCACCACACCCAGCTAATTTCTTTTGTATTTTTAGTAGAGACGGGATTTCACCACGTTGGCCAGGTTGGTCACGAACTCCTGACCTCGTGATCTGCCCGCCTCAGCCTGCCAAAGTGCTGGGATTACAGTTGTGAGCCACCGCACCTGGTCGAGATCAGGTCTTTATGGGGAACAAAGGGTGCCTTTCTGAAGGAAACAGTGCTGTGTGGGGCTCCCAGAAAGATGGAGAAGATCCCGGGAGGTTTAAGATGGGGGTGTAAGGAGGGCGCTCCTGGCGGAGAGTGCTGCAAAGCAAAAGGCAGGAGGTGTGGAACTCAGGGTGTTAAAGGCTGGGCCATTCCTGTTGCATGGACGCCCTGAGCAAGGACTGAGGGGGATGAGGCTGTTGAGATGAGTGTAGGTGGAGACCTGAGAGCAAAGAGCCTTGGGGTGTCCCTGTGCTGTGGCCGACTCCTAAACAACAGTTTAATACCGTTGGCTCTGAATTAGAGGTGTGCGGATGTGGTACTGTGTGTCGAGGGTGGAAGGGCAGGAGTTAGGGTGCAGGAGCCAGGAGCTCTGCAGAGGCTTAACTTGGGGCGGAGCCAGGGGGAATGGAGAGCAAGCAGAGTCCGTTAAGAAGATGCATGGAGGGAGGTTTTGATTTTTGCCCCATTTTTGGGTTGGTGGACAAGTGTCAGAAAGGAACTGCTACCTTCTGTCTCTACAGTTGCCGTCACCATTGGCCTCAGGATTGTGGTTGGGACGCAGAGGACAGTGGAAGTCTTGCTGCTTGTGGTAGTTTTTACTTAGACCCCTGGTGGACAAATGCAGGTCTGAGGTGAACCGGGTGGCCTATGTATTAACCTAGAAGAGGTGGGAGTCACATTATTGAATGGATGTTCAGTCTAGCCCGCCGCTAAGTGCTTCAAAACCTGCCATGTTCCTCCCAAGAGCCCAGAGATGAGTTAATTAAATGGCTGTTCCTAAGGCACAGAGATAAGCAGCGAAGCTGGACCTCGTTCTTAGCCCTATTTACAGCCAGGGAAACTGTACTGGAGAGAAGTGCAATGCCCGGGTAACGGCTAGTGAGAGATGCAGCTTGGAAACAGAACCATCGCTAGGCCAGTCCACTGCCCATCCACGGTCTCCAGCGTGGGCCACCAAACTGGGCAGGACAGGCCCGTCCATGCCATGGCCCCTGGAGCCGTGAGCCCCAGGAAGTTGGCTCCAAGTGCCCTGGCCCTGATTTTACTCTTTCAACCCCTCTTCCCTAGAGATGGTGGAGGTGGGGCTTAGTTCCTGATCCCGAGCCTTCCCAGGCCCAGTGAAGACCCCGCCAGCGAGAAGGTGACCCCACAACCTGTCCGGGACGAGACGGTCAAGCCCAGGCAGAAACCCGCAAGCTCCAGCGTGCAGCGGGCTCCAGACTAGGGGGCGGGAGGCCGGCCTGGGCGGAGCAAAGGGCGCTTGGCCTCGTTGATTGGCCGCGGCTGCAGAGCTGTCTCTCTAGGATTGAACCTTTTCTTTAGGGAGGCGGGGCCTTGATACACTCTCGCCAATAGGGTTCAAGGAACCCGCCTCCCATCAGGACACTTCCGGTTGTGCTCTGCGCTCCTTAGCGCCAAAGCTACGGCTCTGGCGCCTACCCCCGGCGTATGCCGATCACTTCCGGGTGATACTCCACGGCCACGAGCCGCGATTGGGCTACCGTAGACGGGGTACTTCCGGTGTCCGGGTGCGGGGTTTTTTGCTAGGAGGAGGAAGATGGATCCCAGCACCGCGGCCCGGGCTTGGGCCCTCTTTTGGTTGCTGCTGCCCTTGCTTGGTGCGGTTTGCGCCAGCGGACCCCGCACCTTAGTGCTGCTGGACAACCTCAACGTGCGGGAGACTCATTCGCTTTTCTTCCGGAGCCTGAAGGGTGAGAGCGGGGTCTGAGGGAGGAGCGTGTGGGGGTCTGGGGTTGTTACGGCATCGAGGGCATTGACCACTCTCCTCCCCACTGCCTTTCCTGGAGCAGGCTGCCCGGGTCTGGCCTGCCGCTTGGGGTGCGGGTCCGCGAATTCTGCAGCAGGGGTTTCCCTTCGCGTCCCGTCTTCCTCAACTACCTGTTTTTTCTTGTCCAGACCGGGGCTTTGAGCTCACATTCAAGACCGCTGATGACCCCAGCTTGTCTCTCATAAAGTATGGAGAATTCCTCTATGACAATCTCATCATTTTCTCCCCCTCGGTAGAAGGTAAGGGTTCCGCGTCGCCCCAGCACTGGGATTCGAGACCCGGGACTGATGGATTGCTTTCTTCTGGTTCTTGGGCATGTCCTGGGTGATAGGATGGGCGCCGCTACCACGGAGATGAGAAAAATGCTCATTTCTGACCTGACCCTAGGAGGGGAGGTCTTTCTGAAAGACACAGCTAAGGATTATGGAGTCAAGTGTTGCTGCAGACCATGGAACCCAGGACCCTGCTGCTCTACTGAGAAGGGAGTTTTCTCTGTAAAGGGCCTGACAGAAAGATGGAAATCTCCTGGGTTGGGTTTGCCTGGGTGGAAAGAGGAAATGGCCTGTTATTAATATGGATTGCTATAAAGAGGCATTGTGCATTGTGGCAGTTGATCTTAAGAATTCAGATAGATTCATAGCCTTGGGCTGAAAAAAGAGCCTTAGCAATTATCTACCAGTCTACCCCTCCTCCCATTTGAGGCTGGATAGATACGTCCAGCAGCCTCGCAGAGGGCTAGTCGTTTAACAGAATGAATATCTTGGCTAGATTATCCAATTTATACTTGAGTATTCCTGTTTTACGAGGCAATCCACTCCACCACTGAACAATTCTGTTAAGAAGTTCTTATATTAAGCAAATATTGTCTCCTGCTTTGTTTTGTTCTTAAGCTCCCCAGCACCTTAGAGAATAGATCTAATGCTTATCTCGCTTGGAGGCATAGCCTCCACATAGTCATAGCTTATTCAGTTGTTTCTCCTCCAGGCTGAACATCCCCAGCTCCTTGGCTGTTTCTCTTTTGCCATACTTTTTTGGTGAGCATGTTAGTCATTCTCTTATTTGCTTCAGTTTATCTTTTTCTCAAAAGACTCAAGTTATCCCTAAGTAAGACAGGACTACCTTCCTCCCTTCAGTTGATGAAGCTTAGAAAGTTCTTCATTGGTGCCTTTTTTTTTTTTTTTTTTTTTTTGAGACAGAGTCTTGCTCTGTCCCCCAGGCTGAGTGCCGTGGTGCGATCACGGCACACTGCAGCCTTTACCTCCCAGGCTCAAGGGATCCTCCCTCAGACTCTCGAATAACTGGGACGTGGCTTGTTTATTCTCTGTAGTTCACATGAGATTCCGTTCCACCAAATCCCTCAAGTATTTTTCCTAGGCTTCTGTTACTTACCAACTCCCTTGCAACATGTGCTTTTGGAATTGGCTTTTTGAAGGCGAGATTAGTTAGGCGGATGTCACCCCCCATTGGTATAAGTTGAAATCTTCAGATGACTGGGCAGGTGAATGGAGGCTTCAGTGTAGTAATGGGTGGTTTGCCAAGTTTTTACTGTGTATGAAACTTTGAAATAGGTACCATACGGTGGACTGAGGGAGATCTTAAGGATAGGGAGTCTGCCCTAGAGGAGTTCTTTCAGTCTGTTTTTGAGGAAATAAAAGTAAAGACCTGAAATGAGTTACCAAACCCTGTGTCGGGATGTAAGATGAAGTGGAAGCACTGTCAGCTTGTATCGGTTGGAAGGAAAGAGGCAGTGAATGAGACTGGTCGGGAGTGGGCTGAGAGAGGATACTGTTGGTGGGAGAAACGGCAGAGAGTGTAAAACAGTGTTTCCCCAACTTCAGTCATTTGCACACATCCTTCATGGTTTTTACCATATTACATATCTCCTGTGCTAATAACTACCTAGTATTTTTCTTCAAATTGACCTGTTAAAATTAAAAAAAAAAAGACTAGGTACAATAGATTATCTCTGTAATCCCATCACTTTGGGAGGCCGAGGCAGAAGGATCGCTTGAGTCCAGGAGTTTGAGACCAGCCTGGGCAACATAGTGAGACCTCATCTCTACAAAAAATGAACAAAATTAGCTGGGCGTGGGGCACATGCCTGTAGTCCCAGCTACTGGGGAAACTGAAGTGGGAGGATTGCTGACCCTCGGTGGTCAGAGCTGCAGTGAGCTGAGATCATGTCAGCTGCACTCCAGCATAAGCGACAGAGCAAGACTCTGTCTCAAAAAAGAAAAAAAAAAAAAAAACTAAAATAACATTTTAAAAGGGAACCAATAGTGAGCCCAGAATCACCACTGAAAATGGAAATCCAGTGTCGTCACTTGATGTACGTAGAAGGTAACTATAAATAGAATAAAAACAACATCCATAAGTTCTAGCCAGATACTGCTGCCTGCTGAAGGCTTTGAACCTGGGGTTCCCTCTTGAAAAGAGATTAGCAAGCATTAGAAGTTCTAACAACTAGTATCAAACTAAGACATTCTCTTTGACGGAGAAAGCTTGAAAAGGAAGGGGAGTAACTTTCTGTCTCTGAGATTCAAGGTTATTTAAAGCCCGGTTCCCGCATTCCTGTTGCCGCCTTTTCTGCCTCTGGTGGAGTGGGTCCCACACTTTGGAAGGTGCTGCTGCAGGAAATCCTCAGGCGTTCCTTGGGAGGAGGCTGCAGGGTAGGGTTCAGGATGTAGGGGTTTGGTGTCTGCTCCCAGGGCCCTGCCCTGGTCCCATGACCACTGTCACTGTCATTCTCTCAGGTTTGTGAGTTCTGGCCTGGCTTCCCTCTCCATGTTCCAGTGGCTTCTTTGCCCTCTCTGACATCGGAAGGCTCCCAGGTCACTGGCAGTCATGGCTACAAGGGAAGAAATTTTCAGCACATCCTCTATACCCGGGAAAAGCTGGATCCCTGTTATAGATGGGGAAATGGGTTCAGAAGGGTGAAGGAATTTGCCTAGTTTTAACCCCAGGTGGTCTCAATTTCAAAGCCCGTGTTCTCTCTACCTTACAAGAGTTCCTCAACAGGTGCACTCTTGACATTTCAGACTGGATAATTTTTTACAGTGAGGCTGTCCTGTGTACTGTAGGGTGTTTAACAGCACCCTGGGCCTCTGCCCATTAATGCCGGTAGCCACCTCCCTGTTATGTGACAGCGAAGAAATATCTCCAGACATTGCTCTGAGGGGCAAAATTGCCCAAGACTGCAAACCACTGCACTGTGCCAATAGGCTGCTTTAGGAATGTCTAAGACTGCCTGGCCTCTCTGAAGGAGAGTGGATAGATGGCTTTTTGAATGTAGCATGAGCGGCAGAGGTAGAGAGTACAGGAGCTTCTGTGTATGCCTGAAGGTCAGGTAAGGCACTTTTATTTTCTGCTGAAGATTACCCCTCAGGACACAGGACTCTTCTATTCAGATCTTTACAAAGTTATTTCCACCTGCTACTGAGGGTCTAGTGGACACACTTCTCTGTCCAGTCTCAGAAATTGGCACATCCATCCTTCCGGTTGCTCAGCCAGACTCCTTGGAGCGTTTCTGAGGCCCCTGTCGAAGCATCAACAGGCCCTACGGCTGTGCCCTCAGAAGGCGTGGAAGCCTGCTGCGCCTCCCTCTGTTGCTGCTGCACGGTCAGCTCAGCACTCTTCACCGCCTAGATTTTCACAATGGCCTTCTAACCCATCACCACGGCCACTCTCACCCTCATACCCTAGTCTCTACCCTGCTGCCAGGATCGTCCTTCAAAAATAGGAAGGAGATCCTGCTAGGCTCCTGCTCAGAATCCTCCAGCAGCTCCCCATGACAGGGCCCTCGTGTGGGGTGCAGAGCCCTGCGCAGCCCAGGCCCTCACTTCACCCGGCCTTACCTCCTGCTGCTCACTCCTTTCTTTCCAGCTAAGCCACACTGGGCCCCTTGCTGGTGACTGTGCCCACCCGCCTTGGGGACTTTGCACCTCGTGTTCACTATGCTGGGAATCCTCTGACCCCCCAGACTGCCTGGCTCACGCTTACATCTTCTCAGATGCCACTTGCAGGTCTTCCCTAAACAGCCTTGGCACAAGAGCTCCCCTCCCACACTGTCCACTTTGTTTTTCTTCTCGGCTCACAGAATTACTCATTTAATGAATAAAGGGATTACTGAGCACTTCCTTCATTACCTTAGGTTGAACATCAGAGTACACTTTGGGGAGACTCTGGAGCCTCAAATAGCCCCACCCAGTGCTAGTTTTAGATGTTTATGGCAGTAGTCACATGACCCAATTAATTGACCAAAAAAGGATAGGATCTCACAGTTACAAATGTTGGAAATTAATGAGCCCTTTTGGTGATCACTTTTTAAAAAGCAGTGTACTGGGTGGCTCTGTTGTGGATGTCATAGATAGAATCTGTAGGATTAATAAGGAAAAACGGATTAATGCCAGACCAGGGAGTACTGGTGTCAAGTGACGGCATCACCAGCGATGCAGAAGTGCTCTTCCTCAAACCATTTAGACGGAGTGGAGTTGACAGGCTCTGGAAACTGACTCCAGTGATTAGCGTCACTAGTGTGAAAGGTGCAGGTGATGAGATGAAATATGGGCAGTACAGCATTTCCAAATGCATATTTCCTATGTGACTTGAAATACATACAGCTTACTTGACCAGTGCAATTAGTGGATGTTTGACTGTTTCCTCCAAACCTCCAGAAGTTTCTAAGTCCGAGCCATAATTTTGAGTCTTCACGCTGGAAGGATGGGGCCTTTCCCGTTCTGGGATGTGGTGCTCGTAACCTCTCCCTCATTGTGGCCCCTAGAGGGTGCTGCTCTGTGAGTGATCCTGGCTGCTCTGCCCTTCATATCCCCTCCCTGCCAGTGTCAAGAGGAGCAGGGAGAGGAGACCTCTGGGTCACTGTGTCTGGTGCCTGCTTTCAGATTTTGGAGGCAACATCAATGTGGAGACCATCAGTGCCTTTATTGACGGTGGAGGCAGTGTGCTGGTAGCTGCCAGCTCAGACATTGGTGAGTCCGACCTGGGAGGTTCTGGTGCTTTCCACTTCTCCAGGGAGTTGGAGAGCATTACAAACAGAAGCTGCGAAATTAGCATTCACTGGGTGGGGCTTAGCTGGGGAGTCAGTGAGGGAACTGTTTTATCAGTTCAGATTGTGACTCCTGGAGGCAGAACACCACGCTGCTGTCCAGCGGTCCATTCGGGGCTGAGCCCAGCCGGATGAAGCTGCAGGGCACTGGGGCTGACTGGCAGAGAGGGAGTCACAAAGAAGCCAGGACACTTGGCCCAAGGTCCCCCTGTAAGGGCTCAGCCAGGTGTCTCTTGGGTCTCTGCAGGTGACCCTCTTCGAGAGCTGGGCAGTGAGTGTGGGATCGAGTTTGATGAGGAGAAAACGGCTGTCATTGACCATCACAACTATGACATCTCAGACCTTGGCCAGGTAATCAGGCCTCTCACCCTCCAGGTTTCAGGGACATACGGCAAACCTCTGCGTAGCCAAAAACCAAGAGGGCGTGAGGAGGTTCTCCCCGGCTTCAGGAACCTTTTCCTGACCACCCACCTTTCCATCTGCTCTTTGCAGCATACGCTAATCGTGGCTGACACTGAGAACCTGCTGAAGGCCCCAACCATCGTTGGGAAATCATCTCTAAATCCCATCCTCTTTCGAGGTGTTGGGTGAGTGAGCAGGAAGAGACCAGCAGAAACCTAGGGGAATAAGGGGGTCACTTAATTTTTTTGGGAAATCAAGCCAAAATTGTGATTCTTTGGGGGTATATAGATGGGATTAATTTATTATATTAAGTCAAGGCCAAGTACAGTGGCTCACACCTGTAATCCCAGCACTTTGGGAAGGCCTAGGCAGGAGGATCACTTGAGGCCAGGAGTTTGAGACCAGCCTGGGCAACATAGTGAGAGCTCCTCTCTTAACACACACAAAAAAATAGTTGGCTGGGCGCGGTGGCTCATGCCTGTAATCCCAGCACTTTGGGAGGCTTAGGCTCAGATCCCCTGAGTTCAGGAGTTCGAGACTAGCCTGGCTAACATGGTAAAACCCTGTCTCTACTAAAAATACGAAAATTAGCTGGGCATGGTGGTGTGTGCCTGTAATCCCAGCTACTTGGGAGGCTGATGCAAGGGAATGTCTTGGACCCGGGAGGCGGAGGTTGCAGTGAGCCAAGATCGTGCCACTGCACTCCAGCCTGGGTGACAGAGTGAGATCTGTCTTCAAAACAAAACAAAAAGTCAAACTCCATTGTTATAGCAAGACAACAGCTAAGTGGTTGACAATTAAGAAAAAAGGATTCATTCCTGGGAAGAACTGGCTCTCGGGGATCCCATGTCCTTGGACTCAGTTCCTGGGGCCAGTGTTGGGTTGCTCTCGTCCTCCTGCAGGATGGTGGCTGATCCTGATAACCCTTTGGTGTTGGACATCCTGACGGGCTCTTCCACCTCTTACTCCTTCTTCCCAGATAAGCCTATCACTCAGGTAAGGGCTTCACAACCTTGAGCCTTCGAAATAAGAATGCAGCAGAACAGCATATTTGGCTGAGGTGGAGGAAGTGACGAGTTGGTGGGGTGGGGCATGGGCAGAAGCGGTGTGGTCTCAGGCTTCCCCTTCAGGGTCGTTTTGGTCTGGCCTGCTGTCCTCTTGCTCGGGAGGCGCGGCCACTTTTCCCTTACTTGGAACTGCTTGGGTCACAGCCTTGTTTTGTTCCCAGTATCCACATGCGGTGGGGAAGAACACCCTCCTCATTGCTGGGCTCCAGGCCAGGAACAATGCCCGTGTCATCTTCAGCGGCTCCCTCGACTTCTTCAGCGACTCCTTCTTCAACTCAGCAGTGCAGAAGGCAGCACCTGGCTCCCAGAGGTAGCTGCCAGGAGGCTTAGGGGCCGGGGATCCAGGTGGTGCAGTCTGTGTATATGGGGAGGACTCAGAAGGGGAAGGAGGAGGCTTTTAGCTCAAAGTGTCAGAGGCTGAGTGTTTCAGATGCTGTCAGATTATTTCAGGGCTTTATTGGTATATTGCTGGGATTGGCACTTCCAATTCTTTAAGGTAGTAGTGACATCTAGAGATCCCTAACCTCCCCGTTCCTTTTAGAAAATTGTGTATTTGTTGTGCAAATGACACCCAGAGCAGTAACACCCAACCACCCATATCTTTTCGTTTTTTCCTGTGTTCCCTTTAACCATGGGTCCCTACAGGCAGAACTTTGCGAGGGCATTGTCGTGGTGGACATGAGTGGTCCTGCCCATCAGGCACCACTGGAAAGAAGGTGGCTCTGGTGCCCAAGCTTCTCCTGTTTCCCTCCTGCAGGTATTCCCAGACAGGCAACTATGAGCTAGCTGTGGCCCTCTCCCGCTGGGTGTTCAAGGAGGAGGGTGTTCTCCGTGTGGGGCCTGTGTCCCATCACCGGGTGGGCGAGACAGCCCCGCCCAATGCCTACACTGTCACTGACCTAGTGGTAAGAGATGCTTGGGGTGGGAGGGCCCCAAGGGTTTGCCAAGCTGACTGGGCTCAGCTCAGAAGCACTTATTGAACACTTCTGTGCTGGCCTAAAGGGCATACATAAAGATGAAGAAGTTAATCCTTACACCCGAGCATGCCAGGTCCGATGCAGAGCCTGGCATGAAAACTGATGTCCTAATAGGGGCCCTTCTTTTGAAGAGGTATGTGTATTTGCTAAGGGTGGCAGCAGTGGGAGGGGCTTCACTGATCAACTCTGCCCTTGAAGTTGGACTTAATAAGAGAAACGACATTTCGGTTAGGTCATTAGGATGAATTTGTTAGGTGAGAGAGCAAATATGGAAGCATGAATGCTTGAAAGTGCCTGGCACATTCCGGGTCAGCAGGGTGGTCTAGGTCCAGACTTTGATGGGCCATGAATACCGTGTGAAGGCATTTGAGCCTTCAGAGAAGAGGCAGAGATGCTGTGTTGGGGGATTAACCTTGCTGAGGAGAGAGATTGGTTACTGATCAGGGCCAGGTGGCGGGGCATCTGCAGGTCTTCTGAACTCCTGGGCGTTCCTGCCATGTTCGTCGGGTGGGAATTAAGTGCAGCTCTGCCTGCAGGTGGTGGCACACCTCCAGTCACGGCCAGCCGTGGCTAACCTGGCCTTTTATCTCAGGAGTACAGCATCGTGATCCAGCAGCTCTCAAATGGGAAATGGGTCCCCTTTGATGGCGATGACATTCAGCTGGAGTTTGTCCGCATCGATCCTTTTGTGAGGACCTTCCTGAAGAAGAAAGGTGAGTGTAGTTCCTGCACAAGGATACTGCCGGAAACGGCCCCAGGCCTCACTTGTTCCCGAGGCCCAACCAGGAAACGCTCTGGGAAACCCCTCCCGGTTCTTCACGTCGGTTCTTCCGCAGGTGGCCAATACAGCGTTCAGTCTCCCGGTTATTCATGTTGGTTCTTCCGCAGGTGGCAAATACAGCGTTCAGTTCAAGTTGCCCGATGTGTATGGTGTATTCCAGTTTAAAGTGGATTACAACCGGCTAGGCTACACACACCTGTACTCTTCCACTCAGGTAAGCATAGGTGACAGCCCGTTTTCAGCTAGCATGTGCCCTGCCTGGGCTCTGCAGTGGCCAGGTGTTGCTACCTCTGTCCTGCAGGTATCCGTGCGGCCACTCCAGCACACACAGTATGAGCGCTTCATCCCCTCGGCCTACCCCTACTACACCAGTGCCTTCTCCATGATGCTGGGGCTCTTCATCTTCAGCATCGTCTTCTTGCACATGAAGGAGAAGGAGAAGTCTGACTGAGGGGCCAGAGCCCTGGGACTCTGCACAGCGTGGAGACGGGGTGGGGCGGGGGTTATTAGGATTGGTGGTTTTATTTTGCTTTGTTTAAAGCCATGGGAGAATGGCACAACTTTACCTCTGCGGGAGATGTAACACTGAGAGCCAAGGGGTGGGAGTTGGGATAATTTTTATGTAAGTTTTTCCACTTCGAATTGCTAATTGGCATTTTTCATATGTGCAGTCACTCTCATTTCTAAAATAAAGAGCGACGTCGCCCTCAAATTTCACCTTGCCTCTGTCCTGCTTTGCTAACGGCTGTGGGTGAGGATTGCTGTTTGGTGATGACTGGATACAAAGTCTTAAGTGGCTTCATGAAATTTTGCCTAGGACTGGACTGTCTTTAACTGTGAAATGATGATTCTTCCTAACATCTCCTCAAAGGATACAAGAAAGTTGCTAGTAGACTGAGGGGTGGGAATCACTGAAATGGAAAATCTAGAATGACAGTGCTGGGGAAGAGAAAACTAGAACAGCTTAGTTGAAGAGAACCTTAACTGCATGTTGACGTTGCTTTATTTAGGCAATAGCTGTGTTCCTAAAAATCATGTATCAAGTTAGATGTGAGAGCTCTTCCCCAATGTTGATACCTGCCCACAAAATGTTCTCACCTGCCGAGTGTAAGAATCATTCTTAAAGCCAAATATTCAGTTCAAGGCACATACGTCATCTGCAGCTGTAAATCTGCATTTAATATTTCACAATTCCTGTAAGAGAGGCTAGTCAGGAGGGAAGCCCTCAAGTGTAAATCCCCACACTTACTGCTCATCAGCCACTTTCGCTATGTGAGATTAATTCAGTAGCTGGACCAGAACACACAGCTTGGGAATACAGAGGCCCAGGCCTCATGCAGACGTTTCCCACTCCCGTAACCGAACGTGCTGACCTGTGCTGATAGCTGCCTTCGTCCAGGTGGCAAATGCAGACACACGCTACGCTGCCTCCTTCAAACGAGTTCCTCATGTTAGGGGCAAAGGTCACAGCCAAACTCTGCCACTGACAGCCAGTGCCTTGGCCTGGAGCCTCTATGTGGATGCAGGCTTACCCCTCCTCAGTTCAGCTTCATCTACTAGACTGGCTTGGCCATTCACTTTTCAGATGTCTGTGAGCACAGGACTGCAGACTGAACTCTGACTCAAGTTCTTCCATTTGCCAAGCCCGAGGCCTTTTCTGGCTAACCAGCCCTCTCTGCGCCATCTTGTCTCCTGACTCCCACCCTCACCATTCACAGACCATCGCGACACAGAGGATGCCAAGTTCTTTTAGTAATTCACCAGCTCCATGCAGGGACATCACAGGGCTGCCCTCCATGAGCAGAGAAGGAGGGCTGCCTGGCAGAGCGTTTCACACTCCAGGTTAGCCAGAAAGAGCATCTTCATTTTTGTTTCCACACAACACTTCTCTGTGAGCCTGTTGGCCAACAAAGTGGCAGCCGATTGTTGGAGGAGCCAGCCAACCATCTTATCTAACTTCAGATTCTTCAGGGCTAGAATCTGTTCACCCCAGAGGCTTAGATGAAGCACATTTGCAGCTACTCGGGCAGATGGTCTCTGCAACAGGAAGGGAAGCTAAAGTTAGAACATCTGTTAATGCTGTCTCAACCCAAAGCCTGCTTTGTTAGTGAGGGTCTTCCTTTCTCTGGTCCCAACCCAGTTCTTCCTCTACCCTATCTCCTACTGATGCCCTTCACTCAGGTGACAAATACTGCCTGCCCCCTCCCCGTGCTCCAAGCTCTTCCACATGTACACCTCTGCATGGGGTAGCACGCATTGTTGAAATAGCCTTTCCCCCCGGTGGAAAGCCCAGTGCCTCTTGTGCACAGCTATCTGGTCCTTTGTACCAGGTAAGTTGCCTCCTATCATTTCATAACTGGTTGCACCTGTTATTCTAACCTTCACTGTGCACCAAGATAGCCGGCCACGTAGAGAGAGCGGTTAACGGAGTGGCAGAACAGTGCTGGGACGCAGTTATGGCTCAGCTCTTTGCACTAAGCCTGCCCCTGAGCCAGCTGCCACTCCAATTATGGCTTCAGATAGGTCTGCCTATGCATTCCTTTATATCAATTTCACAACGTCCAGATCTGCTCTCAGGAGATGTTCTCCATCTCTCTCTCTCTGATCAGTTCTCAGCTGTTTCCATGCTACATCTCCATTAAACGTTTCTCAAAAATACATCCTTTTCTCTCTGAATAGCTTTTTTTTTTTCTTTTTTTTTTTGAGACAGAGTCTTGCACTGTCACCTAGGCCGGAGTGCTGTGGTGCGATCTTGGCTCACTGCAACCTCTGTCTCCCGGGTTCAAGTGATTCTCCTGCTTCAGCCTCCTGAGTAGCTGGAATTACAGGCATGTGCCACGGCACCTGGCTAATTTTTGTATTTTTATTACAGATGGGGTTTTACCACGTTGACCAGGCTGGTCTGGAACTCCTGGTCCCAAGTGATCTGCCCACCTCGGCCTCCCCAAGTGCTGGGATTATAGGCGTGAGCCACCGTGTCTGGCCTCTGAACAACTTTTTAAGCAACTAAAAAAGCCACAGGAGTCGAACTGCTGGGATTCTGACTACGATGTGACTAGCGCTCCTACTCCTATCTACATTAAAATCTGTTTTTTGTTCTCCTGTAACTAGCCTTTACCTTCGTAACACAGAGGATCTGTCACTGTGGCTCTGGCCCAAACCTGACTTTCACTCTGGAACGAGAACAGAGGTTTCCATCCACACCATCCCCTCGAAGCCCAAGACAGCCTCACCTTGCTGGCCTCTCGCTGGAGCAGTGCCTTCACTAGCTGTCTCACGTCTGGAGGCACCGACTCGGGCAGTGCGGGTAGCTGAGCCTCTTGGTAGCTGCGGCTCTCAAGGTGGGCCTTGCCCTGGCTGTAGAAGGGATTGACAAGCCCGAAGATTTCATAGGCGATGGCTCCCACTGCCCAGGCATCAGCCTTGCTGTAGTCAATCACTGCCCTGGGGCCAGGACGGGCCGTGGACACCTGTTCAGAAGCAGTGGGTGAGACACCATGCTGCCCGCCTATCTAACCTTTTCATGTCCTGCACGTCACCTAATTCATGGGCTAATCTGAACTCTGTCCCAAGGAACCCGGAGCTTGAGTGAGCTGTGGCTCAGACTCAGAAGGGGTCTGCTTAGACCGCCTGGTTTATGTGACAGGACTCACACTGCCCTGGAACATGAGGGAAAGTCGGAGGAAAGCGAAGTGGCAGGGAAAGAACTTGTGCCAAATTATGGATCAGAAAAGATGGAGGTGTTAGGTGATCACAGGCATCAAGTCTCCTTCTGCACTCTGTGGACGCGTGGGGGAAGGGCTGCCGATGGCGCATGACATGCTCGGGACTCACCTCCGGGGCCATCAGGCAGCCGTTTCCGCCTCGATCCACGTACCAGCTGCTGAAGGGCAACTGCAGGCCGATGCTCTCATCAGCCAGGCAGCAGCCAAAATCTGCGATCACCAGCCAGGGGCAGCCGTCTGGGAAGAAGCAAGCAAAGTGACCGATTCTCCTCCCCTCCTTCCCTCCAAGAGGCCCTCCTATGTCCCTACTAAATCCACCAGCAAGACATGGCTGACAGGGGCTAATGGCTCGGTGTTGGCCCAGGAGGCCAGCAAGGTCTGAGAGCTGATCAGAAGGGCCTGCTGTGTGAACACGGAAATGCCTCCAGGAAGTATGGGCTGCAAAATCCCCAGGCAAAGGACTGTGTAAGAGTGTGGCTCAATTTAGATCATGTTCTAGCAACTGGAGCTGTCCCCAAGACCAAAGCTAGAGCTACAGCTTGGTTCAAATGATCTCCAAGGGCCCTTTATGCCCCAAGAGTCTTTGATTTGAATTTGAAACCCCAAATCCAAACGTAAGAACCAGGTGCATTAAGAATCAGTTATTGGCCGGGCGCAGTGGCTCAAGCCTGTAATCCCAGCACTTTGGGAGGCCGAGATGGGTGGATCACGAGGTCAGGAGATCGAGACCATCCTGGTCTACACGGTGAAACCCCGTCTCTACTAAAAAATACAAAAAACTAGCCGGGCGAGATGGCGGGCGCCTGTAGTCCCAGCTACTCGGGAGGCTGAGGCAGGAGAATGGCATAAACCCAGGAGGCGGAACTTGCAGTGAGCCGAGATCGCGCCACTGCACTCTAGCCTGGGCGACAGAGACTCCGTCTCAAAAAAAAAAAAAAAAAAAGAATCAGTTATTGCCAGGCATGGTAGCCTGTAATCCCAGCATTTTGGGGGGCCAAGGCGGATAGATTACCTGAGGTCAGGAGTTCAAGACCAGCCTGGCCAAGATGGTGAAACCCCCTTCTCTACTAAAAATACAAAAAAAACTAGCCAGGCATGGTGGTGTATGCCTGTAATTCCAGCTACTCGGGAGGCTGAGACAGGAGAATCACTTGAACCTGGGAGGTGGAAGCTGCAGTGAGCTGAGATGGTGCCACTGCACTCCATCCAGCCTGGGCAACAAAGCAAGACTCTGTCTCAATCAATCAATCAATCAATCATGCCAGTTCCTCTAGTCAATTATTTTAAATCTTCCAGATCAAAAATGTATCAGATGTATGACTCTCCTTTATAATTTTCACAGGCAAGTGGCCATTCAGCTTCTACTTGAATGCTTCCAGTGGTGGGCAACTCATTTCCAAAGGCAATTGGGCTTACATTTGGACAGCTTTCATTGTTTGAAAGTTTTATTTACTTATTTTGAGACGGAGTCTCTCTCTGTCACCAGGCTGGAGTGCAGTGGCATAATCTCGGCTCACTATAACCTCCGCCTCCTGGGTTCAAGCAATTCTCCTGCCTCAACCTCCCGAGTAGCTGGGACTACAGGCATGTGCCACCACACCCAGCTAATTTTTGTATTTTAGTAGAGATGGGGTTTCACCATGTTGGCCAGGATGGTCTCAATCTCTTGACCTGGTGATCCACCTGCCTCGGCCTCTCAAAGTGCTGGGATTACAGGTGTGAGCCACCACACCCGGCCGAAAATTATTTTATATAATGAGCTAAAGTCTACTTCTCTTTTACTTTATTAATTTTTTTTGACAGGATCTCACTCTGCTGCTCAGGCTGGAGTACAGTGGCACATTCATACCTCACTGCAGACTCTTAACTCCAAGGCTAAAGTGATCCTCTGACCTCAGCCTCCCAAGTAGCTGGGGCTACAGGTGCATGCCACCATGCCTGGCTAACTTTTTTTCTGGCTAATTTAAAACATATATATATATATATTTTTTTTTTTTTTTTTTTTTTTTTGTAGAGAAGGGATCTCATTCTGTTTCCCAGGCTGGTCTTAAACTCCTGGCCTCAAGCAATCCTCCCACCCTAGCCTCCCAAAGTGTTGGGATTACAGGTGTGAGCCACTGTGCCTGGTCTCTTTATTTATCTAGGAAAACTTGCAGCACTGAGGTCCTTGTTCTTTAAGTGGGCAACAGAAAGGAACTTGGGAAGGGCTGTCTCTCTGCAAAGAGAGAACAAAAACCCCCGTTCTGAGGGAGAGATTGCTCACCTCTCATGTACTGAGCTAAATGAAGACATGACTTAGAAGACAAAACCAGAGAGGACCTAAGAGTCGGTCCTAAATGCTCCTGATCCACCCTCTAGGGCCCCTGGACAGCTCTGATGGTGCAGTAGGTTCCTACCTGGGTCCAGCTCCACAAGGATGTTGTCGGATTTCAGGTCTCTGTGCGCGATGCCCTGTTGAACCAGATGGTCCACGCCTTCCAGCAGCTGCAGCAGCATCATGGTGGCGAGGCGGGGGCTGGGTGTGTTCATGCGAAGGTACTGGCGCAGGGTACAGGGATAGCTGGTGGAGAGGGGACAGGGCCTCTGGCTACCACACATCGACAACTTCCAATACCTTTTTTTTTTTTTTTGAGATGGAGTCTCACTCTGTTGCCAGGCTGGAGTGCAGTAGCATGATCTCAGCTCACTGCAACCTTCACCTTCTAGGTTCAAGCAATTCTCCTACCTCAGCCTCCCGAGTAGCTGGGATTACAGGTGCCCGCCACCACACCAGGCTAATTTTTGTATTTTTAGTAGAGATGCAGTTTTGCCATGTTGGCCAGGCTGGTCTCAAATTCCTGACCTCAAGTGATCTACCCACCCTGGCCTCCCAAAGTGCTGGGATTACAGGCGTGAGTCACCATGCCTGGCCTCCTAATACCTTAATCACTGTTTGGGTTAGGTTGTTCCTCTCCCTCTTCTAGGAGCATTTTGACTCCCATTTTTCCCCAGCATCCCCCAGCATCCTTTCTGTTCTCTCCCACTCACCATCCTGAAATTAGGAAGTAAGGACTGGGGCTCCCTATGTTGAAAGTAACGGTGCAGATAATTATTTCCTTAAAATAAAACGCCCACTATAGCAAAGTTAGGGGATACAGAGGGTGAGGAAGGAGGACTGTTTTTATGTTAAAAACAGATAAGGCCAGCCACAGAAAAGGTTAACAGTCAAATGGACCAAAATGACTAGGTGACAAGTATGTTCTGGATGAAGATGAGAGTTTGTTTCCATGAAAAATTGTCCCACAGGGAAAATGCTCTCCAGGGCAGATATGCTCCCTCTGCATAGCTTTTGTCTCCCGAAGGGTGATGACCCTGTTCTCCGAAACCCCCTGGTCAAGGTGCACATGGAGGGCAGGGACCACCTCCCCTTGGGAGATGTAGCAACTCCAAGGCCCTGCCGCATCACTGCCACTTACTTCTTCATAACGAGGAACAGCGTCCGGCCGTGGCCCAGGCCTTCAGGGTGGAGGCGTGGGGGCAGCACATCAGGGTAGTCAACCAGGGCCCCGGGTAGCAGCGGCACGGAAGAGGTGAAAGCGCGGAGAACCCGGATGATGTTGGGGTGAGGGGCTACTTGCTTGGGACCTCTCTTGGATTTTCTATTCAGCCAAGTGAGACAAACATATGAGGCCAGCATCAGATACAACACCTGGAAAGACAATAACCTAAGGCAACACCAACACTGGCACTGACATTCATTATTCACTTACTAGCAAATGTTTACCTTGCTATGTGCCAGGTACTGTACATGGTGTTGAACACATCTGATGACTCCCCTACCCATCCTTCAATCCATTTGTCCATCCATCCGTCCGTCCACCCATCCATCCTATCCATCCCAAGTGGCAGAACATAGGTGGAGACACCCTAGAATCAGACTGCCTAGGTTCCAGGTCTACCACTTGAGTCCTTGGCTGAGTTACAGTAGCCCCAATCTTATCCACAGTTTTGCTTTCTACAATTTCAGTTATCCACAGTCTAAGCATAGGTGAGTACAAGAAGATATTTAGAGAGAAGAGAGAGAGAGAGAGGCCACATGCACATAACTTTTATTACAGTATATTGTCATAATTATTCTATTTTATTAGTTATTATCTTTAATTTTTTACTGTGCCTAATTTATAAATTAAACTTTACCATAGGTATGTGTGTATAAGAAAAAACACAGGGGCCGGGCGCGGTGGCTCACGCCTGTAATCCCAGCACTTTGGGAGGCTGAGGCGGGTGGATCACAAGGTCAGGAGATCGAGACCATCCTGGCTAACACGGTGAAACCCCGTCTCTACTAAAAATACAAAAAAAAAAAAAATTAGCCTGGCGTGGTGGCGGGCGCCTGTAGTCCCAGCTACTTGGGAGGCTGAGGCAGGAGAATGGCGTGAACCCGGGAGGCGGAGCTTGCAGTGAGCTGAGATCCGGCCACTGCACTCCAGCCTGGGCGACAGAGCGAGACTCCGTCTCAAAAACAAACAAACAAAAAAACAAAAAAAACAAACAAAAAGAAAAAACACAGTATATATAGGGTCTGTTACTATCTGTGGCTTCAGGCATCCACTGGGGGTCTGTCTTGGAATGTGTCCCCTCTGTTCTTCTCTGGGCTCAATCTCCAGGGTACAAGGGGAATGTGGTGTTAACACTCTGCATAAGGTTGTCAATGGGTGGAAGGCACTTAGAATCGTGTCTAGCACAGAGGAAGTCTCAGCTGATATTAGCTCTACTATTATTCATTCAACCAATACGCATTGTTTGCATGCTAAGTACCAGACATCATGCTGGAATGCTGTGGAACTATGGCACAGAACAAGACACAGTCCCTGTCCTCACAGATTTGCAGTCTATCAGGGGAGACAGACATTCATCAATAAGTAATCATGTGAGCTCCCTAAGAGCAAGGACTGTGCCTGAATTTTCTCCATTATTCCCAGTCTACTACAATAGTTGGCATGGAATATGGGTGTAATAAACCTTTGTTGAATGAGTGAATAGATCCAGAATAGTAGTGGTGGTGTCATCTGCCTGCCCTGGCTGTTCCTTCTCCTGTGGGGAGTGCCCCCCCCACCCCCAAACCACAGCCCTGCTGAGGCACAGTGGCTAGATTTTGGATGGGGTGGCTCTGCCAGCTGTGTGCCAGCCCTGCCCTTCAGCCAAAGCCGGCTGACCCAAGGGGTCACTTGCCCCAAGGGCAATGAACCTACAGTGACACTCAAGACCCAGATGTTTGGACAAAGGGAAGGGAGGGAAGTAGATCCTCTCTTTGGGAGTGTGAGTGAAGGCATCCGCCAGTCTGCAGTGGAGAGGAAGCCACGAGACTTCACTGGGGCCATGAGGAGCCAGAGGTGAGCAGGCCAAAGGGAAGCAGGAACAGGAGATGCGAGGAAGAAACAGCATGCGGACAGTGGAACCATGTCCCCACAAGTTCAAGAAATCAGTAACTGGTGGAAATTCCTGCAGCTCACTCCTGTAATCCCAGCACTTTGGGAGGCTGAGGCAGGTGACTGCTTGAGCCCAGGAGTTCGAGGCCAGCCTGGGCAACATGGAGGAACCCTGTCTCTACAAAAACTACAAAAATTAGCTAGGCATGGTGGCATGTGCCTGTAGACCCAGCTACTTGGGAGGCTGAGGTGGGAGTATCACTTGAACCCAGGGAGGTTGAGGCTGCAGTGAGCCAAGATCACGCCACTGCACTCCAGCCTGGGCAACAGAATGAGACCCTGTCTCTGGAAAAAAAAAGAAAAGAAAATTTGAGTTTGTAGAAACCACTTTCTGAAAGGCTGAAACTCCCTCTGCTTATGAGATAAAAGAATTGGGTGAAATCAGTTGGAACCAATAAGGCCAACTACAGCTTGCACAGAACAAGTTTGCTGATGTCACAGCCTGAATTGCCACTGCACATTTCATACTCACTCCTCCCAAATCTGCACAGGGGACCTGTGAGTTGGCATGAAGAGATAACTGCGCATGTCCAAGGACTGTCCAAACTTCTTTCCTTCTACCAATCACCTGCTAATCTTAGAATCCACCCCTTAAACCTCCTCTAACAAAATTACTGCCTTAAAGCTAGCACAGGGAGACAGGGTTGAATTAGACTCCTGTCTCCATGTGAGTAGACTCACAATAGAAAGCTTAGCTTTTCTCAAAAATCCAGTGTCATTGCTTCTAGCACATCAGGCTAGAGCCCCCTTTGCTGCATAACAATGGTAGAGGGAAGTGAATGGGGCAGAGCCTAGACTGCGCTAGGGAGAGAGCAGGGTGCCAGCCTCTCCCAGCGCTGCGTGGTCCCCAGGCTGTGTGGCTGCAGTCCACGTGTGCCCACACACTGCTCCTGCTCTTGAGTCAACCTGAGTGGCCCCTGTTCTATGCAATCAAAGGAGCCAGAGCACTGTTTCCACCCTCAAGCCCCTGGGCGTCATGATCACAGCCCCAGGCTGTCAGGGCCCCAGCAGATTTCATGGGAGCTCAGGGGCAGAGGGCTATGGCTGTACTGGGGAGATATATGGCAGGGTTGGGGGTGTCTGAACTGAGACCTGAAATGTGGGTGGAGGGCAGCACAGGTGTAGCCAGCTGTACGCTCAGGAGATGGTCACAGAGAAGCCTGGCATGTTCGGGGAAGGAGCTATGAAGCCAGCCTAGTGGAGTGTAGAGTGCTGATGAGAAGGGTGAGAGATAAGGTGGGAGACACACTGAGAGGAGCAGGCTGCAAAGCGCCTTGAATCTCCCGGCCCCAGGACAGCAGAGGCTAGGAGGAAATGAACCCAGGGTGCTCTTGGGGAAGCTTTTCCCAAGGTGCACCAGCAGTTGAGGTAATGTACCTGCTGCCACAGCCATCCGGTCATTCAACAGGTATTTACTGAGCCCTGGGGGTATGCAGCAAACAAAGAGCGTGTACAGTACAGCTGGAGCAAAAACAACCAACAGAAAAAGACGTGTGATGTGAGGCTGGACAGTGAGAACTGCTAAAGGAACAAAGTCCCTGGAGAGGGACAGGGACTATGTCAGATGGGAGGTCTCGGCAGCAGACATCACGGTGTTCCCGGCAGCAGGACAGTGCCACGTCGGCCAGCTCCCACTCACACCACAAGAGGAGGCACTGAGGATCACGTTAGCCCCAAAGCAGCTGACCTTCAGGTGTCTACTTTCTCCACAAAGGCCTCAGGAGGAGAAGAAGCCACCTGAGCAGCTGACTCCACCAGCCTGCAGGGACTCTAGTCACACTGGACCCCTCCAAACCATGGAAGGGGTTTTCCATGTCCATTCCCTTAATTTCATACTTCTGCCTTCCTGCTTCCGACAGAACGAAGATCTGTAAACCAGCGCTCCAGTAAATCACCAAAAATGCAGCGACCCACCTCTTCTTGGTGGGCTACAAATACATATACATATATTTTCGAGACAGGGTCTCACTCGCTCGCCCGGGCTGGAGTGCAGTGGCATGATCTTGGTTCACTGGAGCCTCAACCTCCCTGGGCTCAAATGATCCTCCCACCTCAGCCTCCTGAGTAGCTGGGACCACAGGCATGTGCCACCAAGCCTGGCTAAAATATTTTATATTTTTTGTAGAGGCAGGGTTTCACCATGTTGCCCAGGCTGCTCTTGAACTCCTGGGCTCAAGTGATCTGCCTGCCTTGGCCTTCCAAAGTGCTGGGATTAAAGGCGTGTGCCAGGCTGTAAACATTAAGGTGGGCACAGTACCTCTTCCGTCATAGCCTGTGCATCAGTCCTCACCACCTGTGTACATGGGCTTTTCTGGGCTGGAAGTGTAGCTGCTGTTCATTTGCTCTTCCCTCTGCTGGGAATGCCTCTTCCCTACTCCTCTGCCCAAGTAATGCCAATTAATCCTTCACAAGGTGGCACAAACTTTCCCTTTGAGAAGTCTTTCTGAGCAGCCCCTCCTCTGCAGCACACGCCTCCACTGGGCTTCCTCAGCCCGAGCATACTCAATTCCGAGCATACTCAATTCTAGCACTTACACCCTGGGCCCTCTGCTGCCACACTGAGAGCTCTGGGCCAAAAGACCACTTTTTGTGTTTTAAAAAATCTCTTAACACCATCAGTGCACATAACTATTGGTGAAACGAGTGTTCCCTCCGCTGGGGACAGAGTTCAGTTTATTCCGATAGGTGGCGCTCTACCCGTGCATTTCTTAGGAGGAATCAGAGAACCGCGATCAATCATGCAACACTGTGAATTGGGCCTTTTTGGGTGGCCTTCTCTCCCCTGCTCCCATGTGAATTACGCATGAGCATCATCATCTGGGGTCAGATCACCTGCAATCTTTCCCAAGTGAAATTATCCACTAACTGAAAATCCATCACCATCATTAAGCCTTTATTATCTACTATCATGTCAGACACTATACCAGGTGCTGATGACACAAGTGATGGATGAAGATGCTCTCAAAGAAGCCCCAGTCAGTCCGGCAGGCAGAGGGCACTGACCTGTAAGTGACTGCTCCATACTCCCCGGCCAAGGCCACTCGGCTCGCTGGGACCAGCTCCTGGCTCATTGTGTTCAAGATAGCTTCGCTGGAGGAACCTGCCTGGAACACCCACAAGGAACCCAGGGTTACACAGGCTGGAGCAGAACAGTAAGTTCCTTGTAAGCCCTGCCTGTAACCTGGAGCAGGCCAGCTGCTCTGACCTTCGAGATAAGATGACCTCTCTTAAGTGGTAGGCTGAGACAAGCTACTCCTGGGAGACAGACAGAGGTACCATTCACGCCAACTCAGAGGATGCTTCACGCTCCTCAAACTCTTGCAGCCTAGGTGCCAGGGCTGGAGGAGATGCCAAGGTGATCAGGGTATGGGGTGCTGCTTCCTGCCATCGGTGCCTCTGGTCCCCACCAGTTTGAAATTGACCACTGGATCAGTAACTCATTCTGCAGGCTCCCTTCACCAGCCAGGCCAGAGCCTGACATGCTCCACCCTGGGTGAAGTTGTACTGAATCATGGAACAGCCTTCCTCCATCTTCCACAACGAACAGACAAAACCCAAAGAGTGGGGAAAGCACCTTATTGTCTTCATTGTATTAGGAAGGGCTCTCAGGACATATGAAACCTGTATCAAGAAGATCCTGTAAGAATGAACAATCTTGTAGCTTCTGTGAATGCAACAGCTGTCATGCCCCAACCAGTGCATGTTTTGATGCTAAGACTGGATGTTTCGCAGGCAAAGGATTTGGCTGCTTGTTAGCTATTAACCCAATAACCTTCATTCCCCAAATCAGAACAAGAAACTGCATCCTCTAGGGCCCACCATGAACAGCTGTGGCCACTTCCCACCTCGGCCTTGAATGGATGGGCCCAAGGATGGGCAGGAGACAGAGCATCGGGTCTTGATACATTTTTAAAGCCCACCTAGCAATGGCAAGGTAAATAAATTAAGTGGACAGAAATTGTTTTCGTGGGGGAAAAATACTCTTCAATTTCCCAAAGCCTTGAGTCCTTCCAAGAGTTGAGAGCAGGGAGTTGACAGGCAAGCCTCTGAGCTGGAGGTGGGCTTGCAGAGTAAGCTTAAAGGAAAGAGATCCAGTTCCCCCTCTCCAGTGAGGCAGGTTACAGGAAGGAGGGGATGGTGAACTGACCAATTAGGGTAGAAACCAGTGGTTTAGGCCCTTGTTACTCGAAGTGTGGTTGACAGAGCAGTGGCATTGGTATCATGTGGGAGCTTACTGGGAAGGCAGAATCTCAGGCCCCACCCCTGACCTGCTGAATCAGAATCTACCTTTGGGTTTTTCTGTTTTTTTTTTTTTTTTTTGAGACAGGGTCTCACTCTGTTACCCAGGCTGGAGTGTAGTACTACAGTCTTAGATCACTGCAGCCTCTGCCTCTTGGACTCAAGTGATCCTCCCACTTCAGCTACCAGCCACCCAAGTAGCTAAGACTACAGGTACAAGCTGTCACACCTGGCTAATTTTTGTATTTTTCATAGAGATGGGGTTTCATCATGTTGCCCAGGCTGGTCTCGAACTCCTGAGCTCAAGTGATTGGCCTCCCAAAGTGCTGGGATTACAGGCGTGGTCCACCATACCTGGCCAGAATCTACCTTTGAACGTAATCCCTGGGTGATCTGTGGACAGAATACAATTTGAAACATTCTGGTCTACTTCTGTGTAACAGGGGGAGGCAGCCTAACTATACAACAGGCACCTTTTCCGTGAATAATCTGTCTTTTCCTACCTACTTCCCGGAAAAAAATCCTCACCAGGCTCACTAAGATGGGCATTTTGAGAACATCTCCTTTAAAGATGAAAGGCGCCGGGCGCGGTGGCTCAAGCCTGTAATCCCAGCACTTTGGGAGGCCGAGACGGGCGGATCACGAGGTCAGGAGATCGAGACCATCCTGGCTAACACGGTGAAACCCCGTCTCTACTGAAAAAAACACAAAAAACTAGCCGGGCGAGGTGGCGGGCGCCTGTAGTCCCAGCTAACTGGGAGGCTGAGGCAGGAGAATGGTGTAAACCCGGGAGGTGGAGCTTGCAGTGAGCTGAGATCCGGCCACTGCACTCCAGCCTGGGCGACAGAGCGAGACTCTGTCTCAAAAAAAATAAATAAATAAATAAAAATAAAAAAAAAGATGAAAGGCCTGGTGCTTACCGAGATGTTCCACATCATCTTGATGGCCAAGGGGAAGGCAGGGGCCCCCAGAGCTTGCTCCTGCTCTTCTCCTGGTGCACTGGTACCTCGGCCTCTCCCTGGAAGTGACCCGGTGCTCTTTGTCACCTCCAGGTTCTGGGGCAATGTAGGCATGGTGGCTTCATACACAGCAGCACTGCAGCCCTTGCCAATGGACTGCCCTATCAGATACTCCTCCAGCCGAAAGCCCTGCCAGCGTCTCGTCTCCAACGGGTCAGGCCCTGGCTTGCTTTTCTGGGTAAAAATTGCCTGTGAGGAAAAAAGAATGCACTGTGAGCCAGGGAGCCTAGGAAGGCCCAAGAAAAGGGAAACGGGAGGCAGAGAGAGGTGCAGCGAGGCATGGTCCGCACCGACCAGATCAATAAACCAGAAAAACAACCCAACCGGGTTCTACTGCTCAGCCTGGGTCCAGGCCATCTTCTTTCTCATTATTCAGAATGATTTTTCTCAAACTCTGTTGCTTCACTGTGATCACAATACTCAATGATCTGAGAGGTCAGAAACCCCGCGTCCTAGAGCCAGTGCACCTCTCCTTTGCTGCCTTCACTCTCCAGCAGAGCTCTGGAGGTGTCTGATTATGGAGACAGCTCGCTCTCCAAAGACCTTGGCAGACAGCTCCTGGGCAACTAGCAGGAGTGTGTGATCCACAGTGATCTCCGAGGGTCTGGCAGGCAAGTGGGTGAGATCAGGCGCATCCCCAGAGCAGAGGGATTCAGTCCTGTCTTTTGTCTCTGCCTCTAAAAGCTCCGATGGGGCTACTCTGTCCAGAAAGGTAACAAGAGTACAAGAGTTCAGACAGAAATGGATGGAGGTGCAGGTGCTGGGGGTAGTCCTGCACTGGGAAAGAGGCCATGTGACAAAAATCTGGGTCTTCCCCAGCTTCAGGCAGTGGTGATGTCACTCTTCCAGTCACCCACGCTCCACTTTCCCTCTCAAATGGTCTGATCTGCTGAGCTCTTCCTTTCCAAGGTTAGTCACCCCTAGGTGCCAGGCACAGCTCTGCATATGTCCCTTGGTCGTAGCCTACCAGGCACCATCTCGTGCCTTCCATGCTCTGAGCCACATCAAAATACATTGCTTTCATGTGTCACTCAGCTGTTCACCAGACTGTCCAGGATCTTATCTGTGTTCTGGCTGCTGCCAGGCTGGTCTGCACACTGCCTGCACTCATCCTTTGGGTGCCTCTCTCTGAAAGCTGCTCACAGCATCCCTCCAGCCCCTGTTTCTATAGTATTGCTCTGTCTGGCTCATCCCTGCTCGGCCATCAAGCCCAACTCAAGCTCCTCCTTCCTCTGTGACCAGCCCTGATGACCCAGCTCATAGCAACTTTCCTTCTAGAGGGTTCCTAAAGCACCTGATATCTGTAAGCAACTTAACCTTGCACTATAACTTTGAACTTTTTTAAAAAAATGAAAGTCCAGGCCGGGCGCAGTGGCTCACACCTGTAATCCCAGCACTTTGGGAGGCCGAGGCAGGCAGATCATGAAGTCAGGAGTTCGAGACCAGTCTGGCCAACATAGTGAAACCCCATCTCTACTAAAAATAGAAAAAATTAGCCGGGTGTGATGGTGTGCACCTGTAATCCCAGCTACTCGGGAGGCTGAGGCAGGAGAATTGCGTGAACCCCGAAGGCAGAGGGTGCAGTGAGCCGAGATAGTGCCACTGCACTCCAGCCTGGACGACAGTGTGAGACTCCATATCAAAAAAAGAAAAAAGAAAAAAGAAAATCCATCTTCCCTTATAAACTCCATGGAGCAGAAGCAACATGTGTTTGTGTGAGTGTGTGTATATATATAAAATATATATCCACATTATATATAACATATACTATATAATACTATATGTAACATATAGTATACATAACATATATACACATATTATATGTTATATATACACATTATACACATACTTTTATAAGATAAATTTTTAGAGCTTGCTACTAGCACACTCCTGCTAGTTGCCCAGGCTGGGGTGCAGTGGTGCAACTATAGCTCACTGCAGCCTCAAACTCCTGGGCTCAAGCAATCCTCCCACCTCAGCCTCCCAAGTAGCTGGGACTATCCGCACATGCCACCATGCCTAGCTAATGTTTTAATATTTTGTGGGAACAAGGTCTCACTATGTTGTCCCAGCTGGGCTTCAACTCCTGAACTCAAGAGATTCTCTCACCTTGGCCTCCCAAAGTGCTAGCATTACAGGCATGAGTCACCATGCCTGGCTTCAGAATTTTTTAAATGTGAAATTAATTCCAGCAAAAGTAGCCAGTGAAAACAACTTTTTTCCCCCCAAGACGGAGTCTTGCTCTGTCACCCAGGATGGAGTGCAGTGGCGCGATCTCGGCTCACTGCAACCTCCGCGTCCCAGGTTCAAGGAATTCTCCTGCCTCAGCCTCCCACGTAGCTGGGATTACAGGCGCCCACCACTGCGCCCGGGTAATTTTTGTATTTTTAGTAGAGACAGAGTTCCGCCATGTTGGCCAGGCTGGTCTCGAACTCCTGACCTCGTGATCCGCCTGCCTCAGCCTCCCAAAGTGCTGGGATTACAGGCATGAGCCACTGTGCCTGGCCCCCCCAAATTTTTTTTTAATGTGAAATTGATAACTAATAACATTTTCAGGCATAGGAGGGTGAGGTGTGTGAAGAGGGTGCGTGAATGGTAAGTTTAGGAGGATCAATCTCCTCAGTTAAAAAAGCCTCTTTAGTTTTAAGCAGGATTGGTCAAATTTCCCATCCTTAGCTTCTGCCAGTTAAGCTGTGGCAAAAGACAAGGTCAGGGGCTGGGGACTAGGCCAGATGTCACCTGTCACCCCAAACTGGCCAGAGCTCAAACATGAGACAGTGGTGATGAGCAATAAAAACCGGGCTGGAAACCAGGAAACCCAGGAGCCACTGCTTGACCCTAACAGCTGTGTCCTTGGGCAAGTCACTCCCTCTTCCACCACCTCAGCCCTAACCTAAAAAATGCAGGGGCTGTGCTAATTTAGTGAGTGGCTCCACACCCCAGGAAGAAGAGTGACTTCCCTGGAAGAAGGTGGAATTCTGCCAGCGGCCAGGCTTCAGACCTGAACTGCACCTCTGGCTCCTCCCTGGCTCTCCAGCCTGCCCGCCTACTCTGCGGCTTTTAGACTTTGCTAATCTCCATAGGGAGCCAGGTCCTCAAAATAAATCTGCCTCTAAATAGACACCTCCTATTGGTTCCGTTTGGAGAATCCTCACTAATACAGACTTTGGTTGGGCAAAAACAGAAGTCTTGTGCTATTTTAAGCATTTAAAGAGCCTAAGAACCCTTGTGTATCCAGTCAGCAGGGATAACTCTACACAGGTAACTAAAATGTCAGGTCTGTTTTTCTCGCCGTTCATAGTTTTTACTGCGGTTTCAGCTCTGTCACTACTAATCCTTTGGTTAAACCGTGGAGGCAGCCTGGCTCAGTGGTTAAGAGCATTGTCTTTTATTAGCTGTGTGACTTTGAGCAAGTCCCTTCACCTGAGGATTTTCCTTCTCCATAAATTAGGGACAACAACTACCTCAAAGGGATAGGAATGTTATGATTTACTTGTCAGTGCATTTTAGAAAATTAACACAAAGCGTTTTGCTGTGCTGCGACTGGAGCTGCAATCGGCAGCACGTCTTCATTTGAGGAAGGGAAACATTAAAACAAATGGGAGGTGCTGGCTTTATTTATAGCAGCCGATCAGTAATGGTGAAACAGATGCGCTTTAATGCCCCTCTCCCCGCCCTACTCCGGCCGAAGCCTCGGCCCTCGACCGGCCCAGGGCCCCGCCTCCACACCTAGCCCTGCCCCTGGCCGCATGCCCCGTCCCCGCCCGGCTCAGGACCCGACCCCGCGCTTAGCTCCGTCCTCCGCCCGGCTTAGGACCCGGCCCCGCTCACCTGGATCTCCTGACAGGCCGAGACCGCCCGTCGGCTCTCCGCCTGCTTCTCCTCGATGAGGCCCAGCCCTAGCCCCAAGGCCAGAAAGACTGCCCGGCCGCAAGGGCCCGCGCAGCCCCAGGCCCGCACCACGAACTGCCGCTGCAACCGCGCCGCCAGCCCGGCCACCGACTGGCGAAAGAAGCGGAGGCGGTTGGGGAGCCCGAGACCGACCCTGCGAGGCTCCGCGCCCGGTCCTGCGGCCCAGCCCGGACGTTCCCCGCGCACACAGCCAGCCGCCGGGCCCGGCCGCCCCAAGCCGTAGGCCCGGCCCGGCTTGCCGGTGAAGCGCAGCAGCAGCTCTCGACCCAGCTGCAGGCCGCGGCCCAGCGCCTGTCGCACCGCCATGGTGGCGCCGCGGCCCGCTGTCCCCGCCGCCGCTGCCGCCACCACCGGCGTCCCCCGCCGGTCACAACAAAACTTCGGGGTGACGCCTCTGCGCAGGCGCAGGCGCTGGTGGGCGGGGCCGGCCCCCGCGGCAGTTCCCCGACTCGGCGCGCGGGGGCGCTATGCTCGCACTGGCGTCTCTAGCAGTGACTTTCCCTTTGCACTTTGGACCCGCTTGGAGGGCTTGCCGGTTCAGGCAGGTCCTGCATGTGAACAGCACTGGTCCTGGGCAAAATCGAGAAGTCGAGAAGGGAAGCTGATATTATTGCCATCTACCATGCCAGACCCTTTACGTCTTTTAATTTATTTAACAGCTCCACCAAAAAGATAAAATGCCGTTTTTATAGATGAGAAAACCGAAGCATAGCAAGGGCAGCGTTCGAGGTCTCGTGCAGGTACCTAGCAGAGCTGAGGCTAAAGTTCACGTTGTCCTAACTGTTGAATGCTTGCCCTCCTCGATGCCGTTAGGCTGCAGTATGTGTCCTCAGGCTCGGGGGTTTTGAAGACCCCAAGAGAAATCTCACCCAAAGGACACAATTTGTGAATGAGTGTGCTGAGGTCCCAAGATAGCAGCTTGCCCAAAGCCACATCATTTGTTTAATGGCATATGCCTGCTCACCACAGAACAAACACACACACACACGCAGGCACATTACTGAAACAGTTTGCTGACAGAGTTGTTCACCTGTCTCCTGGCCAAGGGTCCACCCCATAGCCAAGTAAGCCCAGAGGACAGAACTCTTCAGACAAAGAATCCCCCCTTCAGCAACAGCTCCTATCTACATGACTTTTTGAATTCATATTTAAGGAGAAAGGAATTTATGAACAGAAGCCATAGTCTCGGGCTTCAGCGGCAGGGAGACAAGATGGTGGATCCCCAAACCATTACCCCCAAGACCCAGGGCCTATATGCTATAGGAAAGGAATGTGAAGGACATTTGAAGTCAGTCCCCCAGGGAAAGGCAAGAATGCTGTGTGAATCTGCCTAAGGGCAGGATTTATGGTAAGTACATGCTTTTACACAAGGAACAATAGAGAAACTGGAAATCTTAGAGGCCTTCCTGAAAGCTGGTTATTCAGAAGTCAACTTGGTTGGCGGGGTGTGGTGGCTCACGGCCTGTAATCCCAGCATTCTGGGAGACTGAGGCAGGTGGATCTCTTGAGACCAGGAGTTCGTGACCAGCCTGGCCAATGTGGCAAAACACCATCTCTACTAAAAATACAAAAACTAGCTGGGCGAGGTGGCACATGCCTTTAATCCCAGCTACTCGGGTGGCTACTGCAGGAGATTTGCCTGAACCCAGGAGGTGAAAGTTGTAGTGAGCAAAGATCACACCACTGCACTCTATCCTGGGCGACAGAGTGAGACTCTGTCTCAAAACAAAACCGGAAAACCAATAAAACACATCAACTGGGTGGATTAGCATCCAAGATGGGGTTGCTTTAGCTTGTGTGTGTGTGTGAGTGTGTGTGTGTGTGTGTGTGTGTGTATGTGTGTTCTGGTCTCTCTCATAATCTTCCTTAAGGGAGGAATTTTATGATTCTTGTGATATCCAATCACATTTATTTGGGAGACAGGCATAGATGAATTTCCCATTTGTATAGAGGCGTATGAATATCAAATATTGTCTTTAATTTTTTGGATCCACCTCAGGGAATTTTTAATTATAATTTTAAATGCTCCACTGAAGTTGTCATTTGAAGAATGGTAAGGGAAAGAAAGTTGGAGAAACCTCACACTCCAGTAACCACAGGCTCACTCATGGAAACTTAGTTGGGGCACAGATGAGTGGAATTTAAAGTTTAAATCCACTCATCTGAAGCCAGGTTTGCAGTGATTCACTCCAGCACTTGGGGAGGCTGAGGTGGGAGGATTGCTTGAGGCCAGGAGTTCAAGACCAGCCTGGGCAACATAGGGAGACCCTGTCATTACAGATAGTAATAATTTACAAGACCCCAGGCACATGCATGGTGGCATGTGCCTGAGGTTCCAGCTACTTGGGAATCTGAGGCAGGAGGATTGCTTGAGTCCAGGAGGTTGAGGATGCAGTGGGCTGTGATTGTGCCACTCCACTCTCCGCTCCAGTCTGGGTGACAGAGTGAGACTTTGTCTTAAAAATAAAATAAATCTCATCTGCTGTGTCTCATTACTGTAAACCAAAAATAAGGTCCTAAGCTCCCCAGCTGACTAAATGGACCCCCTCTGGGCCAGAGAAAACCTAAAACTAAATTTCAGGCCATGACAGGAAGGGAGGTTGGACACGCCTCCTTATACCCCCTCCCTTTTGGAGTTTAGCCACAACTGACCAGCATTAATATTCAATAGTGCACATAACACTGACAAAACAGACTCTCTAGCAATAAGATACCAAATTCCAACCTGATGCTGGTATTGTAACTGTCCATTGGGTTCTCCTTGTTCATTGCCTGGACAGGGCTCATTTATCAAGACAGGGGAATTGCAACAGAGAATGGGTTTAATTCTTGCAGAGCCAGCTGTATGGGAAACCAGAGTTTTATTATTACTCAAATCAGTTTCCCTGAAAACTCAAGGGTGATGGTTTTTATGGATAATTTGGTGAGTAGGGGGTCAGAAAGTGGGGAGCGCTGATTGGTTGGGTCAGAGATGAAAATCATAGGGAATTGAAGCCATCCTCTTGTGCTGAGTCAGCACAAAAACCTTGGCTTCTGCAACCCACCTTATCTTAACTCAAGCATTTCTTTCTACTGAGTTCAATTCTTCAAAGCTTAACTCTTTCAACCAACTGCCAGTCAGAAAATCTTTGACTCCCCCTAGAACCTATGAGCATCCACTGCTTTGAGATGTTCCACTTTTCCAGGCTGAACCAATGTATACCTTCCATGTATTGATTTATATTTTTGCCTGTCACTTCTGTCTCTCTAAAATGTATAAAACCAAGCTGTAACCCGGCCACCTTGGGCATTCTTTCTCAGGACTTTTTTTTTTTTTTTGAGACGGAGTCTTGCTCTGTCACCCAGGCTGGAGTGCAGTGGCTGGATCTCCGCTCACTGCAAGCTCCGCCCCCGGGTTTACGCCATTTTCCTGCCTCAGCCTCCCCAGTAGCTGGGACTACAGGCGCCCACCACCTCGCCCGGCTAGTTTTTTGTATTTTTTAGTAGAGACGGGGTTTCACCGGGTTAGCCAGGATGGTCTCGATCTCCTGAACTTGTGATCCGCCCGCCTCGGCCTCCCAAAGTGCTGGGATTACAGGCGTGAGCCACCGCGCCCGGCCTCAGGGCCTCTTGAGACTGCACTCTGAGCCATGATCGCTCATACTGGCTCAGAATAAACCTCTTTAAATATTTTACACAATTTGGCTTTTTTTTTTTTGGTCAACGTTACCATTATAGCTCCTCTCTTTAATGTTTATAGAAAAGAAACAAGAGGTTCTCTGAGATATTTAATGTTTCAACTACAAGGATTTTCTTTAATCTCCCAGGAACATAACCTCTTCGTATAAGGCTTATGATGACCACACAGCTTATAAGACATTGTATTGGTTGTCTTGAGTTAAAGAGTGCATTTGTCTTAAGCCTTTGCATTTGTTCCCCTGAGCTGCAAATGAACTCACTGGACCTGCGATACGTAATCCATCAGCTGGAAATGAAATCTCCAGACTAATGTTAATTAACCTTCCATTGTAGGCTGGACTTACTCACTTCTGCATCTGTAGAAAAATCTAAGTTGCTTCCGACAGGTCTGAATCAAGCACAGCATGAAGCTTGATTCTTTGGCAGACATCTGTATGGAATGGACAAGTAAGTCGATTTTGGAAGAAGAGAGGCTTCCAGCAGGGATTGCAGGGGTTCCACATTCCTCACCTCTCAGGTCAGAGATAACAGACTTACTGTGGCAGGGGCACAGGCATGCGTTTCCCAGGGACAATGGTCCTGACTCCATTCATCCCTGTCTATCCTTTTAAGACGGAAAAATTCTTTTTATGGTGGTGCCATGGATATCAGGTCTCAAGGAATCATTTTGAGATTCTTCCATAACATCTCTTATTTATTTATTTATTTATTTATTTATTTATTTATTTATTTATGAGACAGGGTCTTGCTCTGTCACCCAGGCTAGAGTGCAGTGGTACGATCATGAGTCATTGCAGTCTTGAATTCCTGGGCTCAAGCAACCTTCCTGCCTCAGGTTCCTGAATAGCTGGGACTGCAGCTCACACCACCATGTCCAGGTAATTTGAAAAATGTTTTACTGGGCACGGTGGCTCACGCCTGTAATCCCAGCACTTTGGGAGGCCGAGGCGGGTGAATCACCTGAGGTCGGGAGTTCAAGACCAGCCTGACCAACATGGAGAAACCCCGTATCTACTAAAATACAAAATTAGCCGGGCATGGTGGTGCATGCCTGTAATCCCAGCTACTTGAGAGGCTGAGGCAGGAGAATCGCTTGAACCCAGGAGGCAGAGATTGCAGTGAGCTGAGATCACGCCATTGCACTCCAGCCTGGGCAAAAAGAGTGAAACTCCATCTCAAAAAAAAAAAAAAAAAAGTTTTGTAGAGATGGGGTCTTGCTGTGTTGTCCAGGCTGGTCTCGAACTCCTGACCTCAAGTGATCCTCCCACCACAGCTCTGGGGTTACAGGAATGAGCCACTGCACCTGGCCTCTCATCTCTTTAATGGTATCCCAAAAAGGTGAAATTAGATATATGATTGATATGTTTTGGCTCTGTGTCCCCACCCAAATCTCATCTTGAATTGTACTCCCATAATTCCCACATGTTGTGGGAGGGACCCAGTGGGAGATCATTTGAATCATGGGGGCGGTTTTCCCCATACTATTCTTGTGGTAGTGAATAAGTCTCATGAGATCTGATGGTTTTATCAGGGGTTTCCGCTTTTGCATCTTCCTCATTTTCTCTTGCCGCCACCATGCAAGAAGTGCCTTTTCCCTCCCGCCATGATTCTGAGGCCTCCCCAGCCATGTGGAACTGTAAGTCCAATTAAACCTGTTTTTCTTACCAGTCTCAGGTATGTCTTTATCAGCAGCATGAAAACGGACTAATACAATGATAAATCGTTTTTGTTTGGTTGGATTTTGTTTTTGTTTTTTTTTTTGAGATGGAGTTTCACTCTTGCCCAGCCTGGAGTGCAATAGCACGATCTTGGCTCACCGCAACCTCCGCCTCCGGGGTTCAAGTGATTCTCCTGCCTCAACCTCCCGAGTAGCTGGGATTACAGGCATGTGCCACCACACCTGGCTAATTTTTTATATTTTTAGTTGAGATGGGGTTTCTCCGTGTTGGTCAGGCTGGTCTTGAACTCCCAACCTCAGGTGATCTGCCTACCTCACCCTCCCAAAGTGCTGGGATTACAGGCATGAGCCACTGCACCCGGCCATGTTTGGTTGGTTTTTTAAAAATTTTTATGAGTACATAGTATGTGTATATATTTATGGGGTACATGATGGAATACGATTTTCTGCTGAATCTGTTTATATTGCAGATTTAATATTTTATATGAAAGTCTCATTCATTCACAGAACATCAACTCTTTACCAGGTAGGCTTTGATATGCTCAGCCACAGAATTAGAGGAGAATGGAGTGGCGGACTTGTTGGAGCAGCCACATGATTTTTTTTTGGTCTACATTCTGTTCCATAGGCATCCTTGTATCTTCTGTCAATGAAAAGTCAAACCGTAAAATATTATGAAGAGCTGAATCCAGCCTTTGGGAGGCCGAAGAACGGTGGCATCACCGAAGGTCAGAGAATCGAGACCATCCTGGCTAACACGGTGAACCACTGTCTCTGCTAAAAACTACAAAAAACTAGCTGGGCGAGGTGGCGGACGACCAAGATGAAACACAGAAACACACATAGGAGAGCCAGAGGCAGGAGAATGGTGAACCGCGGGAGGCGGAGCTGCAGTGAACTGAGATCCGGACCACACGCACTCCCCCAGCCTGGGTGACAGAGCAAACCTCCGTCTCAAAAAAAAAAAAAAAAAAAAAAAAATATATATATATATATATATATATATTTGAAGAGGTTTATTCTGAGGAAATATGAGTGACCCAATGGCCTGTGACATGGCTCTCAGGAGATTCTGAGAATAGGTGCCCAAGGTGGTCAGACTGCAACTTGGTTTTATACATTTTAGGGAGACATAAGACATCAATCAATATATGTAAGATGTACATTGGTTTGGTCCAGAAAGGTAGGACAACTGGAATTGAGGGCTTCCAGGTCATAGGTGGATTCAGAGAGTTTCTGATTGGTAATTTGTTAAAAGAGTTATTGTCTAAAGTCATGGCATCAGTAGTAAGAATGTCTGGTTAGATAAGGGGCTGTGGAGAACATGGTTTTATCATGCAGATGAAGCCTCCAGGTAACAGGCTTCAGAGATAATAAGTTGTAAATGTTTCTCATCAGACTTACAGCCTATCAGTCTTAAGGTCTGTGTTGATGTTAATGCTGGTCAGCTGGGCCCAAATTTCAAAAGGAAGGAGGGAATAATGAGGCCTATCTGAATCCCCCTTCCTATCATGGCCTGAACTAGTTTTTCAGGTTAAGTTTGGAATGCCCTTGGCTGAGAGGGGGAGTCCATTCAGATGGTTGTGGGGTTTAGAATTTTATTTTTGGTTTATATTTCACTGTACCCTTTCCCTCCTGGTGGGCAAGGACTGTGGAGTTTTGGGAAAGTACATGATATTCTTAAGAAACATTTAACCTTCCCCCCACCCAAAGGACATGGGGTTGGGGAAGCTGATTTGAATGTAAAAATGGAAAAAGGCAAGACTTCAACAAAGAGAATGTTGAGGTCTGTTTGACCTTCCCTTTCTGGACAGCATCCTTTGGCACGGTTTCAGTGCTCTTTGTCTCCTGCTGGCAGGAGGCAGACACATTTTCCCAGAGCAGCAACATCCTTTATCCACAGACCATTTCAGAAGTGCTATCTCTAAATTGCCTGCAGAGGTGGAAGGAGGTTTTGCTAAAACTGTTGACAGAGCAAAGCTGCAGCCAGATCAGAATCCTGCTGCTTGAAACTCCTGGGCTGTAGTTTTTGGAGGTTAGAAGAAGACCACAGTGGGCAGAAAGTGAGATTTCACTGGAAGGAAGCATCCCTATGTTGTCTGGGCAAGATGGATGAAAACATAGTGATGGTGGATCAGGGAGAGATTGCTCTGTTAAGAAACCCAGGCAATCTGTGGTTCCTTCATCCAGAATATTTGCTGTCCTGCAGTGATTGTTCAAATTACAAATATGGCCATGTTGCCTACTGTGGATAAAACCTTCATAAGCTCTGGATCCTTGCCCACTGCCCTTGGGATAAAGCCCAGACTCCTTAACCTGGCACACAACATTCCTCACTATTTAGTCCCAGCATCCTTCTTACTGTCCCCCACCCTGCTTTTTACGGTCCAGCATCACTCAATTACTTACAGTTGTCTCAACCACCATGGTGACTCCTCTGGGTTGATTTACTGCTCTGAAAGAATCCCCATTCATACTTGAGGTCACCTCTTCCAGGAAGCCTTCTTTGACCTTCTCTGGACTGCACTAGATGTCCCTTCTTTGTCTCTCCCACTAAAATGTGAGTTCTGTAAGGACAGGGATTGTGATGTTTAAATCTCATATCCTTCAGCACCTAGCATGGGGCCTGCTGGGTCCCTAGCCCTTGTTTGAGAGACAACTGGGAATTCAGTCCCTCAGTGGGCAGGCTCATGCCCAAGGGGAAGGTGAGAGGAAGGGGCTGGGCGACACTTTGAAACTCCCCAGTCATGAGTCACTCTTCCTTCCAAGCAGGAGTGAGGGGAGGGGTAGAGAAAGGCTGGAAGGAAACAGGAGTATTAAGCACTCACACCCCCACCCCAACAGAATCAACTACTGCATTTATGCTTTAGAATGTCCACCACATCATTGCCAAATGAATTTCCTTTCCATGGTTTCCTTTTTATCCACTTTCTGTCTGTTTGTTCATTTGTTTTGTTTTTTAAGAGCTGGGGTCTCACTATGTTGCTCAGGCTGATCTTGAACTCGTGGGCCCAAGCAATCTGCCTGCCTCGGCCTTCCAAAGTGCTGCGATTACAGGTGTGAGCTCTGCGGTTGTTTTTTAATTAAGAATTATTTTAAATAAAAGCAACATAAATACATGGTTTTAAAAATACTAAGAGTTTATGTAGATCAGCTTATAATGAAAAGCAACAATCTTCTGTCCCAACTCTTTGTAAACCTAATGCCCCAGCCTAGAGATAATGATTTTTTTTTTACCTTTTTAGCTATTTTTTTCTGAGTTTTCTTCATAGCTCTACTTTTCCTTCCTCCATCCCTCCCTCCCTCTCTCCCTCCTTCCCTCCCTCCCTCTCTTCCTCCCTTCCTTTCTTCCTTCCTCCCTTCCTTTCTTCCTTCCTTCTTTTCTTCGTTTTCTTCCTGCCTGCCTCCCTCCTTCCTTCCTCCCTTCCTTTCTTCCTGCCTTCCTTTTCTTCCAAGACAAAGTCTTGCTTTGTTGCCCACGCTGGAGTGCAATGGCGAGATCATAGCTCACAGCCTCCAACTCCTGGGTTCAAGCGCTCGTCCTGCCTCAGCCTCCCGGGTAGCTAGGACTGTAAGTGTGAACCACTGAAACCACCTTTGCAAAAATTATAGCAGTGAGAAAATTACGGCAGTGGCAGAGATCTGATATAGCCAGCCTCCCCGCTCTTGCCTTTAGCTTTCAATTGCCTTAATTATTCCTGGCCTTAGGCTGAGCTAACTCTGAAAGACATTTAGTGTATAGTTTAAATGTTAATAGCCCTTCTCCAAACTCAACTGCCTTTGCAAGGCTAATGAAAGGCCCCCCAGGCTGGGGGAAGAGGAGCCTGAACTCTGCTAAGGTATAGACATAAAATTGTCAGCCATTTTTCTGGAGGTTACAAGATATACAACTTCCCCAATTCCTCGTGCGAATAACATCACTATTGTAGACTGGCCTTTTGAGATACCTTTCCAAGTTTTTTGCGTGTCAGACACCCATGGCTCCACCTGGACCCCCCAGTCAATAGCTCCACTGCTCCTGTGACCCCACAAAGGAGCAACCCAGTACAAGAAGAGGCTTCAACTCCCTATGATTTCATCTCTGACCCAACCAATCAGCAGCAAGCACCCATTACCCAGTCAGCCCCAGCCCTTTCCCCAAACTGCCTTTGAAAAACTCCTAACCCAGGAGCTTTTGATGAGATTGACTTGAGTAATGACTTTGCCTCTCAAGTGGCATGGCTGGCCTCATGTCTATTAAACTCTTTCTTCACTGCAATGCCAGTGATTTGTTTTTCTAAGACCACCAGAGCGGGCACAAGAGAACCAGCGACTAGGCAAGGGTAGGAGCAAAACTGCAAGTTTATTTTGGTCACCTAAGGTGTGGGGAAGAGGTCTGTCGGCCTCCGGCAAAGAAGGCCGACAGAGTCCCCCGGTGGGGCTCTCAGACGGAGTTCCTGCAGTCCTGACATCCCGACAGGAGTGGAGGACTGAGGAAGGCCGCGCGTGGCGTCCCTCCGGAGCGGCTTTTCCAGGAGTGGGAGGGCAATAGGCGGGGCACGGGCGTGTCAGGGGGCGTTCCGCAGGTGCGACCAGGTAAATCTTGGTCTCTTCAGATTGACGTCACCTGGCGCATGCCCAGTTGGTCTGCACCTTCCCGGGCGCCGGCTGCATTTTCGCGCGCGCGGGAAAAGTTGGTGAAGAAGAACCCGGAAGTGCACCATCTTGCCTCCGTTCGTCCAAACAGTCCAACCTTTTATTGGTAATAGTGATAAGGGGCACCGTGGTCTGTCTGGCTACTTCCTGCTGTTAAGGGGCGTCGTTAAGGTCGGGGCCCATGGTTGGCATTTGGACGTACGGATGAAGAATAAAATAAGGTATAGTATTAGTATAGGAATGAGGAATGGAAGCATTTGTTGGAATAGGGGCAAAACCCAGAAGGAAGGTCCCAGCAAGGTTGAGGAGTATGAGATAGTTAAGAAAATTTAGTAAGTTTGAGGCGAGTGGGGGAAAGCCAAACTGATTTCCACTGATTGCTTTCGGTAGGGGCCCTTTTTAGCTGGGAATGAGGAACGAGTGTGCAGAGTAGTTGTTGGCCAGGCAGCAATTAAGGAGTGGAGTTTTTGTGGAGTGGATGGCTTTCCGCTTACTCCTACTACAGAGATATTGGATGGAAGGCTAGGTCCAGAGAAGGACGGCAAAACAGAATAGGTAGCCTCGCTGTTGATTAAAAAATTGTCTTACCCGCTACCAGGAGAGTTACCCGCGGCTCGGCGAGGGTGATGGGGGTCCCCGAGTCTCGGCACCTTCAGTTGTCGTCGTCGTCCAGATGTAGGAGCTGGAAGGAGCTCCCAGGATCCTGGGAAAGGGGGTCACGTGGAGACGCAGCACCTGTTCTCAGGGTGGGGCAATCAGACTTCCAGTGTCCTCCCTGCTGGCAAGCAGGGCAGGGGGTTGCTGGTGGACGAGGGTTAGGACATTCACTGGCCCAATGTCCTGATGCCTTGCACTTATAGCAAGGCTGCGTTGGGGCTCGGGGACCTTGAGGACACCTGTTGGCGTAGTGTCCTGCCTTGCCGCACTTATAGCAGGCTCCTTTCGTAGCCTTGGAGTCTGCGGAGTGTGTACTCTCTGGCCTGGGGTTACGACTGGGCTGTAAAGCCGCTGCTAGGAGCTGTAACTTCTGTTTGAGGCGAGCCTGCCGTCTCCTCTCTGGAGTTATAGACCTTAAAGGCTAATTTAACCAGGTCTTGTATTGGTGTCTGAGGACCATCCTCTACCTTTTGAAGTTTTTTACGAATGTCAGGAGCTGATTGAGAAATGAAATAAGACGCCAAAATGGTGGCCCCTGTGGGGGAGGCCGGATCTAACCGGGTATACTGGGTTAGAACCTCAGTCAGTTTAGGGTAGGGGTTAGGATAACCTGGAGGTTATGCCAAGTTAAGTCATAGGCCTGACAAAGGTATCTAAATTCCTTTATGTATATGGTAGGATTAGCTGAGAAATCACCTAAACGCTTCTCAATTTTGGAAAGATCGGCCAATGAAAAAGGGACATGTACTCTGACTACCCCCTCCGCCCCAGCCACCTCTCGCAAAGGTGCTAACACTGTAGGAGGGTGTGGGCAGAGATAGGGGACTCAAGACAGCCAGTTGGGGGCCCGGAAGGAGGCACGGGACCGAGTGGATTACTAGTAGATAAGGAGGAGGAAGGAGGAGTCTGGATGGGGGGAGGAGGAGGAGTCTGGGCAGGAAGGGAGGGGGTGGAGAGAGCGGGGAGAGAAGGAGGAGTATAGGGACGAGAGCTTAAGGCCCAAAAGCCTTGTACGTAATTAATTTCAGACCACTTGCCTAGCCGCTGGCAGAAATTGCTGAGGTCGATCACGCCACAGTGGAAAGGAAAATTAACCGCTTCCTCCTAAGGTCTTGTTCAAGCTGTAAGGTTTTTAAATTGGCTAGGAGGCACCCTAAGGGGGTGCTCTTTGGAAATTTGGACTGGGGGTTTCCCATTTGTTTCCTCTTTACCGACACAATGGACCCAATGGACATGGGAATGGATCCCTGCCTGGCTTCAAAGCGTCCTTTGGAACCAGCAGAGACAGACGAGAGGCTCTTGAAGCCTAAGTGGAGATTACCTTCAGGCGGACGTCTCCGTCCTGAACGGGTCTCCCGAGCCACGTGGTGGCTCCAAATGTACCCTGGACCTGCGCAGGATTTTTGGCTGAGGGAGGTAAAGAGGAGACAAGGGCACTTACCCCAGAGAGGCCGTGAGAGTGAGGGAAGCGGGTCTCAGGTCCCGGTCCGTCCGCGGCGTGGAACGAGGAGGAGGCTCCCCGGACCCTGGAGGCCCTGAGGAGGGGTCTCCTCCCGGGTTCGGCACCAACTGATTTTTCTAAGACCACCAGAGCGGGCACAAAAGAAGCAGCGACTAGGCAAGGGTAGGAGCAAAACTGCAAGTTTATTTTGGTCACCTAAGGTGTGGGGAAGAGGTCTGTCGGCCTTCGGCAAAGAAGGCCGACAGAGTCCCCCGGTGGGGCTCTCGGACGGAGTACCTGCAGTCCTGACATCCCGACAAGAGTGGAGAACTGAGGAAGGCCGCGCGTGGCGTCCCTCCGGAGTGGCTTTTCTAGGAGTGGGAGGGCAATAGGCGGGGCACGGGCGTGTCAGGGGCGTTCCGCAGGTGCGACCAGGTAAATCTTGGTCTCTTCGGATTGACGTCACCTGGCGCATGCCCAGTTGGTCTGCACCTTCCCGGGCGCAGGCTGCATTTTCGCGCGCGCGGGAAAAGTTGGTGAAGAAGAACCCGGAAGTGCACCATCTTGCCTCCGTTCGTCCAAACAGCCAGGATTTTTGTTTGTGCAGTGGGCAGGAAGAACCCATTGGTGGTTACACCACCACATCAAGCTAATTTTTAAATTTTTTGTAGAGACAGGGTCTCGCCACATTGCCCAGGATGATCTCAAACTCCTGGCCTCGAGCGATCCTCCTGCCTCAGCCTCTCAAAATGCTGGGATTACAGGTATGAGCCATTGTGCCCAGCCTCTACTATTTCTTGATTTAGCAAACTGAGATATTTAAGGTACACAGCTGACCATGTGACCCCCACCTGAAACTGATGGCTGCCCTTTGGAATAAAGTCAAACTCCTTAACAGGGCTAACCAGGCCTACATCTTATGACCCTTCCACCATGTTTATCTACTGTTTAATTTTATTTTGTTTTCCTTGTTCATGTACATTGTGAATTTTTACATCTTTAGAACACCTGCCTCCTGGCATGTGTGCCATATATATTATCCCCTCCTCTGGATTGTGGGCTGGATGTGAATGATTTGCTTCTATGGACTAGATTTGTCAAAAGTGATGGAATGTCACTTTCATGACATTCCAAAGACTCTGGTTTCTCTCTTGCTTGCTTGTTCTAAGAGAAGTGAGCTGCCAGGTTGTAAATTGCCCTGTGGAGAGGCCCACATAGCAAGGAATTGAATAGTAACAGCAACAGTCCATAGTGAACTGAATCCTGGCAGAAACTGTGAGTGAGCTTTGAAGTAGATCCACCCCCAGTCAAATCTTTGGATGAGACTGCAGCCCTTCCTGACACGTTCATTGCCACTTTATAAGAGACCTTGAGCCATAGCACCTGGCTCAGCCCAGATTCCTGCCCCACAGAGACTGTGAGATGATAAATATTTGTTGTCCTCAGCCACTAAATGGAGTAATTTGCTATACAGCAATAGATAACTAATGTCACTATTATGCCATATAGTTTTCTATTCAGTCATACAGTATTCTTTTTTTTTTTTTTTTTTTTGAGATGGAGTCTCACTCTGTCACCCAGACTAGAGTGCAGTGGTGCAATCTCGGTTCACTGCAACTTCCGCCTCCCAGGTTCAAGTGATTTTCCAGTCTCAGCCTCCTGAGTAGCTGGGATTACAGGCGTGTGCCACCACACCCGGCTAATTTTTGTACTTTTTAGTAGAGACAGGGTTTTGCCATGTTGGCCAGGCTGGTCTTGAACTCCTGACTTCAGGTGATCCATCCGCCTTGGCCTTCTGGAGTATTGGTATTACAGGCATGAGCCACCATGCCCAGCCTAAAAATTTAATCTTCTTAACGCCTCTTTCCTGTACCCATAAAAAACTGTGTTTACAGATTGGGCATTCCTTCCACATCTGTTCCTGTGCTCATATCACCATATACAAAATATTAAACGCAGGCCAGGCACGGTGGCTCATGCCTGTAATCCCAGCACTTTGGGAGGCTGAGTCAGGTGGATCATGAGGTCAGGAGATCGAGATCATGTTGGTTAACATGGTGAAACACTGTCTCTACTAAAAAATACAAACAATTAGCCAGGCGTGGTGGTGGGCACTGTAGACCCAGCTACTTGGGAGGCTGAGGCAGGAGAATGGTGCGAACCCGGAAGGAGGAGCCCGCAGTGAGCTGAGATTGCACCACCGCACTCCAGCCTGGGCGACAGAGCAAGACTCCGTCTCAAAAAAAAAAAAGAAATTAAACACATGAGGGACTTATTAGGTCATTCCATTATTTATTTATTTATTTATTTATTTTTCCATCATTTATTCTTGAACAGTGTTCTCTGGCTTGATTTCAGACACAGAGATCCAAAGTACCCCGAATGTCTGTCAATTATAGCTGTGCTCTCCTCCCTGCCAAAAGGAAACCCTGAAGAGTCACATGGTTTACGTGAGCAATTAGCAGCAGCCGGCCAGAGCAGAAGAAATATACATGCTTCTATTAATTTCCACGGGAATCTGGGACTGTGCTTTAGGGTCCTAAAAAACACAGACAGCACTGGACAATAGAACACATGCTTGGCTGGGTGCGGTGGCTCATGCCTGTAATCCCAGCACTTTGGGAGGCTGAGGCAGGCAGATCACCTGAGGTTGGGAGTTTGAGACCAGCCTGACCAACATGGAGAAACCCCGTCTCTACTAAAAGTACAAAATTAGCCGGGTGTGGTGGCACAAGCCTGTAGTCCCAGCTACTAGAGAGGCTGAGGCAGGAGAATCAATTGAACCTGGGAGGCAGAGGTTGCGGTGAGCCGAGATCAGCCATTGCACTCCAGTCTGGGCAACAAGAGCAAAACTCCCTCTCAAAAAACAAACAAACAAACAAAAAAAACACATGTGCTCTGAAAACACATGTCCTCAGCACTGCCCTCTGCACAATGGAACTGCAAAGTGAAAATGCTTTTATTGCCTTTCTACAGGCAAATGAGTATTGTTCTTCCAAGAGGCCATTGTTGAAGAATCTCTAGAATTCTTTGAGAATCACCTTCCACAGACTGTTTCCACAAAGTATAAGGGCGCTGGGCTTAGTCCTTTGGTCAGTCTCATATTTTACCCTTCTCCAAACCCCATTCCCTTACTGGATGACACTTCTCTGCTCTAAAACATCCTCTACTCCAGGTGGTCTTGCATGAAGGCAAGTTTTACTTTTTGTTTTTTCTTTCTTTCTTTTTTGTTTTGTTTGAGACAGGGTCTGGCTCTGTCATCCAGACTGGAGTACAGTGGTGAGATCTTGGATCACTGCAACCTTCACCTCATGGGCTCAAGCGATCGTCCCATGTCAGTCTCCTGAGACGCTGGGATTACACATGCTCGCCACCACACCCTGCTAATTTTTCTGATTTTTTTTTGGAGACAGAGTCTTGCCCTGTTCCTCAGGCTGGACTACAGTGGCGCAATCTCGGCTCACTGCAACCTCAGCCTCCTGGGTTCAAACGATTCTTCTGCCTCAGCCTCCTGAGTAGCTGGGATTACAAGGCAAGGGCCACCACGCCCGGCTAATTTTTATAGTTTTAGTAGAGACAGCGTTTCATCATGTTGGTCAGGATGGTCTCGAACTCCTGACCTGGTGACCCACCCGCCTCGGCCTCCCAAAGTTTTGAGATTACAGGCATGAGCCACCATGGCTGGCCTAATTTTTAAAATTTTTTGTAAAGATGGGGTTTCACCATGTTGCCCAGGCTAGTCTTGAACTCTTGGACTCAAGAGATCTACCTGCTTCAGCCTCCTAAAGTGCTGGAATTACAGGTATGAGCCACTGCGCCCAGCCAAGTTCTACTCTTTCTGCTGCTTGCTGCCAGGGCTTTCTTCACCTTCAGGGCCACTTGTCATGAAGTACTATAATCACATAGATCTCATTTTCCCACTGATAAACTAGGAGCTCTGTGAGGGCAAGGACTTTGCCTTGCTTACTGCTGTGTCCCTTGGAACTGGTCTCAGCAGTAAGCACTGATAAATAATTGTGAAAAGAGGCCGGGCGTGGTGGCTCATGACTGCCTCGGCCTCCCACAGTGCTGGGATTATAGGCATGAGCCACTGCGCTCAGTCAAGCGTGTGTTCTATTGTCCAGTGCTGTCTGTGTTTTTTAGGACCCTAAAGCACAGTCCCAGTTTCCCGTGGAAATTAACAGAAGCATGTATATTTCTGCTGCTCTGGCCAGCTGCTGCTAATTGCTCATGTAAACCATGTGTCCTCGGTCAGGAGACTGAGACCATCCTGGCGAACACGGTGAAACCCCGTCTCTACTAAAAATACAAAAAAATTAGCCAGGCGTGGTGGCGGGCGCCTGTAGTCCCAGCTTCTAGGGAGGCTGAGGCAGGAGAATGGCGTGAACCCGGGAAGAGGCGGAGCTTGCAGTGAGCGGAGATCGCGCCACTGCACTCCAGCCTGGGCGACAGAGGGAGACTCCGTCTCAAAAAATAAATAAATAAAAAATGAAAATAATAATAATTTTGAAAAGAACGTATAGGCTGGATGCAGTGGGTTGCGCCTGTAATCCCAGTACTTTGGCAGGCCGAGGCAGGCGGATCACTTGAGGTCAGGAGTTCGAGACCAGCCTGACCAACATGGTGAAACCCTGTGTCTACTAAAATACAAAAATTAGACAGGTGTGGTGGCAGGTGTTTGTAATCCTAGCTACTCGGGAGGCTGAGGCAGGAGAATCGTTTGAACCCTGGAGGCAGAGGCTTCAGTGAGCTGAGATCATGCCACTGCACTCCCCACTGGGCAACAGAGGGAGACTCTTATCTCAAAAAAAAAAAAAAAAAAAAAATCTGTAAAACCCTGCTGCTTTTTTTCAAAAAAAAAATCCAGCTTTAAAAAAAAATAAAATTTGTCACCCTTGATGAGGGTTAACAGTCAAGATTTACGGAGAATTTACCGAGGGTCAAACACTGGGCCTTTATTTTATTTTATTTTATTTTATTTTTTTGTGATGGAGCTTCACTTTTGTTGCCCAGGCTGGAGTGCAGTGACGTAATCTCAGCTCACTGCAACTTCTGCCTCCCGAGTTCAAGCGATTCTCTTGCCTCAGCCTCCTGAGTAGCAGGGATTACAGGCACCCACCACCATGCCCAGCTAATTTTTTGTATTTTTAGTAGAGACAGGGTTTCGCCATGTTGGTCAGGCTGGTCTTGAACTCTTGACCTCAGGTCGTCCACCTGCCTTGGCCTCCCAAAGTGCTGGGATTACAGGCGTGAGCAACCATGTCTAGCCAACACTGGGCCTTTAAAATTGCATTATTTCAGTCAATTCTTGCCACAATCCTAGGGGCTGGATACTATTATCCCCATTCTGCAGATGAGGAAATTGAGTCTCAGAATAATGAAATAACTTGCCCAAAGTCACAAAGTTTGGAGGCTGTTCAACCCCAAAGTGCAAACCTTTAACCATTATGTTATACCCTTTTTTTTTCTTTCTTTATATATTGTTGTTATTAATTTTTTTAATGTTTTGGAAATTAAAAAACAGATGTGTACAAAGAAGAAAATGTCAGTCATTCATATTTCCAATAAGCAGATTAATAACTGATGGCCAGATTTTCCTCTAGCTTCCTCTTTTTAAAAATTTCTCCACCCGCCTTTGCTGAGAACATTCAGAGGAGTGTGCTGAAGGCCCCCAAAGCCATTTCTTTTTGTTCTATTTATTTATTTGTTTATTCTGAGACGGAGTCTCACTCTGTTGCCCAGGCTGGCGTACAGTGGTGCGATCTTGGCTCACTGCAACCTCTGCCTCCAGGTTCAAGTGATTTTCCTGCCTCAGCCTCCTGAGTAGCTGGGATTACAGGCACACACCACCACGCCCGGCTGATTTTTTTGTATTTTTAGCAGAGACAGGGTTTTGCTGTGTTAGAGAGACTGGTCTCGAATTCCTGACCTCAAGTCAGGAGTGATCTACCTGCCTCGGCTGCCCAAAGTGCTAGGATTATAGGTGTGAGCCTCTGCACCTGGCCTGTTGTTGTTTTAGAGACAGGATCTCACTCTGTTGCCCAGGCTGGAGTGCAGTGATGCAGTCACGGCCCACTGTGGCCCTGAATTCCTGGCCTCAAGAGATCGGTCTGCTTCAGCCTCCTGAGTAGCTGGGACCACAGGCGAGCACCATAAGGCCAAGCTAATTTAATTTATTTAACTTATTTTATTATTTAATTTATTTATTAATTATTTGTTTATTTTAGAGACAGAGTCTCACTATGTTTACTTGTCTGGTCTTGAATTCCTGACCTCAAGAGGCCCTCCTACCTCAGCCTCCCACAGGGTTGGGATTATAGGTGTGAGCCACTGTTCTTGGCCACCAAAGCCATTTCTAAAGAAAGTCAGGCCAGGCATGGTGGCTCACGCCTGTAATCCTAGCACTTTGGGAGGCCGAGGCAGGTGGATCACGAGGTCAGGCGTTCAAGACCAGCCTGGCCAAGATGGTAAAACCCTGTCTCCACTAAAACTATAAAAATTGCAGGCGCTGTAATCCCAGCTACTCAGGAGGCTCAGGCAGGAGAATCACTTGAACCCGGGCAGCAGAGGTTGCAGTGAGCCGAGATCGCACCACTACATTTCAGCCTGGGTGACAGAGTGAGACTCCATCTCAAAAAAAAAAAAAAAAAAAAAAAAAAAAAAAAAACAACGGCAACATAGAGTTGTGTGTCAAACAGCCATGCTGGAATGGCTGGGATGCTCCCAAGATGCCAGCAGATAAGTCTGAGTATGTTGTGGCAAAGCCATTCTCATCAGGTGGCAACACTGGATCAGGGTGGAAAGGGCTTCCAGGGAACGGGTGATGATACTTGGTTGCCTCTAAGTACTTGCTTGCCCTGGGAACAGGAAACCTAAGCTGTATTCTTACCCCACCCAATGAGCCAGCCCCAAGGCCAACTCCTCCTGGGAGGGCTCCCGGAGCTGTCATCCCCCTCCAGAGGACCCACCCTGGCTCCTTCCTTATTCAGTCCTGACCTTCCTAATGTGCGTGTGTGTATGTTGTGTGTGTGATAACCAGTGAACCCACGAAAGAAACAGTCCCTCTGTGTCCTCACACTCCAGGCAGCAGCAGGCTCCCCGACACACCCACCTGACACTTGGTTCTGCCTGGATCACAGTGTGCACTCCTGTGCGTTAGACCCGTGTACGCCTCACTCTCTCAATCTGTGAGGCTGGGAGTTCCTCAAGGGCAGAGGCTGTTTTTTTCTGCACTATTTGGCATATTTGACATATAAAAGATAATCAGTAAATTGAGACATCAGCTATGGGGGAATGGAAAAAAAATGCTTGGAATAAGACAGACGTAGTTTGTTGTTGTTGCTGTTGTTTTGAGATGGAGTCTCACTCTGTCACCCAGGCTGGAGGGCAGTGGCGCAATCTCAGTTCACTGCAACCTCTACCTCCTGGGTTCAAATGATTCTCCTGCCTCAGCCTCCTGAGTAGTGGGGATTACAGGCACTTGCCACCACACCCGGCTAATTTTTGTATTTTTTAGTAGAGACGTGGTTTCATAATGTTGGCCAGCTGGTCTCGAACTCCTGACCTCAGGTGATCTGCCCTCCTCGGCCTCCCAAAGTGCTGGGATTACAGGCGTGAGCCACCGCCCCAGCCCAGACAGACCTAGTTCTGATTCCAGTTCTGCCACATTAGCTGCTGTGTGACTTTGGGTGAGCAACTCAATCACTCTGAGCTTCGAGTTGCTTATTGCTAAATTGAGAACACTATAATCAACCTTTGAGTTTGATAAATGAGGACCGAACGGGTCCAGGTACGTCACATACCTCAGTATAGTGCCTGGCAAAAAGCATGCAATGTTTCCGGACCACAGTGGGGGTTAAGGGGCCTGGATTCTGTCTGAGCTTTGCTTTTGTCCTAGAACAGGGTATTCAACTTCTCCAAAGCCCAGTGCTCTCATCTGTGAGAAGGGGGCATCTCCACACCCACCTCACAGAACTGTGGAGCACTTTCAACTTAAAATGATGCGCACGACAGTACCTGACACACAATAGCTACTGAGAGAAACCTTTGTTACATTGTCTAGACAAACCATGCCTGACCCTTTATACTCTGGAATCTCCCAGTGCTCAGGTCTATAATGAGACAAAAACACACTCTAGGATAGTTATTGGCAGTTAGGTCCAGCCCAGGGGAGCTTCCCATTTAGAGAACACGCGGGCAAGTTTGCCTAAAACCTCAGCTTTCCACACCACAAGGTCCACGGTTCCAAGGTACCCATTTCCTTTCCCAGCAGAAAGAGTCCAGGTCTTCCTATAAAGACAAATCACGCCGTCCCTCCTAAGAGCTGCAAGCAAGGATAGAGACAGAGCAAGACACACGCTTTGATTCAGGATGTTCTATGATGTTTGTAATTAGAAAAGTTGCTCGGAACAGGACAGAACCTTGGGGAGGCTGATGGGGAAGCAGTCCAAACTAGGCTGGACTTTGAAAGAGGACCCACAGGAAGGAAAGGAAAGGTGGCTGGGGGTGGGAGGTGGGGTTCTAAGTCCCAAGGTAGGTTGCTAGGAGGGGTGCTGGCCTGGGCTGGAGTGTAATTTGGAAACATCATCTTTGCCCAGCCTCTGTAGGGCTGGGACCCACTGGGCAGGTGTCCCCAGGGCTGTGAGACATCTTTATGAAGTTCTCCAGGTGGCTGTCACAGGCGGTGGGCGTTCTCTGGCTGTCACTGGGTCTTCTGCAGGTCCTCAGGCCCAAAGGAGGAGGGCAGCAGCTCCTGGACCGTCATGACAATAAACGTACCATCCGGCTTGGTCATGTACACGGGCCAGTTGGTGCCAAACTGGAAAAGAGGCAAAGCCGGCGTGAGAGATGCAGCGTGGCTGAGGGGTCTGAGACTGACTGGGTTTGAGTCTGACTCTGCCACTCACTGGCTAATGTTCCTCTCTTTGCCTTGATTTTCTCATCTGTAAAATGGGAATGACCATCATTGTTCCTGGATCATAGTGCTGTAGGGAGGAGGAAATGAAAGAATGCTGTGAAACTGAACAGTGCGTGGCACATAGTGAACAGGCACCATTCAGGACTCACCCAGGGTTTCATAAGAGCAACAGCTGGCCGGGCGCGGTGGCTCACGCCTGTAATCCCAGCACTTTGGGAGGCCGAGGCGGGCGGATCACAAGGTCAGGAGATCGAGACCATCCTGGCTACTAACACAGTGAAACCCCGTCTCTACTAAAAATACAAAAAAATTAGCTG
>NW_016814761.1:3803706-3806745 GCF_001698545.2 Rhinopithecus bieti | reverse complement strand
AAAAAAAAAAAAAAAAAAGTGACAGCTAACCCCTGGAACCAGACCTCCTTCTGCTATGACAAATGACAACTAACACCTGCTTCCCTTACAGTATCCCCTTTACACCTCACACCAGGAGAAGTCGCATGCCTGCCACATACACTCAGTGTATTAGTCTGTTCTCAAGCTGCTAATAAAGACATACCCAAGACTGGGTAATTTATAAAGAAAAGAGGTTTAGGCCAGGCGTGGTGGCTCATGCCTGTACTCCCAGCACTTTGGGAGGCCGAGGCAGGAGGAACTCCTGAGGTCAGGAGTTCGAGACCAGCCTGGCCAACATGGTGAAACCCCATCTCTACTAAAAATACAAAAATTAGCCAGGCGTGGTGGTGAGCCCCTGTAATCCCAGCTACTCAGAAGGCTGAGGCAGGAGAATCTCTGGAACATGTGAGGCAGAGGTTGCAGTGAGCCAAGATCGCGACACTGCACTCCAGTCTGGGCCATAGAGCAAGACTCTGTCTCAAAAAAAAAAAAAAAAAAAAAAAGCCTAGGCGCAGTGGCTCATGCCTGTACTCCCAGCACTTTGGGAGGCCGAGGTGGGCGGATCACGAGGATAGGAGATCGAGACCATCCTGGGTGAACATGGTGAAACCCCGTCTCTACTAAAAATACAAAAAAATTAGCCACGCGCGGTGGCAGGAGCCTGTAGTCCCAGCTACTCAAGAGGCTGAGGCAGGAGGATTGCTTGAACCCGGGAGGCGGAGCTTATAGTGAGCCAAGATGGCGCCACTGCACTCCAGCCCGGGCAACAGAGCAAGGCTTCATCTCAAAAAAAAAAAAAAGACAAGAAAAGAGGTTTAATGGACTCACAGTTCCACATGGCTGGGGAAGCCTCACAACCATGGCAGAAGACGAAGGAAGAGCAAAGGGATATCTTACCTGGCAGCAGGCAAGAGAGGACTTGTGTGAGGGAACTCCCGTTCCTTCATGAGACTTACTCACTATCATGAGAACAGCATGGGAAAGACCTGCCCCCACGATTCAATTGCCTCCCACCAGGTCCCTCCCATGACACATGGGAATTATGGGAGCTACAATTCAAGATGAGATTTGGGTGGGGACACAGCCACACCATACCACATAGATACTGCACATGCATGGTTTCATTATCTACCCTGTGAGATAGGTGCTATTATGATGCCCATTTTACTGATGAGGAAACGGAGGCTTAGCAGGGTAAAGTCAGCAAAGAAAAATTTGTCTCTTGATTTTTCTCCTATGCTATGAGGAGCACTGTTTGTTCGCTGTGTGACCTTAGGAAAATGATAACTTTCTGGGGCTCACTCAGTGTCTTGGTCCATAGAATGGTTTTAGGTATGGGCGAATGCAGGGTGGTAGGCAAGAGGTTAATCAGCAGTGGCATCATGACAAGAGCCCTGGAGGTGGGGTCAACAGACCCAAGCTCTTCCTAGCCAGGTATTGTGAGATGCAGAGATGATTCATGTAAAGCGTCTCTATGCACATAGTAGGTGCTCAATTAATAGATGTCATTCTTATGGATTATGTTGGTAACCAGTGACTACTTAGGTCTGCAGCCTCCTGTTCTTCCACACTTCTCTCTGAATCACCAAGTTATTGCCAGGCACACTCAATCTTCTGGCTTTTTTAGAATTAATGTTTTAAGGAAGGAAATTTTTCTGCTTGACTGGCTCTGCCTGAGGGTAGGTATGGATGAAAGTTGAGCGGAGGGCGAGTTTACTTGCCAGGTCCCTGGCCCCAACGCCTCATCTCTTATTATTTGCATTTTGGTTTCAGTTTCGCCCCTGCCTCCTTCAGCTTTTTCATTTGCCTTCTGTCGTTTGCCAACATCCAATCTGTTTGGAGAAAACAGCACTGAGCAATTGGATCACGTCGGGGCCTTGGGAGCCAGGGACTTGGCACCCTGTCTGTGGTGGTTTCCTTATATGACCTTTGACATTTTCACTGTACAGGCCAGCTATTTCTGACCCTCTTAAGTGAGATAAATTCCGCAGTGTAAATTCACTGCTTTCCCGGTGGTATGTTTTTGGATTTGGGAAATGTGTCTGATTTGCACTCCTGGCAGGAAACAGGAGGAAGATGGAAGTGTCTGCATCCCCGGATGCTTTGAAACCCCACGGCACAAAAACAAAGCTAAAACAACCCCCTTTCTCCCAAAACACGACTCCAAAAGCAGAAACTCCCACGGTACAAGCAGCATTCTCATGCCAAAGTAACATTATGTTTCCTCCATGGCTGAAAATAATTTTGTCCAACTTACAGAATCACAAAGACAGAGAGGCAGCCGTGAGGAGCATGGGCTTCAGAGTCAGCCTGATGGGCCATGGATACCCGTGTGTCACCGCCTGGCAGGGGGCCCTTCAGTAAGTCATTTTACTCCTCTGAGCCTCAGAGTAGTCACTGGGCAATGGGAATAATGACATGCACTTCCCTCAGTCTCGGGGAGGGGATTAAACAAGATGCTGTAGGTGTGTATTTATTTTTGAGACAGGATCTCACTCTGTCGGCCAGGCAGGAGTGCAGTGGCTTGATCACGGCTCACTGCAGCCTTGACCTCCCAGGCTCTAGTGATACTCCTACCCTCAGCCTCTGGAGCAGCTAGGACCACAGGCATGCACCACCATGCCTTGCTAATTTTTAAATTGTTTGAAGGGACCGGGTTTTACTATGTGGCCCAGGCTGGTTTTGAATTCCTGGGCTAAAGTGATCCTCCTGCCTCAGTCTCCCAAAGTGCAGGGCTTACAGGTGTGAGCCACCATGCCCACAAGATGCTGTGTTTCCAGGGGCTGACGGTGCTATGCTGGAGCTCAGGGCCTGTGGGATTCTCTAATCTTTTGGGACTCTAGAGGACACAGATCTCTTTGATAATCCACAATAGTTACTAACATTCCCCCTTCCCCAAATGTACACATAAACATGAAAACCTTCCCTTGAGCCTGGATTAAGAACCCATGATCTAAACTATCCCTTCATTTTCTTTTTTTTGTTTGTTTTATCCTTTTTTTTTTTTTTTTTTTTTTT
>NW_016814761.1:3786498-3802144 GCF_001698545.2 Rhinopithecus bieti | reverse complement strand
AAAAAAAAAAAAAAAGTGTACACTTCAGTTTTGTTTATTCTTGGAATAAAATGTACCCTTTATCCCATGGCCAGGCCCCATGTGATCTGGCCCCTGCCTACCCTTCTGACTTTAATCCCATTGCTTTCCTTCCACTTACCAGACCCTAGCCCTCTTGGTGCCTTCTTGCCTCTTCTCAAATTCACCAAGAGTCTGAGCGCAAAACTTGCTGCTTATGCTGTCTCAGAATCTCCTTTTCTAGACCTTTGTTCATCTCATTTTTTTCTCATTATTTATATTTCTGCTCAAATGTCATGCTCAAAAAGAGGCCCTTTCTGGACATCTAAAGCAGGGGTTGGCAAACCTTTTTCTGTCAAGGACCAGACAGTAAATATCTTAGGTTTAGAGGCCATGTGGCCTTTGTCGTAATGGCTCACCTCTGCTGTTGTCAGGGCAAAGTGGCTATGAACAATAGGTGAATGAATGGCCATGGCTGTGTACCAATAAAACTTTATTTACAAATATAAGCAGCAGGCTGGATTTGGCCCATGGGCTGTTGTTCACTGACCCCAGTCTGCAGTGTCCCCTGCTTGCCCCTTTGTCACTGGACTCCTTTTTTTTTTTTTCTGCATTTTTTTTTCCTCTATAGCCCTCTTGACTCAGAAATGTCACTGTTTGTTTATTTATTTTGCTCCTTGTTTATCATCTGTCTTCTGCATTAGCCTATGAGCTCTGTGAGGGCAGGGCCTGGCCCATCTTTTCCCTGCTGCCTCCCCAGAGCTACCTCAGTGCCTGGCACAGAGCAGACACTCGCTCAGTAAGTATTTGTTAAATGAAGGAATAATTTCCAGTGACTCATGCAAGTGTAGGGAGGCCTTAGAAGTCAGCCAACCGAGCAAACGGGCCAATAGCTGTGTTCTCCACGCCTGCCACGCCTGCAGCTTGGCATGGCTCCCATAGCCTGCGACAGGGAAGAGATTTGCATTCCAGAAAGCAAGAGAAGCTACTTACCTCTCTCATGACTTGCCTGCAGGCCCCACATGGAGAGATAAAATCATCTTGCATGTCACTGGGGAAGCAAAGAGTCAAACTCAAATTAGTCTCTCCCAAGGCCTGAGGACAATTGCTAAGATTTAGGCAATTGTCTTGGCCTCATTCCTGATTTGGGTCATACCCCATCAGGCAGTTCCTGATTCACAGATCCGCTGTGTCCTGAAGGCTGAGGTGGCTTTCCACACTGCCACAAGGCAGGGCCACGAGCAGGACTTTCCTTAGTGCCGTCCATAAACGTTTAGTGAGCACTTACCGTCACCCACACCCAGGGAATACAAAGGTCAAAGAGAATTTGTCTCTGGTCTTCAGGAGATTGTTCAGCCCAGTGGGTGATGTAAAAAACCAGCTGAGTTATCATTTTAAACAAAATGCAGCTGGGCGCAGTGGCTCACACCTGTAATCCCAGCACTGTGAGAGGCCGACGTGGGTGGATCACCTGAGGTCAAGAGTTTGAGACCAGCCTGGCCAACATGGTGAAACCGCATCTCTACTAAAAATACAAAAAATTAGCCAGGTGTGGTGGTGCAGGCCTGTAGTCCCAGCTACTCGGGAGGCTGAGCTGGGAGGATCACTTGAGTCTGAGAGGCGGAGGCTGCAGTGAACTGCCATCTGGCTGACAGAGACCCTGTCTCAAAAAACAACAAACAAACAAACAAAAACGCGGTATGTACAAAGGCCCTGAGGCATGAAAGAATAAAGTGCGTGTGACTCAGAGAGAAAAATGGGTTGCTTGCACTGGAGAAAGCCTGGAGAAGAGAAGCTCACCAGCCAGGGATTGCCTGTGAGAGTTTAGGCTCCTACAGGCAGACCTCTAGGTCTGAGCAGGACAAGGATTGGTCCCTAAAACAGGTGGCTTTGGCCAGGCGCAGTGGCTCACGCCTATAATCCCAGCACTTTTGGAGGCTGAGTGGCTCATGAGGTCGAGAGACTGAGACCATCATGGCCAACATGGTGGACCCCATTGCTACTAAAAATACAAAAATTAGCTGGGCGTGGTGGTGCATGCCTGTAGTCCCAGCTACTCGGGAGGCTGAGGCAGGAGAATCGCTTGAACCTGGGAGGCGGAGGTTGCAGTGAGCCGAGATGGCGCCACTGCACCCCAGCCTGGGCGACAGAGCGAGACTCTGCCTCAAAATAAAACAAAACAAAACAAACAAGTGCCTTTGATGATGGAAAATTCCAAGCCTGCTGGAGCACCACACGTGAAGCCAGCAGCCACCATCCTCCTTATTCTTTTGGACACACAGCTTTGTGATATCTCTGGAAGAACATAGGATTTTTATTTATTTATTTATTTATTTATTTATTTATTTATTTGAGACAGGGTCTTGTTCTGTTGTCTAGGCTACAGTGCGGTGGCATAATCATGGCTCACTGCAGCCTCTGCCTCCTGGCCTCAAAGGATCCTCGTACCTCAGCCTCCTGAGTAGCTAGGACTGCAGGCACACACCACCACACTCAGCTCATTTTTTGATTTGTTGTAGAAATAGGGTCTCACTAAATTGCCCAGGCTGGTCTTGAACTCCTGGGCTCATGAGCCACCGTGCCTGGCAGAACACAGGATTTAAATTTTGGTTCTTTGTTGGCTCTTCCTTTTGCTATGGGTGACTTTGACTAAGTCATTTTAACTCATCCAAGGCTCATTTATTTGCTGTAAAATGTGGATGATACGTCATCTGCTTTCTAAGAATGCTAGAAGATAAAAGGAGATAAGGTGTATGGAAGACTTTGTAAACTTTAGAATGTTATATACATATTGTTACTCCTGTTCTAAGTGCTGGATATTTGTTTCCTTACTATGTAAGCTTTCTCATAATTTTAGTCCTTTATCACATACAGTTTTATTATATGCTGTTTTATGTACTATTTAATAATTCATCTTATTATATCTTAACAACAATTGTTATTAAGATAGTGTGTGCCTGTGCCTGTAATCCCAGCACTTTGGGAGGCCGAGGTGGGTGGATCACAAAATCAGGAGTTCAAGACCACCCTGGCCAACATGGTGAAATCCCGTCTCCACTAAAAATACAAAAATTAGCCGGGCGTGGTGGCAGATGCCTGTAATCCCAGCTACTCGGGAGGCTGAGGCAGAGAATTGCTTGAACCTGGGAGGCAGAGGTTGCAGTGAGCCGAGATCATGCCGCTGCACTCCAGTCTGGGCAACAGAGCAAGACTCCGTCTCAAAAAAAAAGAAAAAGAAAAAAAAAAGATAATGTGTGTCTAGAATGTGCCAGGCATTCTGCAAAGCATTTTATATGCATCGTCTCATTTCAACCAGCAAATATTTACTGAGCACCTACTATGTGCTGGGCACTGTCATTGGTGCTAGGAGTGCAGCAGTGAACAGAACAGACAAAATTCACTATGCTCAGGAGTTTATAGACTAGTGAGGGGAGCTAGGCAACTGATCAACCAACCAACCATGTGGAGACAGGGATAGACACTCTGATTAAAATAAAGCAGCCGAGATGCGATTTTCTTTAATTCTCACCATAACTACCTTTCATATGTGGGGGGCCAGTCAATGAAAGGTTCTGTTCCATGGGAAGATGGGTTCTCTCTGAGCACGCTTCCAGCTTCAGAAGAAAAACCCATGGGTACATGAGAGGGTGGCGACTCCTGCCCAGGACGCTGAGTGAACTCTTGCAATTACTGGATAACAGCTGTTGCAGCCAGGGCCTCTCTTAAGCTTTTTGGGGGTTATTTTTCACTTCATTCCACACATGTCGACCAAAACCCTTCTCTATGCCAGGCAGGCATGGGAAAGGAGCAATAAAGACCAATCAGACAATCCCGGGAGCTTACCCTCTGGAGGGGTAGATAAAATTTCACAGAAATGCTGTAACAAAGGCATGGTTAGGGCCATGGGAGAGTTGCTCTGAATGAAATTCAGCCTTCCTTCCATGGCCTGTAAGGCCCTGTGTAATCTGACCTCTGCTGAGCTCACCGCTTCCTTTCTGAATCTTTTTTTTTGAGACGGAATCTCTCTCTGTCGCCCAGGCTGGAGTGCAGTGGCGTAATCTCAGCTCACTGCAACCTCCGCCTCCCAGGTTCATGCCATTCTCCTGCCTCAGCCTCCCGAGTAGCTGGGACAACAGGCGCCCGCCACCATGCCCGGCTAATTTTTTTTTGTATTTTTAGTAGAGACGAGGTTTCACCGTGTTAGGCAGGATGGTCTCAATCTCCTGACCTCATGATCCACCCACCTCGGCCTTCCAAAGTTCTGGAATTACAGGCATGAGCCACCGCGTCCGGCCTCCTTTCTGAATCTTGTGGCATCTGTGGCCCACTACCCAATGGCTAGCTCCCTGGACAAGGTGATCTGCATCAGGGATTTCAAGGTAAACATGCATTCCACTGGGAAGGTAGATTTGGTGTAGGCTTCAACAACCAAGTCACAGGATGGTGTTTCCAGGCAGCCTAGCACTGAGGATGTAGAGACAGCGTGTTAACATTAATGGCTTACCCGTACATGGTGGTTCTGTGCGCCAGCCTCTGTGCTAAGGACCTTAAGTGAATTAGTTCATTTAATCCCCAACAACCCTGTAAGGGGCGGAGGTATGCAGGCACTCTTATCACCTGCATGCTGTAGATCATGAAAGATGAAACGGCTTGCCCAAGGACAAAAAGTTAGTAAAGTGGCAGAATCAGGATTTGAACCCCAAATCTACACATTCTGCCTTTGGTAGTTTTGCGGCTTGCAGAATAAATAACGATAACTTTAAAACAATGTAATAGTTTGAGGCTGAATGTGGTCACTCACACCTATAATCCCAGCACTTTGGGAGGCCCAGGTGGGCGGATCACTTGAGGCCAGAAGTTCGAGACCAGCTTGGTCAACATGGTGAAACCCCATCTCTACTAAAAATTCAAAAATTAGCCAGGCATGGTGGCAGGCACCTGTAGTCTCAGCTACTCAGGAGGCTGAAGCATGAGAACCGCTTGAACCTGGGAGGCTGAGGTTGCAGTGAGCCGAAATCTTGCCACGGCACTCCAGCCTGGGCGGCACAGTGAGGCTTGTTCTCAAAGAAAAACCAAACCAAACCAAAACCAACCAAAAAAAAAAAACAAAAAAAAAAAAAAAAAAAAAAAAAAAAAAAAAAGCAACTATATAATAGTGTGAATGTATTACATACCCTGTGTCAGGAACTTTATAGAAATTGTTTCATGAGACCCTGTAACAAACCAGTCTCCTCCATTTCACAGATGAGAAGCCAGACTCAGGGTCTAAGCAGCATGCCTAAGGTCCATAATGTGGCTGGATTTGGAAACAGGTTTCATTGACACTGAAGCCTGGGCTTCTAACTTACTCAACGTTCCTGCCAAGAGAGAGACTCAAGACTGAGTGAGCACTTGCTGGCTGCCTCAGGATGTTTCTTCACTGCTTCACCGCTTCCCCCTTTCTCCCTCTCCCCTGACCTTCACTCTGTCTTGCCTTTTGCTGGCTATTTACAGTTTTCTGTGGTTTGTGCTCACCTTGATCACACACTGAGGGCATGCTTATCAGACTCGATGGGCTGGAAACCTACTGACTCTGATCATGAGAGCTGGGACCCAGTGGGGCGAGCTCACCTGTCTGAGAGCAGTAAGACACATGGACCTTTCCTGAGTGCAGTCGCCATCCTTAGAGACCTCAGAGGGGTTCCCTCTGAGGCTGCTCAGACCCATCTGATGTTAATGAGGGAGTTGGTACTTCTCATTCATCCTCTAAATCCACAAACGCTCTCAATTTAACAAATCATGAGTGTGATAATGAGTGTATTTTGGGCTCAGGGACACTGATGCAGGCTGAATACCCAGAGTACAGCAGTTGGGGGCTGGAAAAATGGCAGGTTTTGTGTAAATAATGACATTTGCTGATCATTGCTAGTGACATTTCATTGTGTTTGAAAGTAGATAATGACCAAGAGAAAAAGCCTCTCATTTGGAAAATTCTAAACAGAGCAAGGCATCATTATCCTTTGGTTGACTTTGGCCTCTTTTTCCCTAGAATATCATTATTTTCTTGGATCAGCTTTGAAATTGAGTTATTTCCCTCCTTTTTTTTTTTTTTTTCTTTCCCATAAAGTGCAATTCACATCCTGATCTCGGCCTATCTGAACAAAATGTTCTCAGCACAGCATCATTTATTCCTCTGGAAGCCTTAAGGAAGCCAGGACACACCTCGGTCACAGGGAAGGCTCTCGGATACTGGGGCCCTTCTCCTTAAGTGCACCTCAGGCTTTACTTACTCAGAAACAAACCTTGAATAAGCTGGGTCACCTCGGGGCCAGACTGAGGCAAAGTTGAGGATCTTATAAAAGGCACGTGGGCTCGCTTCTGTACAGTCCCCACTGACCTTGCACTAAACCCCTGCATTTCCACATTTTAGCCAGAAAGGTGCTAAAAGGTATAGCTCTTTTTCTGCATTTTAGCCAAAAAGGTGCTGTAGCTCTGCCACAGGAATTAATTCCACTATGAGTGAAGAGGTAATTCCCTCATAGAATGTGACCTATGTACCCAGATGTTGCTAAAGACCAACAAGCATGCAGCCTCCTTCTGGGTGGGATAAACATTTCCCATGTCATTTTTCTTGCATCAATAACTTGTTAAGAAAACTGTCATATACAATGCAAAGGTGCACATTGGAGAGATTCACCATTAAGTCATTAAATAATGGAGTCTAGTAAAAGGGCTAATTTATACATGCTTGGATCCTGAAACCACTGAGTCTAGGGCCAGACCCAACAAGAATTCAACATGCTCCCATGGAGAGGAAGCCATGCCAACTAGGATATTTATGTTTGGGACATATAGGAGCATTGATTGGGGCTCTTGTTCAGCCAGAACCCGGGCTGGACTCTGATTAGTTTGAACCATGACTAGTGTTTACCTGGCTGATTTTGTATCCTGGTTCTTGAACCTTGAGGCGAGTGTTGCCAAATGAAGGAGTGAGCAATGCTGAGTGGCTCATTCAGGATCCTAGCATCAGCTTGCGGAGAGCAGGGAAACGTGTTCCATCTCCTAGCACAGCATGATACAGTGGAATGAGCCCTGCAGTGAGACTCTGGAACCTGGGTTTTATCCCAGCACTGGCACTAACTCCCAAGAAAGTTGCTCAACTTATCTGGGCCTCAATTTCATCAGCTATAAAATGGGGGTGGTGGCAAGGGAGTCTATAGCAGGTGATTTTTAGGTCCTTCCCACTTTGTGTTTCAAGGCTGCCTTTCTGTTGTATCTTGTAGGAAAGGAGTCTGTGTCACTTTGTGTTGCTGGAACAGGGGCATACCGGCCCTTGTATGAGTTGCCTTGCTTATTTACCTGCCTTGCAGGCTCACTGAGGGCAGACTCCATTTCTTATTTGTCTCCTTATCCTCAGCACTCATCCCAGGCCCCTATACAGCGCCTGGCACATAGGAAGTCCACAAAAAACATATGACAGATGAATGAATGAATGAATGAATAATATGTGTAAGGAAGATGTTGGCTAAAGAGATGAATGAATATTGTTGCAACCTGGGCTTTCCCACTCACCTGGCGATAGCAATTGCCCTGAAATCCTTGTACCCTTCTGAGACGGCCTTCTGGATAGCGGTCCGTTCAGCACAGATGCCCAGAGGGTAGCAGGCATTTTCTATGTTACACCCTGAGAAGAGAGCAGAGTCCAGTGGTAAGTCTGGCAGAAACACTTCCTGCTGCATGTGTTGAGTAAGAGGCTTGCCCCATTCCAAAGCAGGAAGGAACTGGTTACTCCAAACAAGATGGGGAGAAGGAAAGGGCAATTCGACTTGGGGCACCGGTAGACTCTTTGGTCCATGGTAGTGGCCCTTCCCAGGAACCTGGCACTGTCTTAATTTACCCAGTGCCTCCATGATGAAGCACAGCTTGGGAGCAGGGCAGCACAATAGGCAGATTAGGCAGCCGCATCACCCCTGCAGAGGTCAAGGCCAGGGGAGATGCTGAGGCTTACAAAACAAGTAGAGCCCCATACCTGCATCTAAGAGCCCCACGGTATGAATGTGTTCCCATCAAATTCATATGTTGAAATCCTAGCCCCCAAGGTGACGGTATTAGGAAGTGGGGCCTTTGGAGGAACGATTAGATAATGAGAACAGAATGAAAGGGACCAAGCCTAGGAATGGGAGTCATGCACTTACAAAACCAGAGAACTGCCTTGCCCCTTCTGCAGCATGAGGACATAGCAAGGAGTCAGCGTCTATGAGTAAGCAGGCCCTCACTGAATCTGCCAGTGCCTTGACCTTGGACTTTCTGGTCTCCAGAACTGTGAGCAATACACTTCTGTTATTTACAAGCTACCCAGTCTATGGTATTCTATTATAGCCGCCTGAACGGACTAAGACAGATCCTGATTCCAAGTTTGAGCCTGGACAAAATTTTGGGGTTAGGTACTGGCTGTCAGAGTTCAGCCAGGGTTCTATTTCAGCTGTGTTGCAAAACAAACTGTCAAAACTAACTAACAAGAAATCAACAAACAAACAAACAAAAAAACCCTGAGCTTTGTGCAAGTTGCCTGTGATTGCACAAGGCTTAAAACAATCCTTGGGCTTCCAATGGGATGTGGGCTTCTAAGATGGCCCAGCCCTCAGTAAGGGAGTCCTTCCTATTGGCTCTCTCAGGGTAGTTCCTGGGGTACGATAAGCCAGGGCTGCTCCCAGGAGACAAGATGTTTGCATCACCAGATTGGCTAAGAAAGTCCCCATATTCAGGGAAGTTAGTCTATGAACAAATCACCATGGAACCTGGGTTTTCCCTTGACCAGCAAGATGTGGTATTTGGTCTGTACCACTGTTTGTAAATTGCCTTTTTCCCTGAGGCAGAGATAGGAATTGTTCCCCAGTATTCATTTCCTATTCCTTCCTTTAAGTAATATAAGTGCCTCCCATTCCAGCATGGCCACTCAGCTAGGGACTGTAATTCCCAGACTCCCTTGCAGCACAGTGTGGTCACATGATGCAGTTCTGGCCAATGGGATGTGGCCCAAAGTGATATGGGAAATTTCTGGTAAGGAGGTTGCTTGCCTATTACTTCCATTCTTTTCTCCTTCCACAGGCTGGAAGGTGGAGGTGATGTAGAGTGACACTTTTGACCTTGTGGCCATGGGGATGGAGGAGCAGCAAGGAGAGAGAAGGAATTTGGAAACCTGGTCAACTCATGGGGCAGAGTTGCCTGTTTGCCTGGGGCCTACTCGGAATTGTTGTGTGAGAGAAAAACAGAATTCTATCATGTTTGCGTCACTGCATCTTGGAATCTGTTTGCTATAGTAGTGTAACCTATAGCTAATGCAGACATTTGTGCTGAAGGTGAGATGCAACTTGAACAAAAAAAATCTAAATATGTGACATTGGCTTAGTGGCTGAGCAATGCAAAGGAGAAAACACAGATGAGGGAAGATGGCCGGACGGTGACTCCTCCTAGTCTGTTATTTGGTAAAGCTCCACCTGCAATTACTGGGAAGGCAGGCCGTTGTACCTACCACTGAAATTTCTCTTCCTGGCAGTGGGAATCAACCCTGTGGCAAAGGTGTGATGTGTCATCTGCCCACCCAGCCTGTTGTTTCAGTCACCACAATAGCCAGCATTAAGATGGGGCAGCAGGGATGGGTCAGGCATGGGAGCTAGTTAGGAAAATGTGAGAGCTGGCAGGCTTCAGAACCATGTCCAGAAGGGATCTTTGGGTGTGGCATTTCTGTATGGAAATAATTGGAAGCAAATAGATCAGCATGTTTCTAACTTTTTGATAGAATTGGATTGCCAAAGAAGCCACAAGTCTGGCCTATAAAAACCCATGATGAGGCTGGGCGCAGTGGCTCACACCTGTAATCCCAGCACTTTGGGAGGCCGAGGCAGACGGATCACAAGGTCAGGAGTTTGAGACCAGCCTGGCCAATATGGTGAAACCCTGTCTACTAAAAATACAAAAATTAACCTGGCATGGTGGCAGGCACCTGTAGTCCCAGCTACTCAGGAGCCTGAGGCAGGAGAATCTCTTGAACCTGGGAGGCAGAGGTTGCAGTGAGCCAAGATTATCCCACAGCTGCACTCCAGCCTGGGCGACAGAACGAGACTCCATCTCAAAACACAACAAAAAAAAACACCATGATGTGGGTGTGATGATGTGTGTCAGTTTGAACATGCAGATGAGGACACAACTCTAGGGATGGTGGGACACCTAGTCAGAAGGAATCTGATTTCCAGGACAACTTTGCAGGGCAGAGAAAAGCATCTCCTATGCTGTGGACTCCAGCCCACCCCTGGTCTGTTAGATGAGGGAAATAAGCCACCATCTTGTTTGAGTCACTGTATTCTTATTTATTTCATCAACTTAGCCTCCCCTCCCCTCCCCTTCCCTTCCCTCCCCTCCCTTCCCCTCCCCTCCTCTCCCCTCTCCTTTATTTTTGACAGGATCTTACTCTGTTGTCCAGGCTGGTGTGCAGTGGCACGATCATAGCTCACTGTAACCTCAAACTCCTGGGCTCCACTGACTCTCTCATTCTAACCTCCCGAGTAGCTGGGACCACAGGTGTACACCACCACACCTGGCTAATTTTTTGTATTTTTTGTAGAGATGGGGTTACCCAGGCCAGTCTCAAACTCTTGGGCTCAAGTGATCCACCTACCTTGGCCTCTCAAGGTGCTGGGATTATAGGTGTGAGCCACGGTGCCCAGCCTACACCTCCTTTTCTAAGTCCAAGTCTTCATTGTGATTATGAAGTATTTTGTTCTGTGTTGATCACATTTGGGAATTATTTGGTCATTATCTTCTTGTATATTTTTCCTCACATATTTTCTGGTCCCTTCATTATTTACATTGGCATGTTAGGAGTGATTAGTCATTTAGCTCATTGTTCTCAGGATCACAGGCATTCATGTCCAGAGTTGACAGATGTCATTAGACACCACTGGGTGCCACAGCTGCAGGTCCCTTGTCGGGGTGAGAGTGAATGTGGTCACAGTGGTGCATGGGATGGCTATATGGTGTTAGGTGGGGGCTGGTTCGGAGTTCTACTTTGGGGAAGAAAACAGGCGTGTATACTGAGCACCAAAGGGTAGACTACAGTGAGCATCTACTGTTTTGACAGCTTAGCACCTCTTACTTTTTTTTCCCCTGAGGGATGACCCTTACTTTATTCCCCAGCATGTAGTTCAAATGGGAGCTGCCATCTTGTCTCCTATGACCTTGCTATGGGATTAAAGATGAGCAGCTGACTCAAACTGGCCAATCAGAGTTCATCTCCGCGTGGGAACTTCAGTTTCTCTCTGAGACGCTGAGTGTGGGCCGCCACGTTTCCATTCATTATGGAAGAGACCAGTGAGGGAGGCTGAAATGGGCACTCAGAAGAATGGATGACAGATGACAGCTGGAAAGAAAGGAGTCTGGCCGGTGCCAGTTGCCCCTGAGGTCTGACTACACTCCAGCTCTTCCCATGGTTTAGTTACAGGAACCAATACATCCTCCTTTTGTCTAAAATAGTTCATGTGTATTTTTATCATTTGAAACTGTACAGAGATCAGTTAATACAGTTGGACTGTGGGGCAGGGAACAATCAGGAAGTTGCAACCCTGAGAGCTTTTGTTTATTTAAATGTTAGTTATTATAGCTGGGATAACTGGCCCCTTATTGCTCAGTCTGTCTGCTGAGTCAATGAAAGTTGAATGAATAAATGAATGAGTGTCTCTTGCTCCTCACCTTCTCTCCCCAGCCAGGTTCCTGATCCTCACCTGAAATGACTTTCTTTTTCTTTTCTTTTTATTGAATTTAATTAATTTATTTATCTGTCGCCCAAGCTGGAGTGTAGTGGCACGATCTCAGCTCACTGCAATCTCCACCTCCTGGGTTCAAGTGATTCTCATCTCAGCCTCCCTAGTAGCTGGGATTACAGGCGTGCATCACCATGTCTGCCTAATTTTTTAATTTTTAGTGAAGACGGGGTTTCACCATGTTGGCCAGGCTGGTCTTGAACTGCTGGCCTCAAGTGATCCTCCCAGCTTGGCCTCCCAAAATGCTGGGATTACAGGTGTGAACCATGATGCCCAGCCCCTGAAAATGACTTTCTTTAAACACCACTCTCACCTACTGTATCTGCTCACCACTCCCACCTTCACTGACATCCCTACACTTGGTTTCTGCCTCTCTCCCAGATTACGGTCCCTGCCAGCCTCACTCCAAGTCTAGTGACTCTCCCAGTCCCACCCTTACAGCTTCCCTGCCCCATCCCTGACTAAAGTCTAGCACTTTTCCCATCAAAAGTGATGTATGCAGATCTTGGGTTTTGCTGATGTGCCATTAAAGCACATTTCCATACTTGCAGAAGACCCAGTCTCTCAGGACAGTCACATGTGTCTGCATTGTAAGTTCAGAAAGGCCTCAGAGAGAGAAATCTTCCTTTACTATGTGTAAAACGTGTCAGTAGGCCAGTTAATGACAGAGAAAGATGGTTGTGGCAGGGGGCACACTCACACGCCCCACTACTCAAACAGTGCCCTGTAGAAAGAGGTTCTATTAGGTTTCATTCTGCCCTGGGACTCTTTGCCCTACTGGCTCTGAGAGCTGGGGAAAGGGACTGAACCTCTTTGAGACTCACTGGCTCATTTGTAAAATGCTAATGATAGAATCTCTGTTATAGTCCTCTTGTGAGAATAAATTGAGATCACTCATGTAAAGCACTTAACACAAAGCCTGGCACAGAGGAAATGGTCAGCAGCTGTTAGCTGCTGCTGTTATCAATTGCGTAAAAATAAAGGCTTTGGTGACGGTAGGGCTATGTGACCCTCTGCGCCTTCTCGACAAGGTATGCCAGTGGTCCTCTCCCTGTCTTTCAGGCACTTTGAAATCTTTTATTCTTATTTTATTTTATTTTATTTTTGAGATGGAGTCTTGCTCTGTCACCCAGGCTGGAGTGCCGTGGCACAATCTCGGCTCACTGCAACCTCCTCCTCCCAGGTTCAAGTGATTCTCCTGCCTCAGCCTCCCGAGTAGCTAGGACTATAGGAGTGTGCCACCACACCTGGCTAATTTTTGTATTTTTGGTAGAGATGGGGTTTCACCATATTGGTTAGGTTGGTCTCGAACTCCTGACCTTGTGAACCACCCACCTCAGTCTCCCAAAGTGCTGGGATTACAGGCGTGCGCCACTGTGCCTGGCCTGAAATCCTTCCTATGACTACAAGGTCATACGTGATCTGGTACCGAGGTCATAAGTGATCTGGTACCGAGGTCATAAGTGATCTGGTGCTACCTCTTGGCCCTCATCTCCTTTTGTTCTCTAGACCTGCTGTCCTTCCAGGTGCTCCCCCAGGGTACCAAGTATGCTGCTGCCACAGGGTCTTTGCACTGGTTGTTCCTACTGCCTGGAACTCTCTTTCCCTTTTGTGCACTATTCACTCTACTCAGGGCTCTGCTCACATGTCACTTTCTCAGAGATGCTTTCTCCAATCACCTATCTAAAATGGCTTCACCACTGCCTCCAACCCTCTCTATCCATTTCTCCTGCTTTAATTTTCTTCATAGCACCTAAGACTCTCCTGAAATGAATGTCTTCATTATCTAATTCCTCCTATTATATTACAAACTTTCCGAGGGCAGAGATTTTGTCTCTAGCATGCTTTGTGGTATGTCCTGGGCCTGAAACAGTGAAGCCAGGGGGCTCTCAGTTTTCCTTACGGATTAAAAGTTTGTGTTTCCCTAAAATTCTTCTGTTGAAGCCCTAACCCTCGATGTGATACTATTAGGAGGTGGGGCATTTGGGAGATAACCAGGTTTAGATGAGGTGGTGAGGGGGCAGCCCCCATGATAGGATTAGTGCTATTATAAGAAGAGGAAGAGACTCTTGAACTCTCTCACTCCATCATGTCAGGGCATAGTGAGAAAATGGCCAAGTTGGAAAGAGGACCCTCGCCAAGAACTGAATCTTGGACTTCCCGGCCTCCAGAACCGTGAGAAATAAATGTCTGCTGTTTAAATCACTACTCTGTGGTATTTTGTTATAGCAGCCTGTTTTAGTCTGTTTTGTGCTGCTGTAATGTAATATCCCAGACTGGGTAATTTATAAAGGACAGAAATGTATTTGTCATGATTCTGAAGGCCTGGGAGTCCAAGGTCAAGCTGCTGGCAGGTTGGTGTCTAGTGAGGAGCTAGTCTCTGCTTCCAAGATGGCGCCTTGAACATTGCATCCTCCGGAGGGGAGGAGCACTATTCCTCATGTGGCAGGAGAGTGAAAGAGAGAGAAGCTACCCTGTAAGCCCTTTTTATAGCGGTATTAATCCATTCACGGGGGCAGAGCCTTCATGATCTAAATACCTCTTATTAGGCCCCACCTCCCAACACTGTGGCATTGGCAATTAAACATAGTGAGACCCTGTCTCGAAAAATGTATATAAATAAATAAATTTGAAAAGAGAAGCCCTCCAAAGTATGCTTATGCATTTTGGACAGGCAAACCTTCAAACCACAGCATGGTCTGAGCTGAGATGGCTAACCATTATTGAAAGAGTGGAATTTTCCACTTCAGTGCCAGCTGCTTAAGATGCAGAGGAATAACTGTATTTGGAGCCTCTAACAAATTCACGTAATTTCCTTGAATTTTCTAGCTTAAAAAAAAAAAAAAAAGGAAGGAAGACTTTGTCCACATACTGCATCCTGAAATGCTGCGCAATTTTATTTTGCTTCTCTAAGCCCAGAAAGCCGGCGTCATCTGACCAGGCAAACCAATTCTGCTTCTGCTATTGCCTTCGCTTACTTCAAAACACACATGAGAGAGATTGGGATGGTGCTAAGTTAGAAATCCATGATGATAAGATTGGACGAAATAACACTATGATCATAGTGCCAGTATTACTAATTGCTTTCTTTTACTGGGTACTCACCTACCAGGCACTCTGTGGAGCGCTTTACCTGCATAATGTCAGTTAACCCTTTTAACTGTGGGGTAAGGTAAATACTATTAGAACACCATTTTACAGAAGGTAAAAGTGGAGGCTGGTGGCAGGAGGCCAAAACAAGTATCCTGGTCTGTGAGATACGATGGACTCTTCTTATTCTCTATGGCCTTGCAGGAAGGGAGGCCATGTTTTGAGGTGGTTTGGTACTTAAGGCGGGGCTGGGGTCAGATGTTATTAAGGCATCAGCAAGACTGGGTGTGGTGACTCACGCCTGTAATCCCAGTACTTTTGGAGGCTGAGGTGGGTGGATGGTTTGAGTCCAGGAGTTCGAGACTAGCCTGGGCAACATGTCAAAACCCCGTCTCTACAAAAAATTTTAAAAATTAGCTAGGCATGGTGGTGCACACCTGTGATCCCAGCTACTTGGGAGGATAAGGTGGGAGGATCACCTGAGCCGGGGAGGTCGAGGCTGCAGTGAGCTGAGATTGTGCTGAACTCCAGACTGGGCAACAGAGTGAGACCCTGTCTCAACAAAACAAAATAAAACATCAACAAGGAAAGAAGCTCACAATGAGGCAATTTGGGCCCAGCCACCCAAAGAAACAATAATGCCAGAGAGCACTACACCCGCTCTCTTTTCTGAGGGATCTTGAACAACACTCTCTTTAATCTGAGGGATTAAAGCAGTATTTCTCACACTCAAGCAAGTGGGCATCTTTTTTTTTTTTTTTTTT
>NW_016814761.1:3768418-3786365 GCF_001698545.2 Rhinopithecus bieti | reverse complement strand
GCTCACTGCAAGCTCCGCCTCCCGGGTTTACGCCATTCTCCTGCCTCAGCCTCCCGAGTAGCTGGGACTACAGGCGCCCGCCACCTCGCCCGGCTAGTTTTTTGTATTTTTTAGTAGAGACGGGGTTTCACCGTGTTCGCCAGGATGGTCTCGATCTTCTGACCTCGTGATCCGCCCGTCTCGGCCTCCCAAAGTGCTGGGATTACAGGCTTGAGCCACCGCGCCCGGCCGCAAGTGGGCATCAGAATGTTTTGGAGGGCTTCTCTTTTTAAATTTATTTATTTACATATTTTTTAGAGACAGGGTCTTGTTATGTTGCCCAGCTGGAATTTGAACCCTGGACTCAAGCAATCCCCCTGCCTTAGCCTCCTGAGTAGGGGGCTTTTTAAAACACACTTATAAGCCTCTTTCCTGGAGTTTCTGATTCGATAGGTCTGGGCTGGGTTGGAGCTCAAAAATTTGAAATTTTCACAAGTTCCCAGGAGCTGCTGAGGCTGCAGGTCTGGGACCACGTTTGAGAATCACATGAGGGGCCGGGCGTGGTGGCTCACGCCTGTAATCCCAGCACTTTGGGAGGCCGAGGCAGGCGTATCATGAGGTCAGGAGTTCAAGATTGGCCTGACCAACATGATGAAACCCCGTTTCTACTAAAAGTACAAAACTTAGTCGGGCATGGTGACACGTGCTTGTAGTCCCAGCTACTCAGGAGGCTGAGGCAGGAGAATCGCTTGAACCAGGGAGGCGGAAGTTGCAGTGAGCTGAGATCGTGCCACTGCACTCCAGCTAGGGTGACAGAGTGAGACTCCATCTCAAAAAAAAAAAAAAAAAAAAGGAGAATCACGTGAGGAATGTTCTGTCCATATACTTGAAGAAATACGATACTCTCTCCATGTTCCTAACCTCCTCCCACTGCAAATGCACCATTTCTGGTATTAATTATGTTTGAACTCATCTATAGAGTCGAGAGACTGTAGTAAAGTTTGCCTTTGTAATGAGCCACTTTTTTGTTTTTTTGAGATGGAGTTTCACTCTTGTTACCCAGGCTGGAGTGCAATGGTACGATCTCGGCTCGCTGCAACCTCTGCCTCCCGGGTTCAAGTGATTCTCCTGCCTCAGCCTCCTGAACAGCTGGGATTACAGGTGCCCACCACCACGCCTGGCTAATTTTTGTATTTTTAATAGAGATGGGGTTTCATCATATTGGCCAGGCTGGTCTTGAACTCTTGACCTCAGGTGATCCACCCGCCTCAGCCTCCCAAAGTGCTGAGTGAGATTACAGGTATGAGCTACCATGCCTGGCCTTTTTTTTTTGAGAGAGAGTCTTGCCCTGTTGCCCGGGCTGGGCTGGAGTGCAGTGGCATGATCACAACTCACTGCAACCTCCACCACCAGGGCTCAAGCCATCCTTCTGCCTCAGCCTCCAGAGTAGCTGGGACTCTAGGCATGTGTCACCACACCCAGCTAATTTCTGTATTTTTTTGTAGAGATGGGGTTTCACCCTGTTGCCCAGGCTGGTCACAAAATGAGCCACTTTTGAGTGACAGTGGAGAGGACTAACTGAAGTTCCTTGGCAGGCGGAAACAGCAGGAAACGGGGTGTGGGTGGAGCTGGGCTGTAAGCTGAAGACCCAAGTTAGAGAAGCTTGCTCTTACCTAGACCGGAGGTGCTGTGGTGTTGGGGGATGGGGCCTGGGGTCCATCAGCTGCTGAAGAGAGGGGCTGGTGTCAGGCACCAAGAAATGCTTCTAGGAAAATGCATCCAGGCAGAGGAAGGGAGCCCAGGGACAGAATCAGAAGAGCAGGGGCTGGTTTGAGGGAAAATGGAAGACTCAGATTTAAGAGTTAAGCCAAGGTAAGCTGGATTCAGTGGTTAATTAACCAAGACATCCTCAAGTGTCTTCTAAAATGTGGTGTGTTTTTCTCAGAATTCACCCCAGCTGGTCCAGTAAAGTGGCTTTTTCCCTAAATGGCAGACAGAGAGGGAAGGAGGAGGAAAGAGGGAGCGAGACCACTGTCCCAAGGTCATGAGCTGAAGAAGATAAACCCCCCCATCCCTTGGGTTGTGCCAGCAGAGTTGGCAGAAACTACAGCTAAGAAGTCTTGTGTCGGCACCATCTTGGGACCCTTTCTGGCCCTCTCGCGGTCTCATCGTCAGGTGCCTACTCGCCATGAGCCCAGGGACACCTCACGCAGTGCCCATAGGGTTACAGGTACTCCTTCTCTTCCTTGCCCACCAGGTGCTGCATGAACACTGGCTGAGCCTCCGCCATGTGCAAGGCCCAGAGTTGACTCTGTTTCCCCAGCCCATTTTCTTTGCTTTCTTTTCTTTTTCTTTTTTTTTTGAGATGGCGTCTTGCTCTGTCACCCAGGCTGGAGTACAGTGGTGTGATCTCGGCTCACTGCAACCTCCACCTCCTAGGTTCAAGCGATTCTCCTGCTTCAGCCTCCTGAGTAGCTGGAATTACAGGTACCCGCCACCATGCCTGGCTAATTTTTTTGTATTTTTAGTAGAGACGGGGTTTCACCATGTTGGCCAGGCTGGTCTCGAACTCCTGACCTCAGGTGATCCGCCCAGCTCGGCCTCCCAAAGCGCTGGGATTACAGACGTGAGCCACCGCGCCTGGCCCATTTTCTTTGCTTTCTCAATCCTCCTTCTGTACCATCTCCACTCTCCTCTTTGTGTCCTCTTTGTGCAGCTCTTTCCTCACCAGTGAGCTCCTCTTTCTGTACCTCTCCTTTGGCTTTCCCCGCAAGCAGTCACGAATGTCACCAGCCCGAGGTGCATCATGAAAACCTAATCACCATCCCGGGTGGCCCATCTGTGAGGGGCACAAGGTCCTGGCCAGGGTTGGGAGTAACAGAGAGAAAATGATGATTATTATGAAGTCGTGATAGCAAGGCTGTCTTTGCAGCCAGGCCTGCTTTAGAATTGGGTGGGACACCAGCTGCCTTGGAGGGGGAAGCCTTCACTGGTGCTGGTCTTGTGTTCAGCTGGAGGAAGTCACAGACCTGGGCAGACCTGTTCTGCCATAAGCTGTAAACTCACAGTGTCTAAACTCAGCTGTGCCATTTCTGCCTCCTGATCAGCTCTGTTTCACCCCATGATGCCACACCAGGCTTCCTCTGGGTGTCCAGATGCCCCCTGCTCCAAGCCCCAACTTACAGCATCCACCTCCTATTCTGCACCTGACCTCATTTCCTACTTCAGTAAGGAGATCCAGGGATTCTGATAAACACCTTCCATTTGTCCCCCTTCCCTTTCAGCACAAATCTCTCTGCTCCCTTCCCTATCCCCACCCTGCAGCAAGGGGTGGCAGAAAGAGCACGAGTCAGATAAAATAGCCTCAGGTATCCCCAGGCTTTGATAAAATGTGAGTGCATTGGTTATTGGTTTGGTCTGCTCAGCTCTCCCCACCCCTTCTCGTGGTAACAGACCCACCCACTCCCCACTGAGGAGATATTTTGAGTTAGCTGGCCAATCACACTACATGACCACAGTGATTGGCCCAGGGATGTGCCTGCAATTGGAGATGGACCAATTGGACTTCTTTTTTGGAATTTTTCCATGTAGAATTGGTGGGGAAGAGTTCTGTCCTCTCTGGTTTTGAGGCTGTATGAACGATAAACAGGCCAGATGCAGTGGCTCATGCCTGTAATCCCAGTACTTTGGGAGGTCAAGGTGGGAGGATCATTTGAGGCCAGGAGTTCGAGACCGACCTGGGCAACGTAGCAAGACCTCATCTCCATAAAAATAAAAAAATTAGCTGGGCATGGTGGTACATACCTGTAGTCCCAGCTACTTGGGAGGCTAAGACAGGAGGATCGCTTGAACTCAGGGGTTTGAGACTGCAGTGAGCTAGGCTTGTGCCACTGCACTTCCAGTCTGGGCGGCAGAGAGAGACCCTGCCTCTAAAACAAAATCAAAAACAAAAGAATGGAAACCAGAGACTGCTTGCACTCATGTTCCCTGATGCCCAGAAAAAGCCTACCTGCAGGACAAGAGAAAGAGACCAGCCCCCAGAAGGATAAAGAAGGACATGGTGATGTCTGTGTTCCTGGGTCCAGCTGCTCTGAGACAAGTGCTACCCTTGCCCACTCTGGTTCTGGTTGCTTTCTGACATTGACCATAGGAAGTACTCTGCTTAATGCACGTGAAACTCATTGTCCCCCATCATGAGTTGGCTGTGAGATTACGGAAGGTCATCTAAATGAAGTCCTTAGTGAGCTCACTCCATTGTAGCTTCGAATACTGCTGCTGGTCCCTGCCCAGCACATCCCCAGCACACAGTCCAGCCATGCCTTCAGTGCCTCACCTCAGTCAGTGCCTCATCATTCACCTGGGCCACCTGGCTGGAAATCCTAAAGCCATGTGCCTTCACTTTATTTAGTATTTTATTTTTTATTTTTTGAGACACGGTCTCATTCTGTCACCCAGCTGTATACAGTGGTGTGATTACAGCTCACTGCAGCCTCGAACTCCTGGGGCTCAAGTGATCCCTCCACCTCAGTTTCCCAAAGTATCTGGGACCACAGGTGCACGCCACCACATCCAGCTCATTTTTGTATTTTGTACTTTTGTAGACACGAAGTCTTACCATGTTGTCTAGGCTGGTCTTGAACTCCTGGACTCAAGGGATCCTCCAGCCTCATCCTCTCAAAGGATTGGGATTACTGGTGTGAGCCACTGCACCCAGCCTTTATTTGTAACACTGCCCATGCCAGGCCCGGTCCATGTGTCCCACACAACATCTCTCGGATCATTCCTTTCTCTTCATTCTACCTGTCCCACTCCTAGTAAAAGCCTTTCATTCATGTATTCGACAAACCTTATAGAGTCCCAGTGATAGGCCAGGAAATGTGCTGACACTGCGGACAGGTCAGTGAGCAGAGCAGATACTGTCTCCTGCGGACAGGTCAGTGAGCAGAGCAGATACTGTCCCCTGACACTGTTCCTCTGTCCCCGCCCTTGGTGAGCACCTGTCACACTAAATGTCATCACACACCACTTTTATGTTACTCTTCTTCTTAATAACATTCCCTGGCTCCCTACTTCCTACCTCTTCAAATCTTAGTGTCTCTGTTTGGCCTCCAAAAGTCCTCCACAATCTGCCTCCAGATAATAAGAATAATGATAGCATTAATAGTGGTAGCAGAAGCAGCTATCATTTGTGACATTCTTGTTACGAGGCAGAAAATGTGCTGCATGTTTTATAGGCATTTACTCATTTAAAGCCTCACAACCAGGGGTGAAATTCAACATATTCAGCACAGGCACCAACCGATCAGAGTGGATGCTGCCTGCCATGCCGTGCCGTGCCAGGCATACCAGCTGAATCTGGCTCTGTTCACAGTCATCCTGAAAGGTGGGTTTTATGATCCCTGGCTTAAAATGTGTGAGCTGGCCGGGCGCGGTGGCTCACGCCTGTAATCCCAGCACTTTGGAAGACTGAGGCGGGTGAATCACCTCAGAGTTCAAGATCAGATTAGCCAACATGACAAAACCCCATCTCTGCTAGAAATACAAAAATTAGGCGGTGTGTAGCGGATGCCTGTAGTCCCAGCTACTATGAGACTGAGGCAGGAGAATCGCTTGAACCTGGATGGCGGAGATTGCAGTGAGCTGAGATTGCGCCACTGCACTCCAGCCTGGGCGACAGAGTAAGACTCTGACTCAAAAAAAAAAAAAAAAAAAAAAAAAAAAAATGTGTGAGCTGACACTCAAGGGTGAAGGGTCTCACCCAGAGTCACACAGTTGATAAACACCAGCCTTCCAACCCAGGACCTTCTGACTCCAAAGCCTCCATTTCACTCTCTAAATCCCCCTCACACAACCCTTTCTCTGGTGGCACCAGGTCTTTCCCTGCAACGCACATGGGCCACAGTCCTGTTTATCTCCTCCATTCATTCCTTCCACAATCATTGGATGAGGCTTCCACCTTCAGTCATCACCTGTGCAAGATGAGGGGCCTGCCATGGGGGCAGGGACTATGTCATCCCTGTTCACTGTGATATCCTCAGCACCTGGCACCTTACCTGGCGCAGAGCTGGTCTTCAGCAAATATCTGTTGAATGATCAGTATGAGGGTGACAAAGGCATGGACTTCGCTGGAAGTAGCTCCCAGGTGTCACTAATGAGTGAAAGTGTGCCTCCTTTATTGTGGGTTTTAAAACAAGAAAGGACCAGAGCATTCTGGCATGGGGGCCCCCTGGCTCTGGAGGCATGATGAGGCTGTCTGACCTCTTGCTGGTCCAAGCAGAACACCAGTCTCAGAGCTGGAAAGCATGGATGGCAGGCAGCCACGCTGGCCCCACAGGCCAGGAAATGCCATGGCCCAACATGCTGAGCCCCCATCACCACCACCTGCCCTGCCATCCCTCTTCCTTCTGCTTCTCCAAACGTACTCATCTCATTCATTCATCCAGTCAGTCGCTCAACAGTTATCGAGTGCCTGTTCTGGGCCAGGCAGGTTCTAGGTCACAGCACGAGAAAGTCAATGGTACAAAGATTCAAGACACAGCCCTTGCCCTCTGCAGCACAAAGTCCCAAGGGAGAGGCAGATACGTAAGTGGACAGTGATAAGCATGACAGGAGGGGTCAGTGCAGGTGCAGGGGGATTGTAGGAGGGCCCTTTCTGTGCCATTTGGAAAGGATGTGGAGGTTTTTGTAAGAATCAAGAGCTGATTCCACATTCAAGACTCTGTAATGTTGCGAGTTGCAATGGTGTTTGCAGTGGTGGTTAATGTTTGTTGTTTGTGGTGGTGGTTAATGTTTAATATTCATCTCAGCCACCAAAACAGGTCTGAATTTCAACACGGTACTCAGAGATCCTTCACTCCCCACAGAACAACAGCTTTTGGAATCAGGGGAACTCTGGGTTCCAGTCCCAGCTCTGCGATTTTGAGCACTGAAACTTTCCGAACCTGTTTCCTTCTCTGCCTTTCAGGGTTGCAGGGGTTAAATGGAGAGCATTAATCACCTTCCTTTCACAGGCCGTTAGCACTCAATCAAACCTGCTTCTCCCTCTCAAAGATGTTTAAGACCCAGGCAAGTCACAGAACCTCAACAGAAAAGGAGTAACATCAAGGGGCACCTCCACATCATGTTCCCCACTGCCCTGAAGGAGAACGCCTCTAAGCTTAGCAAAAACAAGTTTGAATTTTTGTTCACAAGAACTTTTCTATAAAAGCAATACATCAAAGAAAAAAGTTTCGGAACAGATTAGAGCAGACTCAGACGGGCTCAGTTTCCCTTACCCGCCCCCGCCCCGCAGGGCGCTGCTCACTGCTGGACTCAGAAACCCCAGCTGGCTTTTCACTTCCGAGATTCTCCAAGGACCACACCCGACAAACACGTCACCACCCTGGCTGGCACAGAGCACAGTGGGTGGAAGGAAGAGAGCAGGGCTTTGGGGAACCTCCCGCCCAGGGTTTCACCACCAGCGCCCCACATGACCTTGGGCAAGTCATGTCACTTCTGGGGACCTCGGTAGTTTCATCTAAAGACGAGCATTAATACCTAGGTCCAAGGTGCCAGACACATCCGAGGCTGGGAAAGCACGAACGCTCTCCCCGCCAGCACCCCAGGACTGTTGATGTTTTTGATTTATGGCCTCCCCTTCCTGCCTCCTTTCCAACTTCCTTCCTCATCCCAGTCCTCCAAGCATTGACAGCCCATGGATTTAAGCCACATTTGAGCGCGGTCTGGGGCAGTCGGCAGGGTAGGAACATTCCAGCGTAGGCTGGGGGAAAAAGGGACAGAGTCGCGCTCTTGCCACTGCCTGTGCCTCTGCGCCTCTTCCTGTACATCCTCCTCTGACCCGCCACCCAGGCTGCTGGGCTGGGGTACCCTGGGGTGCCCGCTTTTACCTTTGAAGATTCTCCCCTCCTGGGTGAGCAGGGCGGCCCCCACGGGAAAGTGACTGTAGGGGCAGTAGGCTGACTTCTTGGCCTCCTGGGAGCAAACCAGCAGCTGCTGGACACACTCGGGCTTCAGGGTGCAGGCAGGAGGCTTCTGGGCCATGTTGGTACCCTAGGCAGGCAACAGAGCTGTGGAAACAGGACCTCTGGCCACCCTGGGCTGGGGCCCCAGACACGATTGCAGCTCCTCCCCCGGGGTGTGTCCCTGCAACCAGATGGCAGGCTGTTAGGTACGCGGCTTTCAGGATGCAGAGTCTAGGAGAGGAGCCTCCCATGGTTTGGACTCAGCAGGTGTGGTGTAAGACGGTGCCTGCGTGTGCTTCACACTCTCCCTTGGGAACCACTCTCACTATCGGACACACTGAGGGGTGGGTCAGAAGGTGGTGCCACGCTACTAGAAGGGGAAGCTACTGGGTGGGTCAGTGTGGGATCTCAGAGGTCCAAGCTCCAAGGGCTGACAGCCCTCGGTTTGTTAAATCACTTTTTCTCTCCTCCACTGAGGGAAGGACTGAGGCTGAAAGGGCAGGGCTGGGGCAGCCAGTGTGGCATCCCCGAGACAGGAGGCATGAACAAGCTGCAGTGCGACTGAGAGCTTCTTTATTTTCACCCATTGTCCTTCCAACTTCTCTTTGCCCCAGCCCAGAATTAAAAAGTATCTCAGCTGCTGGGTGCAGTGGCTCACTTTGGGAGGCTGAGGCAGGAGGATTGCTTGAGCCCAGGAGTTTGAGAACAGTCTTGGCAATATGGCAAAACCCCATCTCTACAAAAAATACAAAAATTAATTGGGCATGGTGGCATGTGCCTGTAGTCCTAGCTGCTTGGGAAGCTGAGGTGGGAGGATGGCTTGAACCTAGGAGGCAAAGGCTGCAGTGAGCTCAGATTGCACCACTGCATTTCAGCCTGGGTGACAGAGAGCCAGATCCTGTCTCAAGGAAAAAAAAAAAAAAAAAAGAACATTTAAAAAAACAAAAAAAATGGCCGGGGTGCGGGTGCGCTCAAAGCCATGTAATCCCCACTTTGGGAGGCCAAGATGGGCGCGATCACGACGCATGAGGTCAGGAGCTTTGAGACCATTCCTGGCTAACACGCGCTGGAAACCCGTTCTACTCAAAAAATACAAAAAAATTAGCTGGGCGCGTGCGGTGGCGGTGTCGTAGTCCCAGCTACGTCGGGAGGCCTGAGGCAGCGGCAGAGAAATGGCTGTGAACCCGGCGAGGTGGAGCTTGCAGGCAGCTTAGATCTGGCACTGCCCAACTCCAGCACGCGACAGGAGCCAAGACTCCGTCTCAAAAAAAAAAAAAAAAAAAAAAATTAAAGTATCGTCAATGGAGAGAGAAAAAACGAAAAAGAAAAAAACATATCTTGGAGGTGTTATACATTGAGATTATTCACTTTGGGCACCTCTTGGGCCCCTCATTGTTTTGTTGCAAAATAGATATTGGTGGTAAAGAAATGTGTTTGCATCCTGGTTCTACTGCTTTCCATGTGTACAAGCTTTGGCAGGTCATTTGACCTCCCTGAGCCACAGTTTCCTCATGTCAACAGCAGGGATAGTAATAATCCCTGTTCTAGATCCTGAGACTATAGAAGAGCTCCAGCTTTGGAGTTTAGTAAACCATGGTTTGAATTCCATTCCTGCCATTTATTAGCCATATGACGTTGGGAGAGTCACACACAATATCCCTAAGCCTCGGTGTCCTCATCTGCAAAATGGGCGCACTAACATGATTTCACTTCCAGAGTTGTCATGAGGATTGAATGAGATAATGCGTGTACAATGGGTGTGGCTGGAGAGTCTGGTGACATCATGATGTGAACACCCTTTATGACTCCACACAAACTGGGTTATTGTCATTAAGTGACTCAGCCAAGATCACATGGGGTAGAACTCCAGCTTGAGTGGCCAAAGACATCCAACTGTTTCCATACCCCTGCCTAGCAGGAGAGTTTGGATGGGGAATGGGGAAGGGGCAGGCAGAAAGGCAGGGGAAAGGAGAAAACAAGGCAGCATCTCATGTCCTGCATGCTGGCATATCTGTGTCCCAGACTTGGAGCTCTCAGCCATATGTGGACACCGCAGACACCCAGGTGGGCCGCCGAAGAGTTGGGTAAAGTTTGCTTCCTTTCCTCCTCGCCTCCCCTCCCTTCAGATCCCCTCCCCTCCCACTGCATCCAGCCCTCAGAGAGGCAGCCTATTCCCTCCTGCTGGGGCTGAGGGCCCCTCCACCCACGCACTTTTCTCCTGTCTCTATACCTTTGGCATCTAGAGCGGTTTCCTGGATCTCAGACGGCCAAGGATGTCTCAGGACACTGTGTGCCCACTCGACGTGGGAATAATTCTAAGGCTCTTTGGGGTTAAGTATAATTACAACTGGGAAAAGAGTTGTAGTGCCCTGCTGGCCTGACAGGCCTGTCAGAGACCTCAATAAGTCATCCCGTTTCTGTCCCCTGCCCTGTCTCAGTTTGCCCCACCCAGCCCTGCCCAGGCCTGGGACCGGACTTCAGGACTCCTTGACTCCACAGTGCTAGGAGAACCTAGATGACCTCCCGAGCTAATTATAGCCCTTGGCACCTTCAAAGCTCTTTACCTGCACGTGGTCATACGTGAGGGCAGCGCTCATTCCAAACCCAGCTGTATGGAGCGTGGGTGCCAGTGGTGGCTCTAGAATTCCCTTTTCTTTTTTGAGGCAGAGTCTCACTCTGTTGCCTAGGCTGGAGTGCAGTGGGACGATCTCAGCTCACTTCAACGTCTGCCTCCTGGGTTCAAGCAATTCTTGTGCCTCAGCCTCCCAAGTAGCTGGGATTACAGGTGTGTGCCACCATGCCCAGGTAATTTTTTGTAGTTTTACTAGAGATGGGATTTTGCTGTGTTGGCCAGGCTGGGCTCAAACTCCTGGCCTTATGTGATCTGCCCACTTCAGCCTTCCAAAGTCCTGGGATAACAGGTGTGAGCCACCGCACCTGGGCTAGAATTCCTAATGGAAGGGGCTTAGGCTGGTCATCCGGTTGGAGGGAGAAAGTGGGCTTGGAAACTTGCTTAGAGCTAAGTCACAGATCAATAATATGAACAGTACTTTCTAACACGCTTTTCTTTTCACTTTATGTAAAATTAAGAAAAGTTGGCTGGTTGCAGTGGCTCACACATGTAATCCCAGTGCTTTGGGATGCCAGGGTGGGAGGATCACTTGAGGTCAGGAGTTTGAGACCAGCCTGGACAACATAGAAAGACCCTATCTTAACAACAAAAAAAATCCACTGGGCATGCTGGTGTGCACCTGTAATCCTAACTACTCAGGAAACTGAGGCAGGAAGATCACCTGAGCCTAGGTGTTTGAGGCTGCAGCGAGCTATGATTGCATCACTGTACCCTAGCTTGAGTAACATTATGTTATGAGACCCTGTCTCAAAAAAAAAAAAAAAAAAAGAAAGAAAAATGAAGAAAAGTTAATTGCCCAGCTCAAAGAATAGAAAATCCATGGAGAGTGTTTTGAGTCGTAGTGGAGATTTTCAAGGGTCCAAAGCCCTCCCTAAACCCTGCTCCCAGGCCTTCACACTGTGAGATGAACCACCAGAGTCTTCATGTTAGAGTCTAGGCACCATGCATTCACTTACTCATTCAATGAGCAGTTATTGATAATAGGAGCAAGCATTAATTTAGCTCTTTTTTGTGCCAGGCCCTATGCTAAATACATTATTTGAATGATTTCATTTAATCCTCATCACAAGATAAAGATACTATTATTGCCCGTCTTCGACTGATGAGGACACTTGAACTCATAGACATCACAGCCTCAAAAATGGATCTCAGGCTGGGTATGGTGGCTCACGCCTGTAATCCCAGTGCTTTGGGAGGCTGAGGCTGGAGGAGGATCGCTTGAGGCCAGGAGTTTGAGACCACCCTGTGCAACATACTAAGACCCTATCTCTACAAAAAAAAAAAAAAAAAAAAAAAAAAAAAAAAAAAAAATTAGCCAGGTATAGTGGCACATGCCTTTAGTCTCAGCTACTCATGAGGCTGAGGTGGGAGGGTGGCTTGAACCCAGGAGTTTGAGGCTACAGTGAACTATGATGTTGCCATTCATTCCTGGGTGACAGAGCAAGATCCTGTCTAATAATAATAAATAATAATAATAATAATAATAATAGATCTTAAACCTGAGTTTGCCTGTCTTCTGAATCCTGGGCTCTCATCCATCCCATAATTCATGGGAGGAGCCAGTATAATGGATGGGCAAGGGGTGCAGGACTTGGCATCAGACCCATCTGTTTAAATATCACCAGTGGTATCTCCAGGCAAGTGATCTGTGCCTCTTTCCTCATTTATACAATGGGACAACACAAGGACCCATCTCTGGTGGATCGTGGTTTTATCCTGCTCAGGAAGGCTTCCCATCTCTTTTGTTTTATTTTGATTCTTTTAGGTGAGACCTCTTGGTGGGCTGCCAATCATTGTGCTTCCACTCCATGAGCAGGTACAAGCAGTTGACAAAGGATGTGCCAATCAGAGACCTCGCTTTTCTGCTGAGTCAGTGCGAATGTTGGTTTTTCCCATTGTGGCTGCTAAGCTAGGAAGATACAACGGTTGCTGGCAGCTAGCTTCCCCCTCTTGGTAGAGAGAGCTTGCTTGCAGAATGAAGCCTGATGGAGAGAAACAGAGCTGAGAGATGGAGGAAAAGAACCCCAATTGCTTGCTGAGTGTCTGGATCCAGCCATGCCTGAAGGCATGCTTTTAGATTTTCCTTTAATTGAGCCAATACAATTCACTTCTATCTTAAACTTGTTTGAGTTTTGTTTCTGTCAATCCTGTGGCATCTAGAGGAACGTATTACTTCCTAGGATGTTTGTAAAAATCAAGTGAGATAATATACATAAAGATTTTAGCATGGCGAATGGCATGTGGTAAGTGCTCAAAAAGTGTTAACACATGTTATAGCAAATACTGTGTGCCAGGCCCTGTGTTTGGTACTAGAGAATCAGAGGTGGATGAGACTTGGTGCCTGTCCTGAGGATCTCACACTAGTGAAGGAGACAGATAAGCCAACAGACAGGTATAAAACACTATAAAACAAGATTAGGTACTGGGTCTCATAGCAATACAGAAAAACTACTGTTTGGAAGGAGTGGTGGGGTAGGTAGGTTAGGGAAAGCTTCCCAGGTAACAAGAGGATAAAATGAGTCTTTTTTATTTTATTTATTTATTTTTATTTTTTTTTTTGAGATGGAGCCTTGCTCTGTCACCCAGGCTGGAGTGCAGTGGCACGATCTTGGCTCACTGCAACCACTGCCTCCTGGGTTCAAGCAATTCTCCTGCCTCAGCCTCCCAAACAGCTGGGATTACAGGTGGGTGCCACCATGCCTCGCTAATTTTTTGTATTTTTTTTTTTAGTAGAGATGAGGTTTCACCATGTTACCAGGATGGTCTCAATCTCCTAACCTTGTGATCCGCCCCCCGCCTCAGCCTCCCAAAGTGCTGGGATTATTACAGTCGTGAGCCATTGCACCCAGCCCAAAAGGAGTGCTAAATGATGGGTGACTGTTCATATTGGACAATGTGGGTATAGCAAATACTGTCGGAGCCTCACCCACACCCCCTTAGCCATCCCAGATGTCACCTCCAGCTTTAATGGATAGTTTCTAAACATACCCATGGCTTCTTACCTTAAGCATTCCCTGGGCATATGAGTCTGCTCAGCCCATGCATAGGGTAGGCCAGAAATGCCAGGGAGTTAACACTCCCTGGAAGGATTATGACCCATAATATATCAATAATTCTTTTTTCTTTTCTTTTCTTTTTTTTTTTTTTTTTGAGACAGTCTTGCTCTGTCACCCAGGCTGGAATGCAGTGGCGTGATCTCCACTTCCTGCAAGCTCTGCCTCCTGGATTCTCTCCAGTCTCCTGCCTCAGCCTCCCGAGTAGCTGGGACTACAGGTGCCCACCACGATGCCCAGCTAATTTTTTTATATTTTTAGTAGAGACTGGGTTTCACCATGCTAGCCAGGGTGGTCTTGATCTCCTGACCTCGTGATCCACCCGCCTCGGCCTCCCAAAGTGCTGGGATTACAGGCGTGAGCCACCGCCCCTGGCAATATATCAAGAATTCTTAAAACCAGTAAGAAAAAGACAAACATCCCAACAGAAAAGTAAGCAAAAGACTTGAACAGATATTTTACAGAAGAGATGGTGATGGAAAAAACTTCTCTACAAACTTTCAAGTCTTCAAACTTGGCTACGTAAAAATTAAGGAGTTTTATTTGATGAAGGACTTCATGGATAAAGTCAGTAAAAAGTTGAAAAAAACAGGAAACAGATCTTTTCGGCTGGGCTCAGGGGCTTATACCTGTAATCCCAGCACTTTGGGAGTCCGAGGTGGGAGGATCACTAGAGGCCAGGAGTTCCAGACCAGCCTGGGCAACATGCCGAAACCCCATCTCTACTGAGTAGTAGTCCCAGCTACTCAGGAAGCTGAGGTGAGAGGATGGCTTGAGCCCAGGGAGGTTGAGGTTGCAGTGAGCCATGACTGAGCCACCGCACTCTAACCTGGGTGACAGAGTTGAGACTCTGTCAAACAAAACAAAACAAAACAAAAACTCTTTTCGATGGCTGAAATGATTGCAAATAATTAATATAGTGACTACGTAAGTGACGCATGACAAACCAACAAGAAAAAGACAAGGAACTCTATAGGGAGATGGTCAAAAAATATGGATGGGCAGTTTACAGAAAGGGAAGTATTTGTTTTTATTTTTCATTTTATTTTTTGAGATGGAGCCTCGCTGTGCTGCCCAGGCTGGAGTGCAGTGGCGCGATCTCGGCTCACTGCAAGCTCTGCCTCCCGGGTTCACGCCATTCTCCTGCCTCAGCCTCCCGAGTAGCTGGGACTACAGGCCCCTGCCACCACGCCCAGCGTTTTTGTATTTTTAGTAGAGATGGGGTTTCACCCTGTTAGCCAGGATGGTCTCTATCTCCTGACCTTATGATCTGCCCGCCTCGGCCTCCCAAAGTGCTGGGATTACAGGTGTGAGCCACCGCGCCCGGCCAGAAAGGGAAGTATTTGTACAACATTTTAAAGTATTCACAGAGATGAAATTAAGACAGTAAGATGTCACTTTATACTCATCAGAATGGCAAAAAAAAAAAAAAAAAAAGTTGGATAATGATAAGGGTTGGCAAAGATGAGGAGAGACTTGAGTCCTCCTGCACTGTTGCTGGGATTTTAAACTGGTGCAACCTTCTGGAGAGCAACTTAGCAGGGCTCAGTAAAATTAGGCACGCGCTTACCTTGAGATTCAGTGATTCTAGCCCTAAGTCAACAGAGACACTCTTACCTGTATCCATAAGAAGATCTGAATGAAGATACATTTTGAAAAGTTTTATTTATTATTATTATTATTATTTTTTGAGACAAAGTTTCACTTACTCTGTTGTCCAGGCTGGAGTGCTGTGGTGCAGTCTCAGCTCACTGCAACCTCTGCCTCTCCGGCTCAGGCGATTATCCTGCCTCAGCCTCCCAAGTAGCTGGGACTATAGGCACGTGCCACCATGCCCGGCTGATTTTTTGCATTTTTGGTAGAGACAGGGTTTTGCCATATTGGCCAAGCTGGTCTCAAACTCCTGACTTCAGGTGATCCACCCACCTCGGCCTCCCAAAGTGCTGGGATTAGAGGCGTGAGCCACCGCTATCAAAAGTTGTAAAGTTTTACTTTACACTTCTTTTTTTTTTGAGATGGAGTCTCGCTCTGTCGCCCAGGCTGGAGTGCGGTGGCCGGATCTCAGCTCACTGCAAGCTCCGCCTCCCAGGTTCACGCCATTCTCCTGCATCAGCCTCCCGAGTATCTGGGACTACAGGCGCCCGCCACCTCGCCCGGCTAGTTTCTTGTATTTTTTAGTAGAGACGGGGTTTCACCGTGTTAGCCAGGATGGTCTCGATCTCCTGACCTCGTGATCCACCCGTCTTGGCCTCCCAAAGTGCTGGGATTACAGGCTTGAGCCACCGCGCCCGGCCTACTTTTCACTTTTAAGTCTTTCATTCATCTGGAATTAATTTATATTAATTCTGGTATAAGGCAAGGATCCAATTTAATTTTTTCCATATGGATATCCAATTATCTCAGCACTATTAATTGAATACTCCCTTCTTTCCCCAGAGATCGACAATGCCAGCTGTGTTAAGTTTCAAATTTCTATTTGAAATTCTATTTGAGTGAGAATGATTTTGGACTCTCCATTCTGTTCCACTGGTGAATTTGTTCATTCCTACACGTATACCATACCTATCTTTATTATTACAGTTTAACAATAAGTCTTGATTTCTGGAGATTTATCTTCCCGTTGGGGTTTTCCTCTTCTATATAAATTTTGGAATCGATTTTTCAATTTCCTTTGAAAACCATCTTATCTTGCCTCTGGAGGAGTTTGTTGGAATAGTTCATTCCTTGACATTTTGGTAGGATCTTTCTCTAAAACCATCTGAGTCTGGTGTTTTCGTTTAAGAAAAAAAAAGCTAAACTATTCGCTGCGTGCAATGACTCACACCCGTAATCTCAACTTTTTGGGAGGCTGAGGTGGGAGGTGGGAGGATCCCTTGAGGCCTTAGAACTTATTAATCATGCTCTTCAAAAAACGATTATCTCCCTTATTTCCATCTAACTGATCTATCAGTTTCTGGAAGAGGTTTGTTAAAATCTGCAACTACAACTGTTCATTTATATATATTTTCCATGTATTCCCATCAGTTGTTGCTTTATATCTTTTGAAGCTATATTGTTAGGTACATATATATATATATATTTGTTAACATTATATCTTCTTGATTGTCTCTTTTATTTGTATATAATGTCCCTCTCTATTTCTCATGCTTTTTACTAAAATCTTATATCCTTTTCTTTCTGATGTTAATGTTAATAGTTTAGGAATCCCTTTAAGAGTTCTTAACCTATATTTTACTATAGACTATGTTGGCAACCTGGTGAGGCCTAAGAGTCCCGTTTTTTTTTTTTTTTTTTTTTTTTTGAGACAGACTTTCACTCTGTTGCTCAGGCTGGATGGAGTGCAGTGGCACGATCTTGGCTCACTGCAACCTCTGCTTCCCCGATTCATGTGATTCTCCTGCCTCAGCCTTCTGAATAGCTGGGACTACAGGCGCGTGACACCATGCCTGGCCAATTTTTGTATTTTTAGTAGAGACTGGGATTTCACCACATTGGCCAGGCTGGTCTCGACCTCCTGATCTTGTGATCTGCCCACCTTGGCCTCCCAAAGTGCTGGGATTACAGCACTTTGGGAGGAGTGAGCCACAGCACCTGGCCCTATGAGTCTCTTTTTAAAATAATGGTTTTATTTCATTTTATTTCACTTTTTTGAGATGGAGTCTCACTCTGTCACCCAGGCTGGAGTGCAGAGGCACGATCTCTGCTCACTGTAACCTCCGCCTCCCGGGTTCAAGCGATTCTCCTGCCTCAGCCTACTGAGTAGCTGGAATTATAGGCACGCGCCACCACGCCTGGGTAATTTTTGCATTTTTAGTAGAGACAGGGTTTCACTATGTTGGCCAGGCTAGTCTCAAACTCCTGACCTCAGATGATCCACCCGCCTTGGCCTCCCAAAGTGTTGGAATTACAAGTGTGAGCCATCGTGCTAACCAAAATAACAGTTTTTTTTGTTTGTTTTTGTCTTTTTTTTTTTAACATTCCTATTTATTTTATTTTTACTTCAAAGGCTACATACATGCAATCATCACATATGCTTTAAAGTTCAAAAAATAAAAATACTTCAAAATCCATTTATTTATGGAAATATATATGACAATTATAGTGAAGTCAATTATATCCTTTTTTCTAATCTATCAGAAAAATACTTATAAAAAAGAGTTTTAATTCATGTCCAGAATAATTTTTTAAAATTCTTGAGTCATAATTTAAAAATAAGTTGTATGTTAGCACAATGTTTGGAGAAACAAGTCCCAGGCTTTTGCTAATGGGATCTGATATTCTCATACTTCATTTTGAAATCACTAAGGAAACTCAAGTTTAGG
>NW_016814761.1:3748898-3766936 GCF_001698545.2 Rhinopithecus bieti | reverse complement strand
ACTGTGTTACCCAGGATGGTCTCGATCTCCTGACCTCGTGATCCGCCCGTCTCCGCCTCCCAAAGTGCTGGGATTACAGGCTTGAGCCACCGCGCCCGGCCAAAATACTGCTTTAAAAGTTATGTGGGCCCAGCACTTTCGGAGGCCGAGACCGGCGGATCACGAGGTCAGCAGATCGAGACCATCCTGGCTAACACGGTGAAACCCCGTCTCTACTAAAAAATACAAAAAACTAGCCGGGCGAGGTGGCGGGCGCCTGTAGTCCCAGTTACTTGGGAGGTTGAGGCGTGAGAATGGCGTGAACCCGGGAGGTGGAGCTTGCAGTGAGCCGAGATCCGGCCACTGCACTCCAGCCCGGGCGACAGAGCGAGACTCCGTCTCAACAACAACAACAACAACAACAACAACAACAACAACAACAACAACAAAAAGTTATGTGGGGCAGAAGTTCATAGATCTTTTCTAAAACAGTCGCTTCACCCACTAAAGAAGCATTTACATTCCAGACTTGGACGACGTCTTCTCGGTCCCGAACACTAACACTAACTCCTATTACTTCGTCATCTGCTGCAGCACATTCTGTGAACTGTTTCTCGATGGTTGCTAACAGCAACTCTTTCCAAACTGTGGACGTGCTGTCCTTGGGGACTTTCGTCTTCCATACGCCGCCCTTTGCGTTACTCTCCTCTTCCCAAAGTGGTCGCCTCTCTCCTCTCATTAAATGGTAACTGCATCTCAAAGGCAGGCTAGTCACAGGAGGGATATTATTGTATACACTCCAGAATATCTGTACTGTCTGTACTGTGTAGATTTTCTTCAGATTTCATGCGCACTCAGCTGCTGTGGGACCAGGGAGGGATCTGTGGAGCCAGAAGGTCCAGGGCGAGTGCAGCGGGACCGCGCCCGGTTTGGGGTGCAGTGCGGACAGCTGCTGCAGGCCGAGAGGCGGCTGGGGGCAGCGGCCGTCTTTTTTTTTTTTTTTTTTAAGACAGAGTCTCACTCTGTTGCCTAGGCTGGAGTGCAATGGTGTAATCTCGGCTCACTGCAACCTCTGCCTCCTGAGTTCAAGTGATTCTCCTGCCTCAGCCTCCCAAGTAGCTGAGATTACAGGCGCCTGACACCGTGCCCGGCTAATTTTTGTATTTTTAGTAGAGACAGTGTTTCACCATATTGGTCAAGCTGTTCTCGAACTCCTGACCTTGTGATCTGCCTGTCTCGCCTTCCAAAGTACTGGGATTACAGGCATGAGCCACTGCACCCGGCCAAAATAACAGTTTTAAATGCACATAATTATAAAGCAAAACAATTGTATTGAAATAGCTATCAGAATAGTTAAAATATTTGTGATATTATATTGCATGTACTTATTTTTTTTTTAATTTTTTTAATTTTTGAGACAGAGTCTTGCTTTGTTGCTCATACTAAAGTGCAGTGGTGTGATCTTGGCCCACTGCAACCTCTGCCTCCCGCATTCAAGCGATTCTTGTGCCTTAGCCTCCTGAGTAGCTGGGCTTACAGGGATTTGCCACCACGCCCGGGTAATTTTTGCATTTTTAGTAGAGACGAGGTTTTGCCATGTTGGCCAGGCTGGGCTTGAACTCCTGGCTTCAAGTGGTCCTCCCGCCTCGGCCTCCCAAATTGCTGGGATTATAGGCATAAATCATCATGCCTGGCCTGTGATGCATATATTTATTGACGGTTATAATTATTCCCTTTCTTCCTCTACCATTTTGAATAATGTGATTTGTTGGTAGTAAAGTTTACAATTTAATGTATAGATTATAGGATATCAAGATGGGATTGTGACTAAACCAGAGAAGAAGTGAACATCACCCAAGTTCCCTGCAGTGGGAGATGGAAGCAGTAACTGCTGGGGCTTTGGATGTCCCTGTCTGAGCAAAGAATAGGAGTGTTTCTTGTTTGATCGAGGTACGTTTGCATTACTGTGGGTGGTAACATGTTGTGGTTGTCTCATGGAAGTTTAAGAAGGGAATGCAGGTTGGAAATGGAAGTTGAGTGATGAAGAGTGAGTGGACTGCGGCAAGGTCCGAAGACCGACCCCACTCAGCCCCTCTCCAAACCTCTTTCTTTCCATCATGACTTCTTGAACTTTAGAGCCTGGATGGCTAGAGAGGACATTTCCAGACTCTCATGCAGCTGGGATTTCCACATGTCACCTGGCTTCTGCCAGGAAAATGCAAGCAAACCAGAAAGGGAAGGTACTGGGAGGAAGTGGCCACACAGCTCTTCTGGCTGCATCGTGGTGGAAGCATTTCGGTTCTTCTGAGGCGGCTGCAGCAGAGGCCCTAGTTCCAGATCAACTCCTGGCTTCCGGGTGCTAAGCAGGTGTCAGCAGCTTCGTGACTTGGAGCCTCCTGTACTGCAACATGGGTAGCGAGGGTCTTGAGTCAGCAGCGGTGGCAGAAGCTCTCCAGCTAGGCTCATTTTACAGTGAGATTCAGGGGATATTCCTGGAAGTTCAGCCTAGAGTTGGCCTCTTAACCCTTCCAACGTGTCTGAAACCAACCCGATCACCCTCGTCAACCCATTCTGGTTAGGCCTGCTGGGCAGACACTGTTGTCTGCAGTGGAACCCTGAGCAATCACTGTATTTTATTTTTGTTTCTCCCTCACCCCCTCTTTTTCTGCCTTTTATTACATTGACACTTTTCCTTCTACTCATTTGAAAATTATTCCTTTTCTTTTTCTTTCTTTAATGGTTAGCCATAATTATTATTTGTATTTATGTTAATTTCCCCTGTCAATTTCTGAAGTTTATCGACATACATAATTTCCTTCTCAACAAGACAGCACCTTAGCATATTCTCACTTCCTCTGGCCACTGCCACTCTACTACCAAATAGGTTTTCTGTGGTGCTCCCAGGGAAAGGGCTGAGGAGGGAGGGAGGGAGGGAGGCAGCAACCTTGCTGGTTGTGATATTGTCAAGAACTGGAAGTGTATCATTCCTAACTCATACTTTTACCTCTTTAAAACATTGTGCTGGTCAGGCATGGTGGCTCATGCCTATAATCCTAGCACTCTGGGAGGCCAAGGCAGGAGAATCACTTGAGTGCAAGAGTTCAAGACTGGCCTGGACAACACAGGGAGACCCTGTCTCTACAAAAAATTTAAAAACTAGGTGGTGTGGTAGTGTGCACCTGAAGTCCCAGCTACTCAGGAGGCTGAGGCAGGAGGATGGCTTGAACCTGAGAGGCCGAGGCTGCAGTGAGCCTTGATTGTGTCACTGCACTCCAGCCTAGGTGACAGAGTGAGACCTTGTCTCAAAAAATAAGTAAATAAATAAATAAAAGTGTGCTGAAGAACAACATATCTCCATAGGTGTCATGTAAGAATATTAGCAAACTGGAAAGCCAAGCTTATTTAATGGGGCTTGGTTCAGTTACTTTTCCAAAGACCTTGGAATCAAATTTCTACTGTCTTTTCTGTGCATACATTCAACAATTCAACACATATTTATTGAGTAACTACTCTGTGCCAAACACTGTTGTATGCTTTTAGGATGCATCAGTCATCAAAGCAGGCAAACATTCCTGCCATCAAACTTACCATCTTTTATTATTTTTTTTTATTTTTGAGAAGGAGTCTCACTCTGTCACCCAGGCTGGAGTGTAGTGGCGAGATCTTAGCTCACTGCAGCCTCCACCTCCTGGGTTCAAGCTATTCTCCTGCCTCAGCCTCCCAAGTAACTGGGATTACAGGCACATGCCACTACCCCTGGCTAATTTTTGTATTTTTGTAGAGATGGGGTTTCACCATGTTGGCCAGGCTGGTCTTGAACTCCTGACCTCAAGTGATCCACCTGCCTCGGCCTCCCAAAGTGCTGGGATTACAGGCGTGAGCTACCGCACCCGGCCAAGCTTACTTTCTAACAGGGGAGAAAGGTCATAAAAATGAGCATAATAAATACGTACGTTATAGGGTGTGTAAGGAGGTGATAAGTTCCATGGGGGCAGGGTTGGGGGAGAGGTAATGCTGGGGGAGAGGAGCAGATCATGGTATTCAGTCAAGTAGTCAGTGTGGGCCTCATTGAGAAGAAAACACTTGAAGCAGGTGAAGGGGTGAGCCGAGCAGATATCTAGGGAAGGGTGTTCACAGCAGAGGGGACAGCCACAGCAAGGGCCTTACATCCTGGAGCAAGCCTGGTGCATTTTATCTTATTTTAAATATGCTATTGAGAAGCACTCTCTCTTTTTCTGTCTGGAATCCAGGACCTCAAATTTCTGCTTCTTGCCGGGCGCAGTGACTCACGCCTATAATCCCAGCACTTTGGGAGGCCAAGGCAGGTAGATCATTTGAGGTGAGGAGGTCAAGGCCAGCCTGGCCAACATGGTGAAACCCCGTCTCTACTAAAAATACAAAAATTAGCTGGGTGTGGTGGTGTGCGCCTGTAATCCCAGCTACTCGGGAGGCTGAGACAGGAGAATTGCTTGAACCTGAGAGGCAGAGGTTGCAGTAAGCCGAAATTGCACCACTGCATTCCAGCCTGGGCGACAGAGCAAGCTTCTGTCTCCAAAAAAGAAAAAAAAAAAAAAAAAATCTGTTTTTCAAAACTATACAAGCAAGTATATATTACATATTATACACCGGTTACTAGGCTTAATTAAACACCAAGCAAATGTCGGCCATTACATTTTAAAGTATGTTTCTAGCACTAATGGGCTAGATACTGTCCATTGGCACCTGACCTTCATTCTGACCCCTCCTATGGTCTGACCTCTATTGCAGAGGCTAAATGACTATCAACTACCTTTTCTGGACTCCCTTGCTGCTAGGATCTGGAAGAGATGTAGTTCTTGCCAATGAGACTCACTCACATGATATATGGAAGCTTCACATGAGGCTGAGGCTATCTCCTTTGATAATGATAGCTGGTAAGCTGCTGCTGCTGCTGCTTTTCTTTTCTTTCTTTTTTTTTTGAAGACGCGAGTCCTCGCTCTGTCGCCGGGCTGAGTGCAGTGGCCTGCATCCAGCTCACTGCCCCAAGCTCCGCCCCCGGTCTACGCCATTCTCCTGCTCAGCCTCCAAGGTAGCTGGGACTACAGGCACCCGTCACCCTCGCCCAGCTAGTTTTTGTATTTTGTAGTTAGAGGACGGGGTTTCACCGTGTAGCCAGGATGGTCTCGACTCCTGACCTTCAGGATCCTCCCGGGGTCTCGCGCCTTCCCAAGTGCATGCGATTACAGCTTGACCCACTGCGGCCGCGCCACTTTTTTTTTTTTTTTTTTAAGAGATGGTGGCTCTTGCTCTGTCATCCAGGCTTGGAGTGCAGTGGTGCAACACGGGGCTCACGGCAGCCTCAGAAGCCTGGCTTGAGTCATTCCTTCCACCTCAGCCCCAGAGTAGCTGAGCCTCCAGAGTAGCTGGGATTACAGCATGTGCCACTACGCCTGGTTATTTTTTTCTTTTTCTTTTTTTAATAGGCTGCATCTATGTTACCTAAGCTGGTCTCGAACTCCTGGCTTCAAGACATCCTTTGGCTTCTGCCTCCCAAAGTGCTAGGACTACAGGTGTGAGCCACCATGCCCAGCCTCTTTTCTTTATAAATTATCCAGTCTGTGATATTTTGTTATAGCAATACAAAACAGACTTAAGACAACTTCTTTTAAATTTCTGAATCAGAAAAAATAGAGAATATCCTCAAATAGCAAGCAAACTGTTCACAAATAATAACTTTAGTAGATGCTTTTCTATGAGAATGAGGATTTCCTTTTTTTTTTTTTGAGACGGAGTCTCGCTGTCACCCAGGCTGGAGTACAGTGGCCGATCTCAGCTCACTGTAAGCTCCGCCTCCCGGGTTCACGCCATTCTCCTGCCTCAGCCTCCCGAGCAGCTGGGACTATAGGCGCCGGCCACCACGCCCAGCTAGTTTTGTATTTTTTAGTAGAGACGGGGTTTCACCATGTTAGCCAGGATGGTCTCGATCTCCTGACCTCGTGATCTGCCCGTCTCGGCCTCCCAAAGTGCTGGGATTACAGGCTTGAGCCACCACGCCCGGCCGAGAATGAGGATTTCCGTGATACCAGCCATTTATACAAAACACAGGCATCAAATGGATGCTTGAAGTGGCAATAACATTGAAGTAGCCTCTGTGACCTCCAACTCCAAATAAAAAAAAAAAGCACTCAGCCTCATTATTCTCAACGACTGACTTTAGAATAAATAAGTTTATAAAATTTAACCAAAAAGACATGTGCATTAATAACATATTGCTCTTTTCTGTTTTATATATTGAGATTACCTATAATTTTAATTTTATTTGAATACGTTGTTTTTTTTTTTTTTTGAGATGGAGTTTCAAGCCCAGGCTGGAGTGCAGTGGCATGATCTCAGCTCACCGCAACCTCTGCCACCTAGGTTCAAGTGATTCTCCTGCCTCAGCCTCCCGAGTAGCTGCGATTACAGGCATGCGCCACCAGGCCTGAATGATTTTGCATTTTTAATAGAGACAGAGTTTCTCTATGTTGGTCAGGCTGGTCTCAAACTCCTGACCTCAGGAGATCTGCCCGCCTAGGCTTCCCAAAGTGCTGGGATTACAGGCGTGAGCCACCACACCCGGTCATGAAAAAAGTTTTCATTGTTAAAGCACATGGGGCCGGGCACAGAGGCTCACACCTATAATCCCAGCATTTTGGGAGGCCAAGGTGGATGAATCACTTGAGGTCAGGAGTTCAAGACCAGCTGGACCAACATGGTGAAAACCCGTCTCTACTAAGTACAAAAATTTAGCTGGGCATGGTGGTGTATGCTTGTAATCCCAGCTACTTGGGAGGCTGAGGCAAGAGAATTGCTTGAAAACGGGAGGCGGAGGTTACAGTGAGCCGAGATTGTGCCATTGCACTCCAGCCTGGGGAATAAGATGAAACTCTGTCTCATAAAAAAGCACATGGGGACCAGTGGACTGGCTGCACGACTGCATGGTCTTGGACATTACCTAACTTCCCTCTGAGCCTTATTTTTCTCATCTGCAAAGTGGGGGTGACCTCACAGCACCTCTTTTGCAGGGTTGTTGTGAAGGTTACAGGAGATCAAGCATGTGGGGTGCTTAGCATAAGGGTTAACTACTATTATTGTTTTTGGTGGTGATGATGATATTATGATAATTATGAACTTTGGGATTTTGGGTACCTGCTTGACTAAGCCATGTCTTCCTGTCCCATCCACTTCTTCCTAGCCCCAGGGCCCAGCCCCCCTGCTTCAAACATCCCCCAGACTCAAAGCTTCTAAGTTAGTCCCTCCCCTTCTCAGAGTCCAGGCACAGAGGAGTAGGGCAGAGCTGGTAATGGAGGGAGAATGGGGGTTGGGGGGGTCACTGACAATTTCTTCTGGAACTCTCTGCAGTGTGGCCTGCCCTGGGCATCATCAAGCACTTGCAGATTTATTGTTAAAATGGCTCATGGGAGTCTAAAGGTATGAACTCCAACCTTGAGAGTCTATGGGATCCTATTCCCTCCCAGGGGTCCCTGGAGGGAGTAAAATCCGGCCTCTGGAGGAGGCCACAGGGAAGCAGAAGATAAAGGTGCACCCCCTGTGGTTACTCTGTGTGCACTTCAGACCAACTTGAGCCAGGAGTTGTCTCTTCTGTGCCCCTCCCCTCATAGGCCATGGCTACAAGGAGGAGACAGGAGAGACAGAGGAGGAGGATTCTGTCTGCCTGGGGAGGGGGCAGCAGGAAAAGCCCCAGAGAGGAGGTGCAATTGCAGCTGGATCCTGAAGGATGACTAGTTCCCCAGGAGTTGAGTAGGGAAGGGCATGGTAAGACGAGGGAACAGCTTGAACAATGGCTCAAGGCGCTGCCCACCCTATTTCCCCATAGATATTAATGATGGAATCTTTAAAATGTCAAAGGTATGTGGTCTTGTTCTGGGGCCTGCAGAGGAGGATGCTGGGGAGAGTCCCAGGCTATGACAAGTTCCAGGGAAAAGACATCTCAAGTGATTGCCTGAACTGGGAAGCTATGAGAGGGGGAACAACAGAGTCTCATACAAGTGCCCACCATGTGCCCATGAGCTGGGCACTGTGACACATCTGCCACCTCGCAGCCACCTTGCAAGGTAGGTGTGCTGCTCATTGCATAGATGAAGAAACCAAGGTTCTGAGAGGTGAAATCTCTTGCACATGTTCCCTCAGAAAGCAAGAGAGTGGCAAGATTTGACTCTAGATTCTGTGACCCTAACTACTAATAAGGTAGAGCACAGAAGGTTCAACAGTGTATTAGTCCATTTGCACGCTGCTGATAAAGACATACCCAAGACTGGGTAATTTATAAAGAAAAAGAGGTTTAATGAACTCACAGTTCCACGTGGCTGGGGAGACCTCACAATCATGGCAGAAGGTGAAAGGCATGTCTTACATGGCAGCAGGCAAGAGAGAGAATAAGAACCAAGTGAAAGGGGTTTCCCCTTGTAAAACCATCAGCTCTCAGGAGACGTATTCACTACCATGAGAACAGTACGGGGGGAACCATCCCCATGATTCAATAATCCCCAACCGGGTCCCTCCTACAACACGTGGGAATTACGGGAGCTACAATTCAAGATAAGATTTGGTTGGGGACGCAGCCAAACCATATCAACCAGAAAATATATCTTTATTTGGGGTCTCCTTTAGGGACCCCAAAACATAAGACAAAAATAGGCAGCTGCACTTTCCTCCTAAGCATGAGCAACTCAGTAGAAACTGGGCCACTCCTGGGTGCCTGTAGTCCCAGCTATTCGGGAGGCTGAGGCAGGAGAATGGCGAACCTGGGAGGCGAGCTTGCAGTGACCTGAGATGGCACCACTGCACTCCAGCCTGGGCTACAGAGCGAGACTCCCTCTCAGAAAAAAAAAAAAAAAGAAAGAAAGAAAGAAACTGGGCCACTCCTGGAGCAATCCCTTTATTATTATTATTATTATTTTTTGAGACAGAGTCTCACTCTGTCCCCCAACCTGGAGTGCAGTGGAACAATCTTGGCTCATGGCAACCTCCGCCTCCTGGGTTCAAGCAATTCTCCTGCCTCAGCCTCCCAAGTAGCTGGGATTACAGTCATGCACTACCACACCTGGCTAATTTTTGTATTTTTAACAGAGACGGGGTTTCATCGTGTTGGCCAGGCTGGTCTCGAACTCCTGACCTCAGGTGATTCCCCCGCCTCGGCCTCCCAAAGTGCTGGGATTACAGGCATGAGCCACTGTGCCAGGCCAAGCCCTTGTCCTTTAAAGACAGGGGCTTCCTACTCCGTGTGGGGTGAGGTTGTAGGGCATGGGTTGGGGATGTGTGCAGAGAGTCCCTTTGCCACACCAGCTGTGGGGACAGGCAGGCAGGCCACGCCTTTGTAGGGCCCAGGACATGACATGCCCTCTTTTCCCAGCCTCCATGCTCAGGGACTTGCTGGGGGGGGAGAACAGTGAGTGGGAGAGAGGAACTTTAAGAGGACCCCTGGGTAGGGGCTCATCCCAGGGTGAGGAACAGCGATCTGTTAGGGGCCCCTCCTGCCAGCAAGGATTCAAAGATGGGTGTCTACACGGACCAGGTTCTGCCCGCAATGAAGCCCATCCATGGATGAGAATCTCCCCTGGAATAGAGGATGAGGAGATTGAAAAGGGCCCAGGGGGTGTCAATGAAAGGACCAAGACCCGTACACAGCAGGCCTGCTGTGCCCTTGCCTCTCTGAGAGAAAGGCCTGGTCCCTCTTCCCTTCTTCTACCCACTCCCGCCCAGCTGAGCGGTCCCGGGTTACTTCCTCCCCATTGGTCTTTGTAAACCACATTCCACCCAGATAGGGTGGGTGCGCCCCCTACTGGACCCCGGGGCCGCTCAGGGATGGAGGGTGTGAGCTGCGGAAAGGAGATAGGCTTTTTGCCAGGTGTTGGCTTTGAGACCGTGCAGACTGCGGAGACAGGGCTCCCTCATCTGGACCCCTGTTCCCTCCCCCAGTCTTCTTCCCTCTACGTTCCACACCCCATTTCTTTCAAATGTCCCTGCACAAGCTGTGGCTCCCAAACCATCACTATCCAGATCACTTCTCCAGATCCGCAGGCGCTGAAAGCCTTGCTGCCTCAGGGCCCTTGCGGTTGCTGTTCCTGGAGCCAGGGAGGCTCTTCCCTGAAACACTTTCTTCAGGGCTCACGTCAAATGTCAGCTCCTCAGGAGGCCTTCTCTGACCACCCAGGCTGGGTCAGGGCCCCCATAGGTTGTTCTTTGGGCACTCGGGTTTTTCCTTTAAGGCCAAGTCGTGACTTCAATTACAAATGAAGGAGGTGACAAGTAATTCAGAGTCAGTCTCCCCAGAGAGGCCTCTCCAACTTCATAAACGTAAACTGGATCTTGAAGGATGAGTCGTTTGGCAGGAGTTGAGCAGAGAAGAGCACGCCAAGAAGAGGGAGCAGCTTGAACGATGGCTCAGAGGTTCTGTCAACTCTCTTTCCCTATAACTATGAATGAGAAAATACCCTATAGATAAGATTGTCAAAGGTATGTGGTCTTGTTCCAGGACTCGTGAAGGAGGACGCTGGGAAGAACATCTTAGGGATTACAGGGACTAGCACAGGGGTTCCACTTTAGGTAGGAAGAATGAAGAAGGCCTTTCGGCCTGAGGAGGTGACAGTCACATGCCCCACTGTGCCTGCAGCTTCTCCCATGATACCTGCCTTTTCTAGTGTTTAATAGACCATATGCTGGAACAGGGACGAGAGAATGACTAAAGATGGTTCCCTTGACCTCAATCTCCCTCCAGCCTCCACCTCTTTTAGCTGCTCACAGTGAAATCCCCTCTCTCTGTCTCTGTTTCCTGTTTCCTTTCCTTTCTTTAATGTGCTCCTGCTAAGGCTTTGATCCCCAGCAAGATGCTAAGATGGCTGTTGCTAAGATCTGACACCATCATTTGCAACTTTGAAGATTATCTGATGTGTTAACTCCTTGTTTCTTACTGTCTTTTCACTTTCTTTCTCTTCCTTTCTTTCTTCCTTCCTTCCTTCTTTCCTTCCTCCTTCCCCTCTCCTCCCCTCACCCCTCCCCTTCCCTTCCCTTTTCTTCCCTTACCTTCTCTTCTCCTCCTCCCCTTCCCTCCCTTCCCCTCCTCTCCTTGCTTTCTTCCTTTCTTTCTTTGATAGGGTCTTGTTCTGTTGCCCAGACTGGAGTGCAGTGGCAAGATCATAGCTCAAAGTTACTTCAAACTCCTGGGCTCAAGCATCTTCCAGCCTCAGCCTCCTGATGTTTTCTTTACTGGGCTGCTAGGATGCCATGTTCTCCTGGTTTTCCTCCTACTTCTCTGCCTTCTCCATCCTTGCCTACCTTCTTTTCTACTCATCTACCAAACAGGGCAGCATCTCATAGCTCAGTCTTAAGGTCTCTTGGCTTCCGTCTACATTTGCTCCTTCTCTCCGAGGTGATCTAATCCACAGTTATAACTTGAGATGTCATTTTAGAATAATCATTCCCATACCTGTGTGCCTTGCTCTTGGAAGCTCTTGCATGGATCCAACTGTCCACTTGACCTCTGCACTTGGATGTCTAATTAGCCTCTCAATGCAGGAAGGTCTAAAGCAACTTCTGTTTCTCTTCTCACTCAACCCTGAACCTGTTCCCACCCCACCCCAGTCTATGCTTCAGGCTAAAGTCACCCAGTTACTTGGGCTAGAAGTTGAGAAGTGCCCCTGAATGCCTTGTTTCCCTCACCCCCACATTCGATCTATCTCCATGCCCTGGCTCTACCTTCAAAACCTGTTTTGACCCATCAGTCAACGAGTGGATAAAGAAAATGTTTTATATATACATATATATATATGAAAATGTGATATATACATATATATGAAAATGTGATATATATATCTGATGTGTGATATATCTATATCACACACCATGGAATACTACTCAGCCATAAAAAGGAATGAAATAATGGCATTTGCAGCAACGTGGATGGAGTCGGAGACCCATTATTCTAAGTGAATAACTAAAGAATGGAAAACCAAACATCTTACGTTCTCACTTCAAAGTGGGAGCTAAGCTATGAGGACACAAAGGCATGATGCAATGGGGACTTGGGGGGAAGGGTGGGAGGGGGTGAGGAATAAAAGATTACACATTAGGTACAGTGTGCACTGCTCGGATGATGGGTGCACCAAAATCTCAGAAATCACCACTAAAGAACTTATTCATGTAACCAAACATCACCTGTTTCCCCAAAACTATTGAAATAAACAACAATAAAAAACAAACCTGTTTTGAATCCGCCCACTTGTCACCATCTTCAATGTTAGAACCCTGGTCCAAGATACCATCATTTTTCACCTGGACCCTCTCAGGGGCTTGCTGACTGGTTCTCCTGCTTTCTCTCCTACTGTTTTTTCCACTATGGCATCCTCCTCCCACTCCTATCCTTTAAAGAGTGGCCTGAGTGCACTTTTCAAAACATAAATATCCCAGACGTATTCCGACACCTAGACTGGAACCCCAAACCTTCATCATAGCCTGGCCCCACCCACCTCCATGGTCCCATCCCCTGCCAGTTTCCCACCGTCCACCAACCACATCTAGTCCCAAGGAGGTTTTAGACATATCAAGGTGAGTCTCATTATAGGATCTTTGCACAAGCTGCTGTCACTACCTGGATGTCTCTTCCCTGGTGTCTTCAAATAATACCACCTTCAAGAGGCCCTCCTTGACTGCACACCCCATCATTCATGACTGTTCCACTACCTGGCTCAATTTTCTTCAAGCACTTATTGCTGTCTGGTAACATTAATTATGGGCTTACTATCTGTTTGTAACGATAGATGAATGTCTATCTTATATCCTGCTTTGTCTGGGCAGCTAGATCTGTGTCTGGCACACAATAGAGGTTCAAAAAACATACACAGAAAGAAGGGAGAGAGGAAACCCCCGAAGTGTAGTTTAGGGCAATCTCTGGGGCTCCATAAGAGACCAAAAAGCCCATACTATAGGTGCCAATCTTGGTTCCTTGATCTTAAATGACTCCTGATGGGAGTGATGATTCACTATCTGAAATTCTTCTCTCCTCCCTACTCTTTTCTTCTTCATACTTAAGAGTAGTCAGACTAATGTCTACCCAAGGCAACTGTTAACCTTCCAAACCCACAGCCACTATAGATAGATTTAGGGTGACCTCACAGAATTCTCCAGTATCTATCATTTTATGCTTGAGTAACTACAGAGGTAAACAGAGTTCTAAAAATGAAGAAACTTGGCTCTAAATGATATAGTGACAAGAATAGCTATATTTTGGGGCTATTGTTTTGTGCCAAAAAAGATTTTAAATGCTTTCGGTGCATTTCCTCATTCAATCCTCAGAAACGCTCCTTGAAGTTGTCCAGTGAATTATCTGTTACTGCATAACAAGCCACCTTAAAACTTAGTGGCTTAAAAGAACAATTTTTTTTTTGGCTCATAATTCTGTAGGCCAGCAATTTGGATTGGGCTCAGCTGGGTGGTTCATTTGCTGGTCTCCCTGGGGTTGCTCATGTGCAATCATCCAGTGGCACAACTGGGGCTAAGATGGCCTCACTCATGTGTCTAGTGGCTGCTGCTGACTGTCAGCTGGGACCCATGTCTCCAGCAGGCCAGCCTGGGCTTCTTTCACATCATGGCAGAGCTCCACAATAGCAAGCCTTATGGCATTTTTCAAGCTGTTGCTTGAGTTGTGTTTGTTGATGTCCCATTACCAAATGAAGTCACAGCCAAGCCCAGAGTCAATGTGAAAGGAGACCACACAAGGGAAAACTTGTTTATTGGGGTCATTACCAAGCAATCTACCACAGAGGTTAGAACTTTATTTTAATTAATTAATTAATTTATTTATTTATTTATTTTGAGATGGAGTCTCGCTCTGTTGCCCAGGCTGGAGTGCAGTGGCAAGATCTTGGCTCACTGCAAGCTCTGCCTCCCAGGTTCACACTATTCTCCTGCCTCAGCCTCCTAAGTAGCTGAGACTACAGGCGTCTGCCACCATGCCTGGCTAATTTTTTGTATTTTTAGTAGAGACAGGCTTTCACTGTGTTAGCCAGGATGGTCTTGATCTCCTGACCCCGTGATCTGCCTGCCTCTGCCTCCCAAAGTACTGGGATTACAGGTGTGAACCACTGCGCCTGGCCAGAGGTTAGAACTTTATTATCCATGTTTTACCGGTGAGGAAACTGAGCTTCGGAAAGGGCAAGAAATCTGCTCCATGACCCAGAGCTACTAAAGGCAGAGGGGAACAGAAATCCTTTGCTCGCAGCCTCAGTATCTCCACTGCCTTCCAAAGGCAATTAAGTCCTCACCTGGAGGAACCAAGACACGACCTTGTGAAATGGCAAGATGTCAAGTTCGTCTTTGAGCTCTCAGCTGCACTTCTTTTATTATAGTTAGCCAAAATTATATTAGCTTAAGTCACCTAACCCATTTGTTCTGCAGATTTCTCATCTATAAAGTGGGTTTGTAACAACAGTCTTATTTTTCCTTCCCTTCTTTTCACAGGTGTTGATCTTGTCTGGGCAAGGTGGCTCATGTCGGTAATCCCAGCACTTTGGGAGGCCAAGGCAGGCGGATCACTTGAGGTCAAGAGTTCGAGACCAGCCCCGCCAACATGTCAAAACCCCATCTCTACTAAAAATACAAAAATTAGCCGGGCATGGTGGCATGTGCCTGTAATCCCAGCTACTCGAGAGGCTGAGGCAGAAGAATCACTTGAACCTGGGAGGTGGGGGTTGCAGTGAGCTGAGATTGTGCCACTCACTCCATCCTGGGTAATTGAGTGAGACTGTGTCTCAAAACAACAAATGAACAAAAACCCCACAGGTGTTGATCTTTTCTTATCATTTTGTTTATTGTCTGTTTTTGCTTACTAGCTTCTTAAGGGCTGGGGTTGTTGCCTAGCAGTTCTAGGCACTGCTGTATCCCCATTACCTAGAACAGTGCCTGGGATATACTAGGTGCTCAGTAAATATTTACTGAATGAACAAATAAATAGATTAATGAAGGATTTGGAGTAGCAGTTGGGAGAAAATCAGGGGGAAAAAATAGACCTGTGGCATGGAGAAATCTTTAAAGAAATCCCTAAAAGCCCCTGGCTTCTCTTTGCTGCCTAAAATGGATTGCAAACCACCCCCCACTGGTCTTCAGGTCCAGTGATGAGCCATGCCCCTACATAAAGTCTAACGGGTGGGGGCCAGGGGGTCGCCTCTCTATGTGGTCTTCAGGGACCCAGTCTCCTTCTACCTGTGGCTCTGCCCTTCTCTAGGTCCTCAGTGTCCCCTCCATTCAGCTAGAAGATGGGGAAAGACGGAACAAGTCTTGCTCAGGGGGTGGGGAAACTGAGGGAGTGGGAAGTATTTATGGGCCAGGTTTGAAAGAGTCTCACATCCTATTGGCTAGAACTTAGTCACATGGCTGCAGCTAGCTGCAAAGGAACCTGGGAAATGTGTTGCTTTGGCTCTGGAAGAAGAGGTGATGGGTTTGGTGAACATCTAGTTAGTCTCTGCCATGACTGCTGTTCCCAGCCTAGAGATTTGATAATCTTGGAATTTTCCATTTCATGGGACGAGGGGAGAGGAGAGGCACTCACTTTCCTTACACCTCTCTACTTTTCCTCATCCCCCTCACCATAATAGCACATGTCATTTCTAGTGTAATTTATGCATTTATTAAACCTCTTGTTTATTGTTGCTCTCTCCTCACCAGGATGTGTCTCCCCAAGGGCAAAGGGCTTTCTGCGGTTTATTCACCACTCTCTCCTCCACACTGGGACAGTGCCTGGCATGTAGTAGGCACTCAATAGGATATTTATCAAAAAAAGTTAATTCCATATATTGGTTATTGTGAATAGTGCTACAATAAACATGGGAGTGCAGATATATCTTTGATATACTGATTCCTGTTCTTTTGGATGTATAACCCAATAGTGGAATTACTGGATCATATGGTAGTTCTATTTTTAGTTTTTGAGGAATCTCTATACTCTTTTCCATCATGGCTATACTAATTTACATTACCTCCAACAGGGTGCAAGCAAACATTCTCCTTTCTCCGTATCTTTGCCAGCATCCATTATTCCCAGCCTTTTTGATGAAAGCCATTTTAACTAGGGTAAGATGATATCTCATTGCAGTTTTCATTTGCATTTCTTATGATCAGTGATGTTAAGCATCTTTTCATGTATCTGTTGGCCGTTTGTAGGTCTTCTTTTGAGAAATGTCTATTCAGATCTTTTGCCCATTTTTAAATAGAATTATTATTATTATTATTATTGCTACTGAATTGTTTGAGCTCTTGATGCATTCTTGAGCTCAGGAGTTCGAGACCAGCCTGGCCAACTTGGTGAAACCCCGTCTCTACTAAAAATACAAAAATTAGCCAGGCATGGTGGCGGGTGCCTGTAATCCTAGATACCTGGGAGGCTGAAAAAGGAGAATCGCTTGCACCTGGGAGGCAGAGGTTGCAGTGAGCTGAGATCACACCACTATACACCAGCCTGGGTGCCAGAGCAAGCTTCCATCTCAAAAAAAAAAAAAAAAGAAAAGAAAGTGTGGTTTATATACACAGTGGAATATCATTTAGCCATAAAAAGAATGAAATCCTGTCATTTGCAGCAACGTGGATGGAACTGGAGGAAATTATGTTAAGTGAAATAAGCCAAGAACTGAAAGACAAATATTGCATATTCTCACTCATATGTGGGAGTTAAAAGAAGTAGATCTGGGCTGGGCGCGGTGGCTCATGCCTGTAATCCCAGCACTTTGGGAGGCCGAGACGGGCAGATCACCTCAGGTCAGGAGTTTGAGACCAGCCTGACCAACATGGTGAAACCCTGTCTCTACCAAAAATACAAAAATTAACCAGGTGTGATGGCGTGTACCTGCAGTCCCAGCTACTTGGGAGCCTGAGGCAGAGAATTGCTTGAACCCAGGAGGTGGAGGCTACAGTGAGCTGAGATGGTGCCATTGCACTCCAGCCTGGGCGACAGAGCAAGACTCTGTCTCAAAATAAATAAATAAATAAATAAATAAATAAATAAATAAATAAAGTAGAGCTCATGAAGACGAGAGTAGATGGGTGGTTACCAGAGGCCAGGAAGGACACAGGGGGAGGAGGGATGAAGAGAGCTTGACTGGTAGGTACAGATACACAATTAGATAGAAAAAATAAGACCTAGTGTTTGATAGATTAGTAGGGTGACTATAGTTAACATTAATCTATTGTACATTTCAAAATACCAGAAGAGAATAATTACAGCTTTCCTATCACGAAGAATATATGAATATTTAAGGCAATGGACATCCCAATTACCCTAATTTGATCTTTACTATATGTATCAAATGATCACATGTACCCACTCAAATATGTACATCTATTACATGTCAGTAAAAACAATTTCAATAATGAAAGAAAGTTGAATGAATGAGGGATGTGGAACCCTGGCCTACAGTCCAATTTCCAGAGCACATTAGGTCCTAGATAGATGTCTCTCCTCTGCCTGCTGGGAAAGCTGTAGGGGGGGCGGAATTCCCCACCCCAGGATGCCGGACCTTTCTGGACCAGGCCCCAGACTCCATTAGAGCCGAGAAGCTTCCTCTGGACAAGAGGTCATGGTGCCGTGTCACTTACATGCTATCCTCTTCCGCAGGGCAGCCTATTCTTCCAGTCTCTTTTCCACCCAGGGCCTGATTGTTTTTCATGTAAGATACAGAAAGGAGGCCGGGCGCGGTGGCTCATGCCTGTAATCCCAACACTTTGGGAGGCTGAGGTGGGTGGATCATCTGAGGTCAGGAGTTCGAGACCAGCCTGGCCAACGTGGTGAAACCCTGTCTCTACTAAAAACACAAAAAATTAGCCGGGTGTTGTGATGTGGACCTGTAATCCCAGCTACCCAGGAGACTGAGGCAAAAGAATCGCTTGAACCCGGGAGGCAGAGGTTGCAGTGAGCCGAGATTGTGCCACTGCACTCCAGCCTGGGAGACAGAGTAAGACTGTCTCAAAACAAAAAAAAAAACAAAACAAAAAAAAAAAAAAAAAAAAAAAAAAAAGAAAAAAAGAAAGAAAAAAAA
>NW_016814761.1:3700407-3748527 GCF_001698545.2 Rhinopithecus bieti | reverse complement strand
AAAAAAAAAAAAAAAAAAAAAAAAAAAAAAAAAAAAAAAAGAAAAAGAAAAAGAAAGAAAGAAAGAAAAAAAGACACAGAAAGGAGCCTGGTTCCTCTTTTCCAGTTTTGAAGGATAAATGCAATTATCAGGCAGCAACTTTTGAGTGTCCAAGCTTTAGAGTCATCCAACGGACATTTCCTTTTTCTTTTTTTTTTTTTGAGACAGGGTGTTGTTCTGCCACTCAGGCTGGAGTGCAGTGGTGAAATCATACCACACTATAGCCTTGACCTCCCAGGCACAAGTGATCCTCCCACTTCAGCCTCCTGAGTAGCTGGGACACAGGCATGCACCACCACATCTGGCTAATTTTTTTTTAATTTTTGGTAGAGATGAGGTCTCACTATGTTGCCCAGGTTGATCGTGAACTCCTGGGGCCAAGTGATTCTCCTACCTCGGCCTCCAAAAGTTCTGGGATTACAGGTGTGAGCTATTGCACCCAGCCCTGTCCCTCATTTTCAAGAGGAGATAAAGCTCTGAGAGGTGAAGGGGCTTGGCTAAGACTGCCCTGTGCACTGGTGACGGAGAACGCCAAGCCAGCGCTGCACATCACATTCCCAGAGGAGAAGGCCTCTAGGTCCCCATCCCCACTTGCTCCCCATCTTGGATCAAGCACCAGGGATGTCTGTGGGCAGGAGAAGGGGCAGCTGGGAGACAAGGAAAGAAGAAGCAGCTTGAGGCAGGGAGAGGAGATGACATGAGATCACTGTCAACTCCGGCTTGAAGCACACCTATGGGGTTTGGGGACTAAGGTGGAGGCAGCAGACAGAGGTGGTGGCCCCAGGGTGTCTAGGAGAGGATTCAGAGACACCCTAGGGTCACGACCCTAGACTCTGGCCTCGGCTTGGCAGGTGGAGAAAGAATATTGTCCTGGGCCAGGCACGGCGACTCACGTCTGTAATCCCAGCACTTTGGGAGATTGAGGCAGGGGGATCATGAGGTCAGGAGTTCGAGATCAGCCTGGTCAACATGGTGAAACCTCTTCTCTACTAAAAATACAAAAATTAGCTGGGCATGGTGGCATGTGCCTGTAATCCCAGCTACTCGGGAGGCTGAGGCCGGACAATCACTTGAACCTGGGAGGTGGAGATTGCAGTGAGCCGAGGTTGAGATCGCGCCACTGATTCCAGCCTGGGCAATAGAGTGAGACTCCATCTCAAAAAAAAAAAAAAAAAAAAAAGGAAAGAAAGAACATCACCCTGACTTGTCACACCTGAGGCTTTTGAATCCTTATAGGGGCCATACTTCTTCCCCAACCTCCGCAGAAGGAGCTTTCACCAGGAGCCGGGCCCACCCGCCTCTGCAGCCCTGATGTAGCAAAGACACTAATAGGCATGGAGGGAGCAGGCACCCCTGGACCAGCAGTCAGGACACCCAGGCTCCATTATTTCAAATCTTGACTAAGCGCCTACTACGTGCCAGGCACTGTCCTCCTAAGCCTGGATGTGTAACTCACAGGCCTTCTACTCCAATGGGGGAGTCTGCTGATGAATAAGGAAGCAAAGACATGATCAAGATCATTTCAGATGGTGACAGTGCAGTGAAGACAATAAGCACAGGAAGGGGACAGAAGGGGCCGGATGCATCAGGACTGCTTCAAGTGGAGGCAGAGGCTGGAAACAAGGAGGGCCTCCCCGAGGAGTGACATTAGAGCTGAGATCCATGTGTGGGAAAGAGGCAGCCATACAGAAGTTGAGGGCTGAGTAGTCCTGGTGGAGGAATGGCGAGTGCTAAGGCTCTGAGGCAGAAATAAGCTTGGAGTGTTGGGAGAAAAATGCTGGGTGAGGGCGGTAGGAGGAAGAACATCAAGTGAGGCCTTATCCTTTTGCCGTTAACTCCCTTGAGGTTTGAGTACAACCCACTTCCTAACTTGGCCCCTAAAGTCTGGGCATCTGTGAGATTAAATAAACCTTTCTCTGGGAGGCTGAGGTGGGAGGATCACCTGAGCTCAGGAGGTCAAGGCCACAGTGAATTATGATCCCACCATGATACTCCAGTCTGGGTGAGCGAGCAAGACCCTGTCTCAAAACAAACAAACAAACCTTTCTTGGATCAATTTTTACTTTTATTTTAACAGTTTTTGTAAAGGGAACAGGACATTCGTCAAGGAGTCAGCTAGCTTAAATTCTGGCTGCAGCTTTTTCAGCAGCGAGTTATATGACTTTGGACAAGTCCCTTTTCTTATCTGTAAACCAGGGGATTGGATCACAAGTTCTAAGGGCTCTTCTGGCTGAGACACGGGGCACCAGGAATTCATGTAAACTCTTCTTGATCCTGTTTATTTTCAGCTTGATATGTTCTGCTTATGTCTGCTCCTTCTTGCAGGAAGCGTGTATGCAATAGTCACGTAGTAGACATTTTTGCGAACAGGAGGCAATCAAAACATACATTAACAGGGAATGGTCTAATACATTGTGCAGCTAGCTAGTCAAAGAAGAATGAGCTGGGCGCGGTGGCTCATGCCTGTAATCCCAGCACTTTGGGAGGCTGAGGTGGGTGGATCATCTGAGGTGAGGAATTTGAGACCAGCCTGGCCAACATGGTGAAACCCCATCTCTACTAAAAATACAAAATAAATTAGGTGGGTGTGGTGGTGGGTGCCTGTAATCCCAGCTACTTGGGAGGCTGAGGCAGGAGAATCGCTTGAACCTGGGAGGCGGAGGTTGCAGTGAGCCGAGATCACACCATTGCACTCCAGCCTGGGCAGCATATTCACGAATATGGGGAAAAGTGGAGGAGGATAAACTCCAGGCTGTAAGAGGAGTAACCTAGGAGTGTGTGTGTGCTATGGATGTGGGGAATGAGGAATGGGGAGTGGAGAGGGGATAAGGGAAGGGCGTTCATTTTTTATTTTTGAGATGGAGTCTCACTCTGTCGCTCAGGCTGGAGTGCAGGGGTGCGATCTCAGCTCACTACAACTTCTGCTTCCTGGGTTTGAGCGATTCTCCTGCCTCAGCCACCCGAGTAGCTGGGATTACAGGCACCCACCACCACATCCGGCTAATTTTTATATTTTTAGTAGAGACGGGGTTTCACCATTTTGGCCAGGCTGGCCTAAAGTGAACTCCTGGCCTAAAGCGATCCACCCTCCTCAGCCTCCCAAAATGCTGACATTACAGGTGTGAGCCACTATGCCTGGCCCATTTTGTCTTAATAGTTGCTGTTTCACTGGTTTCAAATAAAAATGTATTGCTTTTTTTTTTTTTCTTTTATCACCTTAGAAGGAGAACTTAATACATCTCTAAGGAGTCAAACTGCCGGGGAAACATCCTTGCAGACATCTACTGGCCACTGACAGCATGCACTGCTCCCTGGGCCACGCCTAACCCCATGGTTGTCATCCCCCACGTATGCTTCCCCAAGGAGATCAGGAGACATCCCAGGGCCCAGCCAGCCATCTGGGCCTGCGCGTATCAGTGGAATTTTGGCAGAGGGTTGATGTGATGCACGATCTCTAGGTCTTCTGTCCTTTGGGGATTGAGAGAAGTAGGGGAATGGGAGTGAGCAGGACCCAGTCTGATTTTACGAGGATGTCCCCCTCCCCTCGCTGCATCCCCACCCCCATCTCGAAGGCTGCAGAATGATCACATTCTGTGTTCCTGTGGGATATGAGATCACAGGCGTGATTAGGGCATGAGGCGCTCCAGCTGCAAGGGTCTTCTGGAGCCTCCTAGCCATTCCTCTGACTGCAGATGGGGATGCACCTGCCACCCCTGAGCCCATGGTGGGGGCGGTGGGGGGTGGGGGAGTTTACTGTTGGAGCTCAGCAAGCTGTTTCCCCGTGATGTTCTCCCTCCAGGAAATCCCCGCAGATGCCCATTTTAAACCTCCCTTCCTGCAGTCTGTGCTTTCTTCCTTGGCAGGGGTCTTCATCCTCCAGGCAAGAGCCTTTAAGGAAGGCCAGTAAGTAAGTTACTGCCTCGCTCCAGCTTTCTTGTCTTAGAGCCAGTAAGGAATCATCCTGCCCCTGCCTCTTCATGGTACCTGATGCTTTTCAAAGTCCTCTTGCATTTCCTCTCCTTTGAGTGACCCCTCAGAATAATCCTTGAGGCAGGAACAGCCGGGATTATTACCTCCATATTGCAGAGAAAATGGAGACTGAAGCAGTGAAGGGAGTTGCCCATGTCCCAGAAGGAGTAGCAGGCACTCCCAGGTTTGGGCTCCAAGATCAGCCTGTTCAGCTCATCCTGCATCCTCAGCAGTGCCCCTCCCCGTTGAAGGTCCCCTAAGAGATTGGCTAAATAAGCCCAATTTATAGCCGATGAACTCACTTCCCAGTTGCAGCTGAGTAGATCAGGGTGGACCCCTGATCTGGGGACCACCCAGAGGCTGAGCTGTGACCACCAGGTGACCACCAATCAGCTTCATGCCTTTGCACTTGAACAGAGGTCACAGGCTTTGGTTGGATTGAACTGAAGAGATGTGTGAAGTCAGCATCAGAGCCACGTGCTGATGGAAGGCACAAGGGATGGGTGCTCTGAACAGGGAAGGAGGAAGGAAGCCAGTCCATAATGCAGAGACTAGGAAAGTGTGCGAGGGGCAGCCAGGTGGCCCCAGACAGACAAAGGGCCTGGGGCTTTCAGATCCCATGTGCTGGCTGGATGTCTTATAATCAGGCAATGTGATGGGTCCCCTGAAGCCTTTCAGTGACTTTACTTTTTCAGAACTGGGACCGGATGAGAACAGCAATTGTGGGGCTAGGGTTCTCCCAGACACAGGGACAGAACGCCCAACTCACACTGGCCTAAGCAAAAAGTGCAACTTTTACTTTTTTATTTTTTATTTTTTTTAAACAGAGTCTCGCTTTGTCGCCCAGGCTGGAGTGCAGTGGTGTGATCTCGGCTCACTGCAACCTCCTCCGCCTGCTGAGTTCAGGCAATTCTCCTGCCTCAGCCTCCCGAGTAGCTGGGACTACAGGTACATGCCACCACACCTGGCTAATTTTTTGTATTTTTAGTAGAGACGGGGTTTCACCATGTTAGCCAGACTGGTCTCAAACTCCTTAGCTTGTGATCCATCTGCCTCGGCCTCCCAAAGTGGTGGGATTACAGGCGTGAGCCACCGCGCCCAGCCAAAAATGCAACTTACTGGCTCAAGGAGCTGAAAACTCCAAGGGCAGATCTGGGCAGCCTCAGTGGGATCCAGGGGCTCAAGCAGTGCCATTGGACATGGTCTCTGCTTTCCACTGTGCTGGCCTCCTTCTCAGATGCCCTCCCCTCATGTTGGCAAGAAGGCTGCCAGCAGCACCAGACATACCTCCTACCTTCTCAGCAACTCCAGCAGAAAGTGAGCATCTCTCTTCCCAACAGTTTCAACAAAAATCCCAGAACTAAGTCCCACCGGCTCTGATGGTGTCATACGGCCTATCCTGAATCAATCTCCGGGGCTAAGGAGATGGGCTATTCTGACGGGTCAGGACTGAATCAGACATCACATGGATCACATGTCCTGCCCCGGAGCCCATGTGGAGTCACCTCCATTGGACCTCCAGGGACTGGGAGTAGGGAATGGGTGATTTCACCAGAAACATTAGGGTAGTGGGTTACAAGGAGAGTGTGTTAGTCAAGGTAAGCAACGTGCTTGCAATAAACAACCACAACATGTTAGTGACCGAACATAATACGACTTATTTCTGCTTCCAATGGTGGCAGGGGCAGGGCTCTACTTCATGTGGTCACTCAGAGACCCAGGCTGATAGAGGGGCTCTGTCATCTTTAACGTGTAGCTTCCAAGAAAACCCTAGGCGATAACATCCAGAGGCAGGCAGGGAAATAAAAATCATGCTTTTTTGTTGTTGTTGTTTGTTTGAGCCAAGGTCTTGTGCTGTCACCGAGGCTGGAGTGGAGCGGTGCAAACATAGCTCACTGAAGCCTGGAACTCCCAGGCTCAAGCCTCCCAAGTAGCTAGGACTACAGATGCATGCCACCATGCCTGGCTAATTTTTAAAAAAATTTTTGTAGAGATGGGGTCTCACTATGTTGTCCAGGCTGGGTAGGTCACGTTTTTAGGATCCAGGCCTGAGAGTGGCATGCATCAATTCTATTGGTCAGAACTTGGTCACATGATCACATCTAAGTAGGAGGGACTAGACAGGGAGTTTGGTTGTGTGCCTAGGAGGAAGAGGAGGCAGTTTCCAGTGTAAAGGAGGATTACATGGACGCTGCCCAGGCAAACACAAGAGTCTTCCTGACCTTTCTAGTACAGTCCAGCTCCTTGGATTTTTTGGTCAAGGGTTCCTGGCACCTAGGACTATTGGTCCCATCTTCCCAACTGAGGCCTCCTCTTTGGCGGCTTGGACTTCAGCTTCCCCTCCGATCCTTGCCCACCCAACCTCCTTCCGACTTTTAAGGGCTGATGCACATCAGTCACTCTGGATCAGCTGATAAAACCCATATGTGCTCTGAGGACAGGCAGGAGTGGAGCAAAGGGTGACAGGGAACAGTTTTGGCCTGGAGACCTGCCAGATCTGCATGCCAGCCACCCGATGCTTTTCTGCTGTTCTTCCCCTCAGCCAAAAGCATCCTCTTCTTCACCTGAAATTCAGGGCAAACGAACCAGGAAGGGAAGCAAATACATTTGTCACAAAGAAGAGGCATCCCAGCCATTGGAAGACCTTGGCAGGGAAGGTTGTGTGCCCACACTGCTGTTGGCAGCAGTGAATCCTTCATGCAATCATTCATTTATTCACCTCTGAATGTGTACTGTGTGCCTCGCATTGTGCTGGGTGCCAAGGCAAAAAGGATATACAAGAAGTATAATATATTGTATCTCTGACCTGGTGTCAAAGGAACCAGGCTTATGTAGGTTGAACAATGAGACAGAAATTGTTAATAAGGCAATCTATTGGTTTAGAGATGAATGGAACTTTAGGTGAATAACCATCCTGGGCATAAACAAACAACATATTTAGTGTCTCAATGACTAGCCACCTGATCTCCTTCCTCATCCTAGAGCTGTCTGTTAGGAGAATTCCAGGTAAAATGATAACAATAAACAGAAGAGCAATAGCCATCACTTACTGTGTGCATCTGGCACTGTGCTAAATATATTATCCAAATGTAATACCTTACATCATTCCCCCAACAACCGTATACAATGAAGACTCGATTAAAAAATTGGCTGGCTTGGTGGTACACGCCTGTGGTCCCAGCTACTTGGGAGGCTGAGGTGGGAGAACTGCTTTGGTCCGGGAAGTCAAGGCTGCAAAGAAGCCATGATCATGCCACTGCACTCCAGCCTGAGACCTTATCAGAAAAAAAAAGTACTTAATCATGTTAAAATTTTAAAATTAACATAAAAAAAAAAAAAAGACTGGGTGCAGTGGCTCACGCCTGTAATCCTAGTACTTTGGGAGGCCGAGGTAGGTGGATTGCTGAGTTCAGGAGCTCGAGACCAGTCTGGGCAACAGGGTGAAACCCTGTCTCAAAAAATAAATAAAATAAATAAAAATAAACACCACACACACACACACACACACACACACAAAACAAAACATAAAAAATTAGCCAGACATGGTGGATGGTGGCAGCATGCACCTCCAGCTACTCAGGAGGCTGAGGTGGGAGGATGGCTTGAGCCCAGGAAGCAGAGGTTGCAGTAAACTGAGATTGCACCACTGTACTCCAGCCTGGGCAACAGAGAGATCCTCTTTCAAAAATAAATAAATAATGGTTAGGCGCGGTGGCTCATGCCTGTAATCCCAGCACTTTGGGAGGCCGAGGCAGGCGGATCACAAGGTCAGGAGATTGAGATCATCCTGGCTAACACAGTGAAATTCCGTCTCTACTAAAAATAAAAAAAAAAAAAAAAAAGAAAATTTATCCGGGCGTGGTGGTGGGTGCCTGTAGTGCCAGCTACTCTGGAGGCTGAGGCAGGAGAATGGTGTGAACCCGGGAGGTGGAGCTTGCAGTGAGTCGAGATCGTGCCACTGCACTCCAGGTTGGGTGACATAGCGAGACTCTGTCTCAGAAAAATAAATAAATAATAATAATAAAAATAAATAACTCACCTATCCCTATTTTTTCTTTCTTTCTTTCTTTCTTTCTTTCTTTCTTTCCTTCCTTCCTTCCTTCCTTCCTTCCTTCCTTCCTTCTTTCTTTCTTTCTTTCTTTCTTTCTTTCTTTCTTTCTTTCTTTCTTTCTTTTTTGACACAGAGTTTCGCTCTTGTCACCCAGGCTGGAGTGCGATGGCACCATCTCAACTGACTGCAACCTCCGCCTCTTGGGTTGATTCTCCTGCCTCAGCTTCCTGAGTAGCTGGGATTACAGGTGCCCTGCACCATTCCCAGCTAATTTTTGTGTTTTTAGTAGAGACGGGGTTTCACCACGTTGGCCAGGCTGGTCTCAAACTCCTGACCTCAGGTGATCTGCCCACGTTGGCTTCCCAAAGTGCTGGGATTACAGGCGTGAGTCACCGTGCCCGGCCCTCTATTTTCAAAGTTGGAAAACCAAGGCTCCAAAAGCCTTCAGGAACCTGCCCAAAGTTATACAGCCATCAGGTGGCAGTGCTGGGGTTGGCACTCAGGTCTCTCTGATGCCAAATCCCAGGTTTGACTGCCTGTGTGTCACATTATAAACCGCACCTGTCACGACGGTGCTCTCAACACCCTTTTCAAGTCTGCAACTCCCAGCCAGTGTGTCTGGAGGGTGGTTGCCCACTGCCAAGAGCTGCTGTTACAATTTTGAGTGTCAGCTGTGTTTTGTGGGCTGGATAAGCAAAGAGAGTCAGGGGGCCCAGTCCTGAGGCTGTAGAACCTGGAGCAGACCCAAGGGACAGTGGCTTCAGCTTCCTTCTCTGGCCTCATCTCTTCGGCTGCTGATCTTCTCCCCCACGAATAGCCGTCCATCTGAACAGGGCGTGTGAGGACATTTCTCCTTCAGTATCTCCAGGCAGAAGCTTGGCAGAGGAAATGCTTCTCCACCCACTTGGTTTCCTGTCCTATGATGGCTCTTCCATCTGGCTCATTCATTCATGTATTCATTCAACAAATCATTACTGAGCACTGACTCTCTGCCTTGCTGTGGACAAGGTACTGAAGGAGGTGGGGAAATGAAGATGGATCAATATGAAAGACTAGACACTCATACACAAAGAGTAGTCCAAGCCGGGTGCGGTGGCTCACACCTGTAATCCCAGCACTTTGGGAGGTCAAGGCGGGCGGATCACCTGAGGTTGGGAGATCGAGACCAGCCTGCCCAACATGGAGAAACCCCATCTCTACTAAAAATGCAAAATTAGCTGGGCGTGGTGCCATTTGCCTGTAATCCCAGTTACTTAGGATGTGGAGGCAGGAGATTCACTTGAACCCGGGAGGCGGAGGTTGTGGTGAGTCAAGATTGTGCCAGTGCACTCCAGCCTGGGCAATAAGAGCAAAACTCCATCAAAATAAATAAATAAATAAATAAATAAATAAATAAATAAATAAATAAATAAAATAAATAAAAAAGAGTAGTCCAAGGTAAACATGAAGAGGACCATGAGAAAGCACAGCCCAAGACCTGTATGAGGTTGAGAGGAGAGATTACAACCAGATTCGGCAGGAGTGGAGAAGGGGTATGCGTTAAGGCAAGTTTCAAAGAGGTGAAATTTGTGCTGTGCCTTGAAGAAAGGGTAGGATTTGAAAATGTGTAGCCAAAGGGAAGGGCATTCCAGGGAGGGAGAACAGCGTGAGCAAAGGCCTGACGTGGGAACATGTGGTGATGTCTAGGAAGCAGCGAGCTGTTCTGTGTGGTAGGGTTGTAGGGTGGAAGTAGAGCAGTGGGGCCCAGGATGGCACTGGTGGCTTGGCCAACTGACTTTATTTTGTGAGCTATGTGCTGTGTCACATGTCACATTGGTCACAGTCCACCCCTGCTGGAGTAGGATCAGAAGAGACGGAGATAGGTCCCGGAGGTCCCAGGAAGAGTCTTGACCCCAAGTTGCTGGCTTCCCTGGGGACACACTTCTGCATCGTCCTTGGCTGCCTGTCGTTCTTGAAAAGCCCCTGTGTTGCCACCACATTTGAGAATCTCTGACCTGCTCCAGTAATACTTCTCACACCTAGTCAGCCCAACAGGCCTTAGAGCCTCAGGGCTGGAAGGGAAGGTTTAGAGAGCCTCTTGCTCAGTGATTTCAATTGTTTCAAAAATCTGTAAATGCCATTATTCAAATGGAATCACAGAACCCCCAAACAGGTAATACCTACTGCTCTAGTTAAAGGCAGGCAGGGGTCTCCCTACTGCATCTCCCCGTCACTCCCCACAGCAGCTCCTGGGGCACCCCTGAAAAGTCTAGGACAGGAGGAATGTGGTTTGAAAACCACTGGTCCACTCCACTTCCATTTTCATTTCACAGGTCGGGAATCTGACATTGGGAGAGACACAGGGGTTGACCCACCTGACCACTGATTCAGGGTTCATTTTGCTATCTTGTGCCTAAGATCAGGGAGAACGTCGAGTAAATGCACAGACAAAGGCATGTGTGGGTGCCCAGGAGATGCCCCCTCTCCCCTGGATAGCAATGCCACCAGGGGCCTTGTGGCTGGAGCAGTCCCATACACCCAACTCTGCAGCCCAGCAGCGGAAGCTATACAGGTTCACCAGTGGCTCACCTGTCCCTCAGTCCATCATACACAATGATAGTGGAGATGTGGTCAGCAAAACTTACAGCCACTCTCACCAGGGAGACAGGAGTTGGAGTGGTTGTTCTTTACATGTACTGGGCATTTTATTATTTACAGAAGGGTTTTCACAGACATGATTCTATTTAATACTTACACCAGCAGGTGAGATTGTAAGAGGAGATACTATCCCTATTTCACCTTTGTTTAATAGGAGGCTCAGAGAGGAGTCCTCTCACCCGGACCTTCTAATTCCAGGTCTAGAGAACATAGCATGAGTGAGGGAAGGTGAGAGGCTGTGTGTGTGTGCGTGTGTGTGTGTGTGTGTGTGTCTGTGTGTTGAGAGGCTGCTGGTGAACCATGGAAGAGCAGGGGCTGAGGCTGGGAGCAGGCTTGTAACTCATCATTATTATTATTATTTTAGAGACAGGGTCTCACTCCATCACCCAGGCTGGAGTGCAGTGGCATGATAGCTCACTGCAGCCTCAAACTCCTGGGCTCAAGCAATCCTCCTGCCTCAACCTCCCAGAGTGCTGGAATTACAAGCATGAGACACTGTGCCTGACCTGTGAATTATTATACAGTAACAGCTCCTTTAATTATATGTATCTCATTGCAAATTTAAGAACAAGAGAGGGCTTCCTGGACCTCCCAGTGTCTAGCAGTTCGAAACTATCTGCTGCATGAATTTGATTGAACAGGGCAGGCCGTGATCTTGTTCCTAGACAGGTCTGAGGTTGTCAGCCACATCAGAGGCTGCAGTCCATCGTCCTTTCCTAGGTCTCACATCTTCCCACTTCCTTTTTTTCTGCAAATGGGGAGAAACACCAACAAAAGTCCTGGCAATGTGTAAGAGGGAGGCAAAGAACATGCAGGGAGACCTTGCCCAGTGGGTTCTTGTTACTCCTGACATACGGAGTCAACCCCAGCTTTTCCCTGCAAAGCCCCTGACACCGCCTGGGTTCTGCAGGGTGAGATGGCAGTGCTGTCCTATTTCCTGGCAGTTGCAGGAAACAAAACCATTCTGATTACTGGCAATGGTAGAGGCCACTCTTTTGGGTTCTGGATAACTCTGGGATCAGTGCCCAGCTCAGCACAGGAATAAAGAAGATACCCAGCTGAAGTCTCACGCTGCCACAGGGTCTGGACAAGTTTCTCCAGAGCCTCTGAAAGAAAACTGGGCTGCCCACCCCATTCTCTTACAACCTGCTCTGCACCCATCCCTGAAGGCACACACACAGTCTATACTATATGCTCTGACATACACATGAACCTTCTCAGAGATATGAATACATGCTTATGAGAAGCCCCCAACCAGTGCTCCCTCCCTGACAAATGTTCCAGACACCTGCATCTGAGTGCCCAGGCATACAGACATTCTGGGAGGCTGAGGCAGACAGCCGACGTCCCTCCAGGGAGCCTGGCGCATGTGATTTTCAGACAAGGCAGAAGTTACTGCCTCCTCCTCCAATATTAAGGAACAGCTTCTTGGCAGCAGTCCCCAGCCCCCGTCCTAATCCTGAGGTTGGCTCGAGCTGCTCAGAAGAGCTACTTTCAGGGTTCTAATGGTAACCAGGGGGAACTACACAGGCTCACCTGTGGCTTATCTGTCCCTCAATCCATTTTTTCACCCCCAGCAGGCCTGGCATTAAACACAACACAGGAGTAGTGACAGGGCTGAAAAAGCAGGTCCACTTTATTTACAATGATCAGTGACACATAGATCTCTGGGCTTTTTGTGGTCTCGCGGAGACACCTGGGCAGGGCGGGGGGCCCACTCCCTTGGTTGGGTTAACACACCCTCCTTCCTCATCCTGCTGGGAGAATCCGCTGCTGTCAGGACCCACCTGCTGTGACTAGCCTCGACTTGGGAGTATCTCTGCTGTGTCTACTTTCTAGGTAGTCAGTGTCCCCAAGCACCTGCCAAAGGTTCTCCTTACCTCCTTTGGAAGCCCCATCTTGGTCCTGGTTGCGGGGCACCTAGGAGGGGACCACATACATCCCCCTGCAGAGATGGGACGGGCAAGGAATCCCGCGGGGGTGCCTGGGCAGAGGCGTGGGCAGTGGCCTAGTGCAGGGCTGTTACCTGACCTAACCTGTTGTTTGAACGTCGGTGGGACTGTCTCAGTGTTTTCCAGAGGCAGAGCAGTGAAGTCCCAGGAGTCCTCCAAGGCGTAAAGAGGCGGGGCTTGGGCCTGCGAATTCCTCCGTGTGTATGGCAGTGGATTCTGCCCACCACTGGCCCAGCCCCAATTCTCCCAGACCGCTAGATTCTTCCCCTACACGAATGCCTCTCCAGGGTCATTTATTTTATTTTTTCCACAGGGAAGAAAGCTACAGGGACCGAGGGCAGGGTCACTGCCTCCACCCTGCCCAGGGTCCAAACCCACCCTCCTGATTTCTGGAAACTTCCTCCCTTGAGAGGATGTTTTGGGAGGGAATGAGGAGGTCTGTGGGCAAAGAGACTGGGTGTAAAGCATAGGGGGCGGGTCCACAATGGCAGGCCCGGGAAACTCCGGGTGTGGGGAGAGATGAACACCCCCCAATAACGAAGGGTGTATCAGGCATCACCCTGAGCCAAAATGAGGCGGCGGGGAGGACAACACGGAGACCACGGGGTAGACACGGGCCGGGGGCCGGGGCAGCCGAAGCGGGCAGGGCCGGGGTTGGAGGCTGTGAGTCTGGCGGGCCGGGCCTGGGGCCGCGAGTCCTGTCCTTAGGCTCTCAGCGCGCCTGGCCCGCCCGCTCCCTGGGGCCGGCCTTCCAGCGGCGGGGCTGAGCGGGCGGTGGGGGCGCCGGGACGCCCCGCAAGCTGCACGTCCTCAGCTCCCGGGCCAGGCTGAGCACCTCCGGCCGCTCGTGCTGGGGGGCTCCTCCCTCTCGCTCCTCCGCGTCGTCCTCCTCCTCCTCTTCGTCCTCCTCCTGGATGCTGCTAAGGCGCGGCGCCCCGCGGCTGCGCTCGCTCGGCGGCGGCCGGTAGGCGCACTTGGCATTGAGCAGGCGGCGCAGCGGGGCGCGGGGCACCGAGGCGGCGGCGCCCCCAGCGCGGAGATGCTGCTGGCGCACGTGGCGCGCATCGCTCTGGCGCTGCAGGCGCTTGAAGTCGCTGAAGGCCGCCAGCGCGGTCTGGCGTAGCAGGCGGGCCAGGGCGCGCGCTTTGTGCGCCCGCGCCAACAGCACAGCGTGGCAGCGCAGCACCACGGCCTTGTGGCGCGCCTGGTGGCGGTAGACCCAGGCGAAGACGCGCGGGTGGCGCCCGTCCGCCGTGCAGTAGGTGATGCGCGGCAGCAGGTAGGCGTGCGCCGGCCTGCGGCCCCCCGAACCCCCGGCAGCGCCGCGCTCGCACGGCTGCATGCGGATGCCGTGCGGCCCCAGCGTCAGCTTCATCTTGGTGCCCCCGCCCGGCCCGCAGCGAGCCCAGATCTTGCCCACGGCGTCGTCGGTGCAGCCGTCGCCCTTGGCGTGCAGGGTGACGGCGTTGCCCAGGTACCACACGGTGTAGGTCGGGTCCTCCTTGTTGAGCTCCACTTTCTGGCGCCGGCTGCGGAACACGCGGCCCAGGCGCTCCAGCGGCCAGTCGGGCAGCAGGTCCGGGCAGGAGCGCAGGAAGCTGGAGAGCAGCGACGTGTAGGTGAGCCCCGGACTCAGGCTCTTCGCCTTGCACTTGGCCTCGTCCTCCACCAGCACGAATTTGTTACGTCTCCAGGGCAGCATCGCGGCGGCGGCCAGAAGGGCTGGGGGCGCGGGGAGCTCACCGGCGTCCTGTCAGGAGGCCGGGGGAGGGAAGGCGCGCAGAAGTCCACAGCCCTGGAGTCGCCAGAAGCCGGGCAGCGCCGGAGACAGTCGGTGCCCGGAGATGCCCAGTGCCAGGCAGGGCAAGCTTCGCAGATGCCCGGTGCCCAGCCGGGCCGGCAGCCGAGGTGCCGGACGGCGGCCGAGTGGCTGGGAACAGCTTTTCCCGGGAGTGGCTCCAGCCGTCTGGGAAGCGAGAGGGGCCGGGGCTGGGGGTGGGCTGGGCTGGACGCCCCCCAAGCCCAAACAGTGGGATTTCCGCCGTCCCTGCCGCCGCAATTTGGGTCGCCGGAGCCTCTGGCGGCTGCTCGGTGGGGCAGACCGAGAACGCGGCTGCGGTGGGGACTCCTTCAGGCGTCGCGGCTCCACCTCCCCCAGCTGCCTACATCACCGGGCGGGACCGCTAGCTCTCTTGTCCCCTCCCCTTGCCCTCTTCTCCCCTCCCCCCGCGCAGGCTCGCGCTGCCCGGGACCCTGCACAGGCGCGGTGGAACGGGTTTAATCATTATTAGTGGAGGGGTGGGGTAGAGAGGGCTGTTAAATACTAGGAATCCCCTGAAATATACATGAGGGCTTTGTTCATGCTAATTTATTTGGCCTCGCTACTGGCCTCCAAGCTCCCCTTGGCGCATTCGGGAACCCCCGCACCCCAAGATTCCTGCTGTCCCTCACCCACAGCGTGTCATTACCCCCATTCCTGGGAGTAGGAGTTAGGGTGAGTTCCTGAAGGGGCCGGCCTGGCGCACTTTGCCTGGTCTGCACAGCACAAAGCCAGCCGAGGTGGCCGAGCAGTGCAGTGGAAAAGTACTGTCGCTTGGTGAAGCTTTCTCCCAGGTTCCTCCAAGGTCGTGGGCTAGACCGCTGGGCCTGAGCTGAGAGACCTGGCCACTGCTCCAGTGGCGGGCAGTGCCCCTCGCCTGGCCTGAAGCAGGGAGGGTACTCTTTGAAGGTGGGGGAAACTTTCAGAACAGGGTCTGTGGTAATTGCAGTTGAAAAGCTCCTTCTGGCTAAAGGGCAGCCCCTGGGCTCTGCGAAGATGAAATCAGCTCCTGTTTGTGAACTCCTGTGAGTTCACAGGGGTTCAGCATTCATTATCTCATTTAATTCTTGGAACAAGGCCAGGCTCAGTTAAATGACTGGCCCAAGGTCTTCAGGCTGGTAGGAGGTAAAACTAGGGCTTCACTCAGGCCTGGGTGACCCAGGGGCTGCCCCTAACCATCCATCCTCCCCTGGGACCTCCTAATGAGAAGTGATGAGCACCTGCTAGGGAGGAAGTTCTGGAATTCTGAGAGACAGTTGTTCATGGGTATGGGGACATAGCTCCCTCTTTCAAGATTGGTTAAGCCACAAACTCCCTGGAACTCCGGGACTGCGCTCATGTGGGCCCAGGAGTCTTGTTGGCTTGGGCTCTCACAGAGCCAACACTCAAGCTCTTTCCTTGGCTTCTGAACAGGTCATCTGGGGTGGTGTCCAGGTCAGGAGTGAACCCAGGTCTGGGCTGGAGCTGAATTGAGAGCTTGGGCTGGGCCAAGCCAAACCACATGACCTCCAAGAGTGGGAGCAGTGGGAAGATTTGGGAAGATGGTGTGCGCTATCTCGGCTAGCAACATCATGCCAGTAGGTAGGAGTGGTGAGTGGCTGGGGTCAGAATCCCCGGGAGAATATAAGTAAAATAACAAATCATGACAAGAAAATAATATGTAAATAAAGAATAGGAAATTACTCCGAATTGCAGTATCTTTGGAGGGTGACTCCCAGATGATCTGGTCGACTGTAGCCTCGTTATTTTTCATATGGCAATATCTTTATCACCTTTTGCTGATTATAAAAGGAATATGTGCATGTGGTAAAAATTCACAGAAGGACGTGAAAGTAAGTCTACTATTCCCCACCCCACAGATGTGGCCTCATTTTCCAGGGGGAGAGAACAGGTTCTGAGAAGCCAGTGATCATTGCAGTGCTTTTCATGGCGCCACATTTGTCTCCTGGGCCAATGGAGACATTAACTCAACCAAATTCCTTTATAGGAAGGAATTCATGTGGTTTTGACCTGAAAGTCAGTTCACTGTAAAATTCTGCCATGTCCTTCCTTGAGTCTCCTAGGGCCGTTCTCTGGACCTTGTCACTGGGGGTTCCCTCTGTCCGCTGGCAGTGGGCTGGTGGGAGTGCTCAGAAGCAGTCTCAGCTTGCAAGCCTGAGAAAACTGCAAACTTTCTTTTTTTTATTTTGAGACAGGGTCTTGCTGTCTCCCAGGCTGGAGTGCAGAGATCACTGCTAACTGCAGCTTGACCTCCTGGGCCCAAGCTATCTTCCCATGTCAGCCTCTTGAGTAGCTGGGACCACAGGCATGCACCACCATGGCTGGCTAGTTTTTAAAATTTTTCTGTAGAGGCCAGGCATGATGGTTTATGCCTTTAATCCCAGCACTCTGGGAGGCCAAGGCGGACGGATCACCGGAGGTCGGGAGTTCGAGACCAGACTGATCAACATGGAGAAACCCCATCTCTACTAAAAATACAAAATTAGCCGGGCATGGCGGTGCATGCCTGTAATCCCAGCTACTCGGGAGGCTGAGGCAGGACAATCTCTTGAACCCGGGAGGCGGAGGTTGCGGTGAGCCGAGATCGCGGCATTGCACTCTAGCCTGGACAACAAGAGCGAAACAATGTCTCAAAAAAAAAAAAAAAAAAATTCTGTAGAAACAGGTTCTGTGTTGCCCAGGCTTATCTCAAACTCCTGGACTCAAGCGAACCTCCCGCCTCAGCCTTTTGTATGGCTAGGATTATAGGTATGGCTACCAGATCTGGCTGAACTCCAGCTGTTGATGGAAGGAAGGTGTAACCAGCCCCTTAGGCTTGCTAGAATTAACATATAAAGACACAGGAAATGTAATTAACAGGAAATGTAATTAAATGTGTGTCAGAGACAACAATTTTTTTTTTTTTTTTGAGACAGCGTCTCACTTTGTCACCCAGGCTGGACTGCAGTGGTGCTATCTCGGCTCACTGCAACCGCTGTTTCCCGTTCTCAAGCCATTCTCATGCCTCAGCCACCCAAGTAGCTTGGATTATAGGCATGCGCCACCACACCCAGCTAACTTTTGTATTTTTAGTAGAGATGGGGTTTCACCATGTTGGCCAGGCTGGTCTTGAACTCCTGGCCTCAAGTGATCCACCTGTCTCAGCCTCCCAAAGTGCTGGGATTACAGGTGTGGGCCACCACACCTGGCCAGAAACAACACTGTAAAGTCTAAGTATGTCCAAGTATTGCATGTATCTGGCAACCCTAAGCGTCCTGCCTACCAGCGGGCGAGAGATCAAGTGGCCACAGGTACATGTGTGCTGCACGCTGAGGGTCTCTACTCACTCCCGAGCCTGCCCCACTTTCCTTAATTCTGGTGGTGTGACTTCTATTCCCATTGTTCCTTGGAAAAATTCTCAGGGAATGGGGAGGGTGTCACCTGGGACTGTGAGACCACAGGAAACCCAGTACTCTGTTTTTATGTTACAATCCCTTGACCTCAAAGCAAGCTTGGTCTTGGGCATTCTGTTCTTCCTCTAACCTTTTTCCTGTAAGAGCAGTGGTCCCCAGCATTTTGGTACTAGGGATCGGTTTCATGCAAGACAATTTTCCATGGAGGGGAGGGGATGGTTTCAGGATGAAACTGTTCTACCTCAGATCATCAGGCATTAGTTCAATCCTTTTTTCTTTTGTTTGTTTTTGAGATGGAGTCTTGCTCTGTCACCCAGACTGGAGTGCAGTGGCACGATCTTGGCTCACTGCAAATTCTGCCTCCTGGGTTCAAGTGATTCTCGTATCTCAGCCTCCTGAGTAGCTGGGATTACAGGCACAAATCACCACACCCGGCTAATTTTGTATTTTTAGTAGAAACAGGGTTTCACCATGTTAGCCAGGCTGGTCTCAAACTCCTGACCTCAGGTAATCCACCTGCCTCGGCCTCCCAAAGTGCTGGGATTACAGGCGTGAGCCACCACACTCGATCATCAGGCATTAGATGCTCATAAGGAACATGCAACCTAGGTCTCTTGCATGTGCAATTCACAGTAGGGTTCATGCTCCTATGAGAATCTGATGCTGCTGCTGATCTGACTGGAGGCGCTCAGGCAGTAATGTTCGTTTGCCTGTCACTCACCTCCTGCTGTGCATCCCAGTTCCTAACTGGTTACGAACTGGTACCAATCAGCAGCCCAGGGGTTGGAGACCCCTGGTATAGAGGGCTCAGCTGCCCTCTGGGCTTCCACCATCCTTTCTATTTAGATGTCGCGAAAAGCTGACCTGGTCCTAGGCGTGGAGGCCAAACTCATCATGAATGGGACCAGGGCTGCCTTCTCTGTTAAGCTTTCTCTTTACTCCTTTCCTTGGTAAGAGCGCCTAGACTGGCGCCAAGTTGTCACTAATTCATAGACTGGCATGCAGTTGGATCTTTTCTCTTTTTTCAAACATTGATACCATATTTATGCTAATATTAATTTAAAAAGCCAAATACCTGGCTTATAGTAGGCTTATAATTTAAAACAAATCAATCCCTTACCCCATTCTTTTTTAGTCCCAATTCCCACTTCCAAAGACAACCACTCTTCTATATATTTTATTTTTTTTATTTTTTGAGACGGAGTCTGGCTCTGTCACCCAGGCTGAAGTGCAGTGGTGTGATCTCAGCTTACTGCAACCTCTGCCTCCCAGGTTCAAGCAATTCTCCTGCCTCAGCCTCCCAAGTAGCTGGAACTACAGGCGCTTGCCACCACGCCCAGCTAATTTTTATATTTTTAGTAGAAATGGGGTTTCACTATGTTGGCTAGGCTGGTCTCAAACTCCTGACCTCAAGTGATCCGCCCGCCTTGGCCTCCCAAACTGCTGGGATTACAGGCGTGAGCCACTGCACCCGGCTCTTCTATACATTTTAGATGGCATTTCTGTCATATGCCTCCATCTCTCTGACCCTTCTAATTCAGACATTTCAGTTTTTAAATTCTTATATATTGTCTCCCTGTTACAGAAGATGAGGAATATTGTCCTTTTATCCACCCCCATCACACAGTTTTCCTCCTCCCTCCCTCCCAGTTGAGTTAGAACATTTTATTGTTTCTGTTGCACGAGTATTCAGGGTTTAATTGTTATAACTATGTAAATATTGTTCAGAGCTGAGCCTTAAAGTGTGCCATGATTCCACTTACTTCCCTTGTTGGACAACTTTTTTGTTTTTTTCAGAAGTTAAGACTTGCCTCATTTTTTAAGAAAAAATCTTTCTTGCTGGGCACGGTGACTTGTGCCTGTAATCTCAGCACTCTGAGAGGCTGAGGCGGGCGGATCACGAGGTCAGGAGATCAAGACCATCCTGGCTAACACGGTGAAACCCTGTCTCTACTAAAAATACAAGAAAAAATTAGCCGGGCGAGGTGGCGGGCGCCTGTAGTCACAGCTACTCTGGAGGCTGAGGCAGGAGAATGGCGTGAACCCGGGAAGTGCAGCTTGCAGTGAGCCGAGATTGCGCCACTGCACTCCAGCCTGGGTGACAGAGTGAGACTCCGTCTCAAAAACAAAAGACAAAAAACAAAAAACAAACAAAAAAACTTCCTTGTGTACCTATCACTAATTTATCCTCTACTTCTCCAATGCAACAGTAAAACTCCTCTTGACCTGGTTGAACATACCAGGTGATTTTTCCAGTTCTTTGTGTTTCTTAGGGACATCCCTCTTAGAGGAATCCTCTTTGGGCTCCCACCTGGAATGCAGAGACCTGTGGAGCTACTGTCCCGGGACCTTACACTACTATTATCCTGGGAGTTTCCTTTGCTTCTTTCCTATGTTGGATCCTGCTTTCTGGATCCCTTGGTTTTTGTTGTTATTTTCTTGTTTTGACAGAGCATATATTCTACTAACTTTGATTGATAGTGTGCCTTGGTGTCTGTGTTAGTTCATTCTCTCATTGTTATGAAAAAATACCCGAGACTGGGTAACTTATAAAAGGTTTCATTGACTTGGTTCTGCAGGCTATACAGGATGCACAGTGGCTTTTACTTCTGGGGAGGCCTCAGGAAACTTACAATCATGGCAGAAGGCGAAGGGAGAACCGGGTGTCACATGGAGCAGGAGGAAGAGAGACGGAGGGGAGGTGCTATACACTTTTAAACAATCAGATCTCACAAGAATTCACTATTGTAACACAGTACTAAAGGGAAAGCTGCCTCCATGATCCAATCACCTCCCACCAGGCCCCACCTCCAACACTAGGGATTAAAGTTCTACATGAGATTCGGGCAGGGACATAGATCCAAACCGTATCAGTGTCGAATTCTACAGTAGAGATACATTTCCCTGAGAATTTTGAAGACATGACCCATGGTTGCTGTTGAAAAGTCAAATGACAATCTGATACCCTATCCTGTGCGTATGGCTTGATTTTTCCCTCTGGAAGTTTTCAGGATCTTCCAGAGGCCTAAAGTTTCACAATGGTGTGCGTTTTCTGTGGGCACTTGGTGGGCCTTTTATTCTGGAAATCAATCTCTTTTAATTTGGAAATCAATTTTGGGGAAATTTCTGTGGGTGCTAGTTTCCTCTCTCCATTTTCTTTTTTGTTTTTTGTTTTCTTTCCAGATCTATTTTAGTTCAATCTCTAATTTTCCAAAGTGTTCTTTGCAATTTTCCATTTTAAAAAATGTTTTTTTTTCTATTTCCTGGGCCATTACTTCAACTTTATCATCCAACTTTTCTATCAGATTTTTAAAAATCCTTCTCCTCACAAATCTTTGCTTCTAAGAGCAATTTCTTGTTTTTTTTTTTCTATAGCATCTTATTCTCGTTTCGTGGACATAATATTCTCTCTTGTGTCTCTAAGAATGTTAATTGTGGTTGCTTTTTGAAATTTTTTATCTTTCAATTGTGGTAACATACACATAACATGAAACTGACCATCTTAACCATTTTTAAGTGTACAGTACAGTATTGTTAAGCCTATTTGTATTATTGTACAACCAACCTCTAAAACTTTTTCATCTTGGAAAACTGAAACTTTATATCCATTGAACAACAACTCCTCATTTCCAGCTCTCTGTAGCCCCTGGCAACCACCATTCTACTTTACATTTCTATGGATTTGGCTACTCTAGATGCCTCATGTAAAGGGATCATGGAGTTTTGATCTTTTTGTGACTGGCTTATTTCACTTAGCATGTCTTCATATGTATCAGAATTTCCTTTCTTTTTGTGGCAGAATAATATTACATTGTCTGTGTACATCACATTTTGTATATCCATTTGTCTGTTGATGGACACTTGAGTTGCTTCAATCTTTTGGCTATTGTGAATAATGCTGCTATGAACATGCGTGTGTAAATACCTTTTTGAGTGCGGGCGCGATGGCTCATGCCTGTAATCCCAGCACTTTGGGAGGCTGAGGCAGATCACCTGAGGTCTGGAGTTCGAGACCAGCCTGGCCAACATGGTGAAACCCCGTCTCTACTAAACATACAAAAAATTAGCTGGGCGTGGTGGCGAATGCCTGTAATCCCAGCTACTCTGGAAGCTGAGGCAGGAGAATCGCTTGAACCCGGTGGGGTGGAGGTTTCAGTGAGCTGAGATTGTGCCATTGCACTCTAGCCTGGGCAACAAGAGCAAAACTCTGTTTCAAAAAAAATAAAAAATAAAAAAATCTTTTTGAGACCCTGCTTTCAATTGTTTTGGATATCTATCCAGAAGTAGAACTGCCAGATCATATAATTCTATTTTTACTTTTTTGAGGAACCACTACTGTTTTCCATAGCAGGTACACCATTTTACATTTCCACCGTGTATAAGGGATCAAATTTCTTCATATCTCTATACGCTTTAAGAAGTTGTCTGATGGGTGTGAGGTGACATCTCATTGTGGTTTTTGATTTTGTACTTCCCTAATGATTAGTGATGTTGAGCATCTTTCACATTCTTGTTAGCTATTGTATATCTGTCTTATTTGGAGAAATGTCTATTCAAGTCATTTGCCCATTTTGAAATTGGGTTGTGTTGGGTTCTTTATATATTCTGGATATTAATCCCTTATGAGAGGTATGATTTATAAATATTTTCCTTTTTTTCTTTTTGAAATGGGGTTTTGCTCTATTGCCCAGGCTGGAGTGCAGTGGTATGATCTTGGCTCACTGTAATCTCCGCCTCCCAGGTTCAAGCGATTCTTCTGCCTCAGCCTCCTGAGTAGCTGTGATTACAGCTGCCTGCCACCATGCCTGGCTAATTTTGTATTCTTAGTAGAGATGAGGTTTTGCCATGTTAGCCAGGCTGGTCTTGAACTCCTGACCTCAGGTGATCTGCCTGCCTTGGCCTCCCAAAGTGCTGGGGTTACAGGTATGAGCCACCGTGCCCAGCCTCTTTCAGCAATGTTTTGTTTTCTGGTGTACAAGTCTTTCACCTCATTGGTGAAATTTATTCCTAAGTATTTTATTCCTTTTGATGTTATTGTAAATGGAATTGTTTTCTTAATTTCCTTTTCAGATTGTTCATTGTTAATGCATGGAAGTCCAACTGATGCTGGATGCTGAATTAATGTATTAGTACCGCAAGTCTTTTTGGTGGAATATTTAGGGTTTTCTAGGGATAGTTGTTTTGTTTTTGAGACAGGGTCTCGCTTTGGTGCTTAGGCTGGAGTGCAGTGGCAGGATCATAGCTCATTGCAGCCTTGATCTCTCAGGTTCAAGTGATCCTCCTGTCTCAGCCTCCTGGGTAGCTGGGACTACAGGTGCCTGCCATCTGCCCAGCAAATTTTGTTGAATTTTTGGGAGAGATGAGCTCTCAAGCTCTTGCTGTGTTGCCCTCCCACTCCTAAGCTCAAGTGATCCTCCTGTCTTGGCCTCCCAAAGTGCTGGAATTACAGGCATGAGCCACTGCACCCCAGGCTATAGTTGTTTTTAAAAGTCTTCTTCAGTCTCCTGCATTGATCTGCTACCTGAGTTCTTTTCTCCTGTTTAAAAAGAAGTTAGTTAGGCCAGGTGTGGTGGCTCACGCCCTGTAATCCCAGCACTTTGGGGGGCCAAGGCGAGTGGATCACCTGGGTCAGGAATTCGAGACCAGCCAGGCCAACATGGCAAAACCCCCGTCTCTACTAAAAAATACAAAAATTAGCCTGGCATGGTGGCATGTGCCTATAATCCCAGTTACTTGGGAGGCTGAGGCAGAAGAATCACTTGAACCGGGGAGGTGGAGGTTGCAGTGAGCCGATATTGTGCCACTGCACTCCTGCCTGGGCAATAGAGTGAGACTGTCTCAAAAAAAAAAAAAAAAAAAAAAAATTAGTTTAAAAATGTAAATGTCTGAATCTTATGTTTGCAGCTTTCCTCTAATGTTTGGTATTAGTGTTATCCAGTCCTAAGCTGAGAGGCACAAAAGCTGATTGGAAGCTTCTTATGTGTGAGGGCCAGGGAGCGGAGGGAAGGACAGGGTTTACCATACTTGAGTGTCATTTTCTGTTGACAACTGAGCCATTTGTAAGGAAACCGAGAGTTGCGATCACTGTTCCCAGAGAACACTCCTCGAGTCTCCTGCCCTCATGGAGTGGGTGTGTCAGTCTGGCTGTCCCCATACTGGGAGTGCACTGAAGATGGGCCCAGGGGGTCTCATTGATCTGTCAATGCTGTGTTCAGGATCACGGCTCCCTCAACCTTGGCTGTGCCTAGCACTCATTGATTCAGTCCCTCAGAGGGTAAAGCTCTGGTGCAGCTTCTGATGTGGAGGGCAAAGTGGCCATCTCCATGCTGCTCCGGATCCTGGAGGGTAGCTGGGGCTCTCACTGCGGACTTTCAATGGGTCCTCCCTTCTCACCACCCGCGCCCTCATCACCAGAAATGTCTGCTGCTTGGAATTCCTGGGTATACAGGCTCCTCTGCACAATGCGGCTGGGCTGGTTCTCGTTGGGTTGCAGTCTTCTCCCCTCTGATGAGCTTTTGCCCCTTGTCTTTCATCCTCCAAAGTGTTGCCGCCACCTCTCAGCTGCTGCCACCTCTCATTTGTTTCTTGTCACTTAGGTCACTGTCGTTCCTTCCTGTTTTAGTGAGGCTTGGGGAAGAGATGGGGAATTCATCTCAATTTTCCACGTCTAATGAGAAGGTTCTCCTTGGTAGTTTTCTGGTGGTTCATATTGTGCTCAGGATTCATGTATCCTACTTATAAATACTTGATTGCATTATCACTTGCTTCTGGAAACGTAAAAGTACCTCCATGTTGTAGTGTTAGGATAGATGCAGGTTTTCCCTCAGGTCCTCATGGTTCCTGGCTCATGATGCTATAACCCTTGTTACAGTCTTTTGTCATAATGTTGGGTGCTTTAGGCCTCAGGGGCAGGGCTCAGGAAACAGAACCTCAAAGACCTTCTTCCACCCTCCTTTCACCTGCTCCAAGGCAGGACTCTGCTTTTCCCACCCACTTTTCTAAAGACTCTCATTCCAGAGAGGGTCCCACCCCATACCCTGGAGGCCAATCACATTTTGACAACGTTGTCATAAAAACCCAAGAGGCAGATCACTTGAGGTCAGGAGTTCAAGACCAGCCTGGCCAACATGGTAAAACTCTGTCTCTACTAAAAATACAAAAATTAGCCAGGCATGGTGGCAGCCTCCTGTAACCTGGGAGGTTGAAGAAGGAGAATCGCTTGAACCCAGGAGGCAGAGGTTGCAGCAAGCTGACTAGCCCCTCTCTTTAAAGGACAAGGGCTTGGCCGGGCGTGGTGGCTCGCGCCTATAATCCCAGCACTTTGGGAGGCTGAACCTCCCGCTTGAGGTTGGGAATTTGAGACTAGTCTGACCAACATGGTAAAACCCTGTCTCTACTGAAAATACAAAAATTAGCTGGGCATGGTGGCGTACACCTGTAGTTCCAGCTAGTTGGGAGGCTGAGACAGGAGAATTGCTTGAACCCAGGAGGCAGAGGTTGCAGTGAGCTGAGATCGCACCACTGCACTTCAGCCTGGGTGACAGAGAAAGTCTCTATCTCAAAAAACAACAAAAATAAAAAAACCCAAGAGGACCAGGTTCAGGAGCTTCTGGATAGCTGAACACATGGAGGTTCCTGGAGGGTGGTGCGTCCAGGAGAGGCATGGAAGCTTCGTGTCCCTTCCCTATGCATCCATGCTCCTCACCCTATGCATCTCTTCATCTGTCTCCTTGTAACATCCTTTATAGTAAGTCAGTACATGGTAAGTGCTTCCCTGAATTCTGTGAGCTGTGCCAGCAAATTAACTGAACCCAAAGTGGGGGTTGTGGGAATCCTGGTCAAAAGTTCTGGAGACCCAGAATTGCAGCTGGGATCTGCAGTGGGGAGGGGGAGGCCTGTCTTGGGGACTGAGCCCTCAACCTGTGGGATCTGATTCTATCTACCTGTGGAATCCGGTAGTGTCAGAATTTAATTGAACACTCAGTTTGTGTCCGCTGCTTGGTGTATGGTGGAAAACCTGCCCACGTTTGGTCAGAGAAGTCTTCTGTGTTGATGACTGCTGTTGCAGTGGTGCGAGAGCAGAGGAAAAACACGCAAACACGCTTTGTGTTCTTCCCAAACAATGCCTATCAGTTGATAAATTTGTTCATATTTGTGTATTCACTCAGTTTTTTTTCCTGACAAATGAAAGGGGAAATTGAACTAATTGCCATAGTCCCTTGCGGTTTGTAAATTCAACCTACCATCTTAAGAATCTTTTTTTTTTTTTGGAAACAGGGTCTCACTCTGTCATCCAGGCTGGAGTGCAGTGGCTCGATCATGGCTCACCTCAGCCTTGAGGTCCCTGGGCTCAGGATTTCTTTCCACCTCAGTCTCCTGAGTTCCTGGGATTCTAGGTTATACCATCACGCCTGGCTAATTTTTTGTGTGTATTTTTTGGAGACAGGGTCTTGCCATGTTGTCCAGGCTGGTCTCAAACTCCTGGCCTCAAGCAGTCCTCCCACCTCAGCCTCCCAAAGTGCTGGGATTACAGGCATGAGCCACCAAACTTGACCAGGAATCATTTTAAGTGGGTGCTGAGTTCAACACTAGACACTGGGGTGGGGGGCACGTAAGAGATATGGAAGACATTGCTGTTGTGGTCAGACTACAAGATGGCACCCAGTGATTCTCACTTCCTGGTGTTCGTGCCTCTGTGTATTCTCCTCCCACAATGAATGGGGCTGACTAAGTAATGCATAAGACATCGTGGAAGTGTCACTGTGTGATTTCTGAAGGATGCTGTAGCTTCTGCTTTGTTTGCTCTTGGATTACTTGCTATGGCAGAAACCAGTGGCCATGTCATGAGGATACTCAGGCCATCCTATGGAGACGTCCACATTGCAAGGAATTGAGGCCTCCTGCCAACAGGTAGCACCAAGTCAGCATCCCTGTGAGTGAGCATCTTGGAAGCGGACCCTCTAGCCCCAGTTCAACCTTCAAATGACCACAGCCCCAGCTCGTGTGTAGACTGCAGCCTCCTGAGAGACACTGAGCCAGGGCCTACAGCTAAGTTGCTTCTGACTTCCTAACCTATAGGAACTGTGAGATGATACATGAGTGTCATTAAGTTGCTAAGCTTTGGGACAGTTTATCTCTCAGCAGAAGATAAATACCATCCTAATCTGTCACACTGGCCCCCAAAACTCTGCAAGGTTGCCCTCTCCCTAGTTTCCTTGTGAGCTCCTTTCCAACAACATCTCTCTGCCCAAGCCATGCTATGCTGGCTTCCTTCCAGTTTCTGTAATCCCTGAGTACCTTGTTGTCTTGGGTACTTTCCAGATGCTGTTCCCCCTTGTCCCCATCCTTCCTTCTCCCCATCTCTTCTTCTATTCATCTTTCAAGCCGATGATTAAGTGTCACTGCTCTAGGGAAAGTTTCCTGACCCCTCCTGACTTCCATGGGTCCTGTGCCTCAACATAAACCCTGCAAAGCATCTATCAGAATTATAATCAGTTAACTATTTGTGTAATCATTTATTTGGTACCTCTCTCTCTCTGCTCCCAAGACTCTAACACGTAGAGGGCAGGGAATGCATCTATCTTAAACACTGCCAACTCCACAGTGGCCTGGACAGCATCTGGAACACAGTAGATACTCAAAAGATGTTGGTTGAATAGCTGAATGTGACCTGCTTCTGCCAGCTCCCCTCTGTTGTCATCACCTCCACTGCAAGAAAACAGCTTAGAGCAAGCTTGTCCAAGCCACGGCCCGAGGCCGCATGCGGCCCAGGATGGCTATGAATGCGGCCTAGCACAAATGCATACTTTCTTAAAACATGAATTTTTTGGCCATTTTAAAATTTTTTAGCTCTTCATCTATCATTAGTGTTGGTGTATTTTACTGGTGGCCCAAGACAGTTCTTCCAGAATGGCCCAGGGAAGCCAAAAGATTGGACACCCCTGGCTTAGAGCAAACGCCTCACTGACAGCAGGTTAGTGTTATACTTAAAGGACAGCACATACACTTTTATTACTTTTTAGAAATGTTCACTTCCAACAGTGACTCACTTTGTGACCTTGGGTTGCTTGATAGAGATTGGTACAATGCCTCATTCGAAGGCTGGGAACTGTTTCATTTAGAGAGGTGTTGGCAGGGTTTTCAATGCTCTTGAAGTACAATTTTCTTAATATCTAGGTGGTTGTAAATGATTATGTAAGTGATAAGTAGAAATGAACTGTGATTGACCATGTGTGTGTGTATGCGTGTGTGCACACCTTTTGGTGCTAAATGTGCATGCATATTCTTCAGAAGAGTCTGTTTGCTCTAGAATGCTCATGGATATCCTAAATTCTGCTGCAGACCTGTTTAAAGATGTAATTGACTTTGAAGCTATATTCATTTCTATTATAACAAAACCAATATTTACTTAAAGCTTAGTAAATACTTAGGCATTATGCAAAACCAGTTTCCTTTATCATAGCCAATCTTCACAGTTACTTTTGCAGGATAGGAACTATTATAACCTCATATGACAGATGAGGGAACTGAGGCTCAGAGGTTCAATAATTTGCCCAAGGTCACACAGCTAATAAGTGGCAGAGCAATAACTAAAATCTGTATGGCATGCTCAAAATCTTTGGCAAAATTGTGCATGTGTATTTGTGACTAAGAGAATAAGGAAAAAGAGGAATGTGACAAAAGTCACCATTCTGAAGGATTTTAATCATAAAGGAGCCCTCAGAATAGCATTAGTCTATAATCAGATGCTCAGGTACTGAATGGGATGGATGCAAGAAGTGAGCAAAGCTGATGGATCCAAATGTTACCTGCAGTGCACCTGTACCCATGAGATAAGCTCTTGGCGCATCCATCAAATTACAGTCCAGTTCAAAGCAGAATCATGTTTGCATAACAAACAACAGAACAGTCCAAAAAAAGGCCAGTATTTGGATACAGCTGGATCTCAGGAATGCAGATGAGGAGACACCTGCAGCTCACCAGGCTCTGAGCCAGAACAGACGGATTGAAGACAGGGCCAGAGAAGGGGATTTTGAGGTTGGCTACATCTTTCTTTCTTTTTTTTTTTTGAGACAGGATCTTGCTCTGTTGCCTAGGCTGGAGTGCAGTGGCATGATCTCTGCTCACTGCAGCCTCGACCTCCTGGGCTCAAGTGATCCTCCCACCTCAGGTGTATGCCACTACACTTTGTTTATCTTTTGTAAACATGAGGCCCTACTATGTTGCCCAGGCTGGTTTTGAAATCCTGGACTCAAGTAATCCTGCCTCAGCCTTCCAAAGTACTAGGATTATAGGCATGAGCCACTATGCCCTGCCAAGGTTGGCTACATCTTGTACTGAAACTGGTATTAACACAAATCCTTCCACTTGAGCCCCAAATCTAACCACATACAAATGCTATTCATTCACCCCAGCAGTCATTCAACAAGTAATTTCTGAACACTTACCTGCCAGGCGTTGTGCGAGGCAGGTGGGTAGGCAGGAGAACAAGGGAAATGTTCCTGCCCTCCTGGAGCTTACAGTCTTGTTTGGGAGTGGAATCCATATCAGTGGAACATATACATTAAACAAATTATTATTTTTTATTTTTGTATTTTTGGAGACAGAGTCTGACTGTGTTGCCCAGGCTGGAGTGCAGTGGTATGATCGTGGCTCACTGCAACCTCTGCCTCCCAGTTCAAGCAATTATTGTGCCTCGGCCTCCCGAGTAGCTGGGATTACGGGCGTGTACCACCATGCCTGGCTAATATTTGCATTTTTAGTAGAGATGGGGTTTCACCATGTTGGCCAGGCTGGTCCCGAACTCCTGACCTCAGGTGATCCACCTGCGTTAGCCTCTCAAAGTGCTGGGATTACAGGCATAAGCCACTGCACCCGGCCCCATTGTCACACTCTTGACCCTGCCATTATCAACAACTGCAGCCCCTTCACAACATTAGTTTACAGCATCCCCCAGTACAAGAATGTAGTACCTCATATCTCCAGTTCTTTGACCCCCTTACCTGGGCCTCCAATTCACTAACTTTTCTACCTTTTCCTTCTCATAGTTCATTTCCCTCCTTACTCAGCTTAAGTCTCATTGCTTCCTTGTGTATCCCTGTATTTGTTCTCTGTTGCTGCTGTAAGAAATTACTGCAAACCTAATGGCTTAAGACAACACAAATACATTATCTTACCGTTCTGGAGGTCAGAAGTCCAAAGTGGGTTTCACTGGGCTAACATTAAGCTGTCGGCAGGGCTGGGTTCCCACTGGAAGCTCTAGGAAGGATAAATCTCCTTGCCTCTTCCACTTCCTACAGGCCATCTGTGTTCCTGGACTCATTGCTGCTTCTTCCACCTTCAAAGTCCATAGCATTGGCTGTATCTTTCTCACCATGCCATCTTTCTGCTTCTCTCTTTTCTACCTTTTTTTCCTCTTCTGAGGACTCCTGTGATGATACCGGGCCCAATCTCCCCATCTCGTGGTCAACTGATTAGCTACTTTAAAAAGAATATTTTAAGATCGGGGTCTCATGATGTTGTCCAGGCTGGTCTCAAGCAATCCTCCTGCCTCAGCCTCCCAAGTAGCTGGTACTACAGGTGTGCACTGCTGCACCTGGCTTGATCAGCTACTTTAATCCATCTGCAAACTTCATTCTCATTTCCTTTTGCTATGTCGCCTGACATATTCAAATTCCAGGAATTAGAAGGTGGACATCTTTGAGGGGCCATTATTTTTCCCTTCTGTTTATTGTACTGGCCTCAGCAAAAGCCCAAATCTCGTTGAAAACAAGTGTCCACCTACTCCAAGCCTGCACGCAAGCAGCTAAGCACCCAACATGCTAAGCACCCAAGCAGCTAAGCACGGTGGAGAAAGAGAATCTTCCTCAATCGTCTCCAGTAAACTCCCAGGACTGCCAGGCAATTCTACTATATTTCCCTCATCCGTTTACACTCCTTCGCTTCTAGACGCTAATTTCACACCTCCTCCTCTCTCGAAGCCCCCACATTTCCTTCCCTGTTCTTATTCTCAGCTGAATCTTGATTCCTACTTCCTAGAGAAAATTGGAGCAATTGGAAGAGAATTTCCCCACACTCATCAGCGCCCACCTGCATCTGTGCTCAGGCACGGCCTTCCCTCCGTCCTGTGGCTAAACAGCTGAACGCCAGCCTGAAGGCAGCCCCTCCCCTGACGCCTGGGCCTATCCCTGCTCACTGCCTCCAGGGAGGCCAGTCCAGCCAGCCCTTGCGTTTTCCTATGTTATCAATTACCCCCTTGCCTCTCTTTTGGACTATTTTCCATCAGCATACAAACGTTTTATCATTTCTTCCATTATACAAAACAGACCTAAAAAAAAAAAAATGTAAATAAGCCTCTCTGTTGTTCTTACATCTCCTCTCCAGCCACTGCCCTATTTCTCGGTCTTTCTTTACAGCACAACTTGAAAAAAATGCTGCCTGTTGGTCCAGTTCCTTCTCTCTTGGATCCACTCCTATCTGGCCTTGTCTTCCACAGTGCTTCTGAAGGTCACTGACAATCGCCACACTGCTAAATCCAGCGGTCGATTCCCCTACTGAGCTCTCAGCAGCATTTGATACAGCTGATCACTGCTTCCTCCTGAATATGTTTTATTTACCTCCTGTCTTGGTTTCCTTCTTATTTAGTGGCAGCTCCATCTCAAGCTCCTTTGCTGATTTCTTATCTCCTTGACCTTGAGATGCTGGAGTGCCTCATGCTCCCCTGGTGAGTGCATCAGGCTCTTGGCATAAAACACTGTTTTATAAGCTAATGACCTCCAAGTTATATCTGTAGTCGGGACTCTCTCAGTTCCAGACTCTTTTCTGCCCTCCACTTGGAGGTAAATACACTCAAAGTGAAAGTGACATAAACCAGCCAGGTGCAGTGGCTCATGCCTACAATCCCAGCACTTTGGGGGGCCGAAGCAGGAGGATTACTTGAACCCAGGAGTTTGAGGCTACAATGAGCTATGATCGCGCCACTGCACTCCAGCCTGGGTGACAGAGCAAGACCCTATCTCACTCAATCAATAAATAAAATGACATAAACCAATGATGGCAATGTCAGCCATGGTTGCTCAGGTCAAGAACTTTGGCATCAATCTCAGCTCTTCTCTTTCCTTCATACCCTTTAACCAGTCCGGGCAATTCATGTCAGCTCTATCTTCAGCTACACCCAGGATCTGACTCGCTCTCATCATGTCTGCTGCTCCTACCCCAGTCCAAGCTACCATCATCTATTATCTGGATCAGCGCAGTAACCTCCTGCCTACCCTGCTGGGTCTGTACCGCAGACCCTAGCTGACGGATAAAATGAGTACTCAGATACAGGCTTGCGGCATGAGAGCAGCTCAGGGACTGCCTGGCTCTCATGGCCAGAGAGCAGCCCCAAGAGGATGAAGCTGCTTTCTTTTATTCAGTGCGGGCACAATGCCGAAAACCTGGAGCAAACACAACCTGTAGGTAATTAAGATTTATTGTTCCCCTTTCAGGGAACCTCACGCGCACAGATCATCAAAGGTCAGTTCCTGGTCAACATAAGTAAACAAGCCTGTTTAAGATAAATTCTCCCACACTCCCGTGTACCTACTCCTTGCCCTCTGCTTCAGGGTTATAGAACAGCTGCCTTCAGCTATTCTTCCCCAGGGTTCTGCAGAACCTTCTGATCTTTCAGAAGGTTTGTGTCCTTTCCCTATAGTTTTTCCCACCACTCTGACCGGTCCCCCTCACTGTCCTCCATGTCTCTTCCCAGGATCTTGTACAATCTCTTCTCAGCAGAGGGGCCCTTTTAGGATTGCAAGACTCTATCTTGTATCCAAAGAGTGCTAATCAAACACTTTAAGCTAGATCCTTACAGAGATCCTTACAGAGTGAGTCTCATTGGCCGGGCGCCGTGGCTCACACTTGTAATCCCAGCACTTTGGGAGGCCGAGGTGGGTGGATCACGAGGTCAGGAGATTGAGACCAGTCTGGCTAACGTGGTGAAACCCCATCTCTACTAAAAATACAAAAAAATTAGCCAGGCGTGGTGGCGGGCACCTGTAGTCCCAGCTACTTGGGAGGCTGAGGCAGGAGAATGGTGTGAACCCAGGAGGCAGAGCTTGCACTGAGCCGAGATTGAGCCACTGCACTCCAGCCTGGGTGACAGAGCGAGACTCCGTCTCACAAAAAAAAAAAGTGAGTCTCATCATGTCCCTCCCCTACCCCAAATCCTTCATGGCTCCCCATGGCCAACTAGGCCTTGTCTCAGCCATCCCCGTGGCCTCTCTGACCTCATCCCCTAGTCCACCCCTCAGAGCGTTGCCCCACTTTGACTTCCTTGCTGTTAACCCCAACAGGCCAGGCACTCTCACCTGGGAGTCTTCATATGGGCTGTTCCCTTGGCCAGGGATATTCTTCAGGCACCCAGAGGGCTCCCTCACTACTCCCTTCACATCTGGGCCCAAATGCCACCTTCTCTGAGCAGCATGCCGGTCACACCATTTCCAGCTCCCACCTCCCCACTTCTGCCTCAGCTCACTCTGCTCGCATCTCTGCTGTAGTCTTTACTAGCACTCCTCACCATCTGTGTTAGTTTCCCATTGTTCCTGTAACAAATGCCACAAACGGTGGTTTAAAACAACACAGTTTATTACCTCACAGTTCTGGAATCAGACGTCTAAAACAGGGCCACAAGGCTGTGTTCCTTTTATTTATTTATTTATATATTTATATATTTATTTATTTATTTGAGATGGAGTCTCTGTTGCCCAGGCTGGAGTGCAGTGGCATGATCTCGGCCCACTGCAGCCTCTGCCTCCTGGGTTCAAGCAATTCTCCTGCCTCAGCCTCCAGAGTAGCTGGGATTACAGGCATGTACCATCATACCTGGCTAATTTTGTATTTTAGTAGAGATGGGGGTTTCATCATGTTGGCCAGGCTGGTCTCGAACTCCTGACTGCAGGTGATCCACCCGCCTTGGCCTCCCAGAGTGCTGGGATTACAGGTGTGAGCCATGGCCTTCTAATTTATTCTTATTTTTTAGTGACAGGGTCTTGCTCTGTAACCCAGATTGGAATGCAGTGGCATGATCTTAGCTCACTGCAGCCTTGGACTTCCGGGCTCAAGTGATCCTCCTGCCTCAGCCTCCTGAGTAGCTGGAACTACAGGCATGTATCACCATGCTTGGCTAAGTTTTGTTTGTCTGTTTTTGTTTAAGAGATGGTATCTCACTATGTTGCCTGGGCTGGTCTCAAACTCCTGGCCTCAAACAACCCTCCTGCCTCGGCTTGCCAAAGTGTTGGGATTACAGGTGTGAGCCACTGTGCTCAGCCAGCTATGTTCCTTCTGGAGGCTCTAAGGGAGAATCTGTTTCTCCCCTAGCTGCCTTTACCAGCTTCTAGAGGCCACCTGCATTCCTGGGCTCATGGTTTCTTCCTCTGTCTTCAGAACCAGCAGCTTAGCATCTTTTCTCTCTGAGTTCTAGCCTCTCTTTTTAGAGATAGGGTCTCAGGCCAAGGTAGCTCACACTGTAATCCCAGCATTTTGGGAGGCTGAGGCAGGAGGATCACTGGAGCCCAGGAGTTTGAGGCTGCAGTGAGCTGTGATTGTGCCACTGCTCTCCAGCCTGTGTGACAGAGTGAGACCCTGTCTTGAATAAATAGATGGATGGAGAGATAGAGGGATAGCAATGAAGTCTTGCTTTGTTACCCAGACTGAACTCGAACTCCTGGCCTCGAACGATCCAACTCCTGCCTCAATCTCCTGAGTAACTGGGATTATAGACATGCGCCACCACACCCAGCTTCTTCCTCCTCCTTATAAGGACTCTTGCAATTACCTTGGGCCCACTCAGAGAATCCAGGACAATCTGATGTCAAGATCCTTAGCTTAATCACATCTGCACAATCCCTTTTGCTACATAAGGTAATGTATTGACATAATTAACAGGGATTGAGAAGTGGACATCTTTGGGGGTTTCACTACTCGGCCTGTAACACCTGCTGATAAACGACAGTATACTTCTTTGTTTACCATCTACCATCTTTGAAAAAAAAAAAGGGCTCTCACTATGTTGCCCAGGCTTGTCTCAAAATCTTGGGCTCAACCAGTTCTCCCATCTCAACCTCCCAAAGTGCTGGAATTACAGGTATGAGCCACCGCTCCTGGCCTCATCTGTGTTCTCAAGGGCAGGTTGTAGACTCCTCGGGGATGATTTGTATCTGTATTCACAGTGCTTAGGACAATGCATAGCTAATAGCAAGTGCTCAATAAATATCTATTTTTGAAAGAACATCTGGCTTTTTAGCTGTGGCTGTGTCTGCCCGCTCTTGGTGTATGTGCCAACCAGCAACACTGCTGGTCTTTGAAAGCACTTGCTCCCTATGTGATGGGCAGTATCAACAATGCCTGGGGTGGTTTGGAGGAGGGCACTGGGCAGCCCCTCAACCCGGGCAGGCTGAAATGGGAGCCCCACTCCTCTTCCATCAGATATTTTTCATAGGCTGCTTCAGTGCAATTCCATTGAATTCCTCCGTGTTTACTGAGCCCTGAGGTGACAGGCGTGGTCCCACCCTGCCACTCCAGGAGATGTCTAGAAAGAGCGTCATCGCCCTCAGATTTGAACCAGAGATTTATCTTTAGTCTGGAAAATGGTATTTGTTACCATAGCAACCAGACTTCTAAAAAAATGGATGGCAAGTAACATGCGGATCCCAGTGCTCATGGCAACCGCCATTCTGCATATTTTGGGGAGAAAATGTGCCTCGCCTTTCTCCTGCCTGTGAGTTGGGCAGTGGGGAGGTGAGGTTAACACCAGGTTTCCTTCTAGAATTGATGAGACACTGAGGTTTTTGGTTAGTGGAGTTAGAGGCTGGACCCCTCTCCGACTCCCACTGTGAAAGCAGCTCTCTTCTACAAAGTCACATAATCAATGCCTTTCCCCAATTATTTGGAAGGAGGTCTCTCTTCTGCTCTTGCCTCCTTTGATGCTGCTCAAATCCCTGGAGACATTCTTGGATTCTACCAGGAACACACATGATAACAGATACACACACACACACATCCCCTGTGCACTGAGAATCTGACAGGTGCGGGCATCACCATTCATCCATTCTCCTATGTATTTGCTCGTTGATTCATTCGTGCCTTCTCTTAGTAAATATTCATTAAGTGCCTACTACATATCTAGCTCTGTGCTGGAGACTTGGAAGCAAACAGGGCATGATTAAGGATGTGATTCTCACTCTCCAGCCCTGTATTACAGAAGAGATAATAACACATTCATTACTCAACAGCTTCACTGAAAGAGGCGTGCACGGGAAGGAAGGGAGTGATTAACTGTAGCAGAGATGTGGGTGTTGGGTGGAAATCAAAGAATTTAGCCTTGTTTTAGGTTCTCTTACAGAAAAGATTGGTCAAACTGTATTCCTTCCAGGAAGATTTAAGAAAAGTCCTCTAACAAGTTTCCCGGAGGCATCTTTGATTACCCCATCGCTTCAATTGAAGATGCAGATTCTCTCCATTATAATGTTTCTGAAATCAGAATGTTTCTCGTGACTGATGTGTATATTTAATGAAGTGTTTCTTTTCCTATCCCCAGTTAAATTGGTGGTGTGTCTTATAATCAATGGTGTCCTAGAATCAAGGATATTTGAGATTTCCCGTTTTTACTCCCAATATTCATTAGTAACTAAGCCTGAGTCCTCAGAGAATCTTCTTGGCCTTGGACTTCTGCTCACATTTCCTCCCTGAAGAAGTGTAGCTTTCCCCATTAAAGACAGTGTATGGTTTCAGCTAGAAGGCTTTTGAGGGACTTCTGTGCATTCGTTGGCAGTTGAGTTAGTATTGAGGAGCATGCATTCTGCAGCCAGATTGCCTTGGTGACTTTCCAGGAGCCATCCCTTTCTAATTTGTGTCCCTCTCTGAGCCTCAGCATCCTCATCTATAAGATCGTAAGATTACTTACCTTTAGCATTAATTATCCTTCAATTAATCAATTCAACACATATGTGCTGAGTGTCTACTGTGTTCAAGAACTATGGAAAAGGTGGAAATGTGAAAGTGGACAAACCGCACAAAATTCCTGCCCTTGTGAGCTTACATTCTATTGGAGGAGACCAATGGTAAACGTGCAAATTACTCAAAGGTAATACATTAGCTGGTAATAAGTGCTCTGGAGAAAAATGAAAGCAGGGAAGCGGGTAGGGACAGCCAGTGCAAGGGAGTTACGAATAGCAGTTAGGATTAGGTTTGGTTGGGAGTAACAAAAAAACCAAACAACAGTGGCTCAAAAAAGACAAAGGTTCACTTTGCTATAATAAATTTGAGAAGTCCAGGGTGGCTTTACAGCCACTGGGGACCCAAGTGTCTTTTATCTTCTTGCTTTGTCATCCTCAATACCTAGCCACTACCTCATGGTCAAAGATGGATGCTGGAGCTCCAGCTGTCTTGACTACATGCCAGTCAACAGAGAGAAAGAAAGAATGTGCCTCTTTCCCTTTAAGAACATTCCCTAGAAGGCCAGCACGGTGGCTCATGCCTGTAATCCCAGTACTTTGGGAGGCTGAGGCAAGTGGATCACCTGAGTCAGGAGTTTGAGACCAGCCTGACCAACATGGAGAAATCCCATCTCTACTAAAAATACAAAATTAGCTGGGTGCGGTTGCGCATGGCTGCAATCCCAGCTACTTGGGAGGCTGAGGCAGGAGAATCATTTGAACCCGGGAGGTGGAGGTTGCAGTGAGCTGAGATTGCGCCATTGCACTTCAGCCTGGGTAACAAGAGTGAAATTCCATCTCAAAAAACAAAACAAAACAGAACAAAAAACATTCCCTAGAAGTTTGATGTGACACTTTCCTTTCTTTTCCCTTGGCCAGAACTTAGTCACACGGTTATACCTCTGCAAGGAGGGCTGAGAAATGCAGTTTTAAGTGCCCAGCCAAAGAGTAGAGATTTTTTTTTTTTTTTAAACCAAGTAACAATGGATAGAACAAATATGGGGCAAAATTAGCTGTCTCTGCACAGGTTATCACAAAGATTTGATCAGATGATGCATGCAAAGGATTTAGCACAGAATAAGCATTTGATAAATATTAGTTGTCTTTTGACACAACGTTTTCTCAATGTACGTGTTCTTGGTAAACAGTGAGCAGATGAGGAAAATGGAGGCTCAAGGGTCTTAGGGACCAACCTGTGGCTACTTGAAAGGTGGCAGATCCTATCCTGTGGGCATCGAGATCCTAGAAACCATCCCCCAGCGGGCACTGTGGCTGGTGGGGCATTGAGGCTGTGCTCCGCAAGTGCTGCCCGCTGATTTCTGGGCCTGGGACAACCTCTCCAGCAGGTGGGCTTGTTGTCTCTCTTCCAGGATCACCCATGGTTTGTTGGCTTTTCAGAGCAGTTTCTCTTACTCTGACATGCCTCTGCCCAAAACAATCCTTGCTGCTTACAGAGTAGAATCCAAACTTTACCATTCCTGGCACTGAATAGGCATTTAATGCAAATGTATTAAAATAATGAACTCAAGGGCCTCTATGAGCTGGTTCTAATTTCTCCTTTCTAATTTATCTCTTTCCCCATTGCCTCTTCCTACCCCTGAGCGGAATCTATTCTGTAATTCAATAGCTGCATTTTTTTTTCTTTTCTTCTTTTTTGTTTTTGAGACAGAGTCTCACTTTGTCGCCCAGGCTGGAGTGCAGTGGTGGGATTTTGAATGACTGCAATCTTCGCCTCCCGGGTTCAAGTGATCCTCTTGTCTCAGCTTCCTAAGTAGCTGGGATTACAGGCACGCACCACCACGCCTGGCTAATTTTTGTATTTTTAGTAGAGACGTGGTTTCTCCATGTTGGTAAGGCTGGTCCTGAACTCCTGACGTCAGATGATCAGCCCACCTCAGCCTCCCAAAGTACTGGGATTACAGGTGTGAGCCACCGCGCCTGGTCGCTTTTTTTTTTTCTTATTTTTATTACCGGAACAAATATAGTTGCATTTTAAAAGAAACCTCAGATTATCAAACTGTGTGATTTAAAAATAATTGTTTCAATAGGAAGATAACAATAAAGGCTAGAGTATTTCAGACTTGAAATACTAACAGTTGTCTTGGTCTGCCCATCAGACCCTCCTGTCTTCTGGTCTCAGCCGCCAGCCCCTAGACCATGGGGGTGAGTTCTGTCCAACACTGGGCAAATATATTATCACCACAGTGATTGGTCCAGGCATGCACACTGGCCCAAGATAGCCAATGGGAAGTCTTTCTCCTAGTCCTCTGCCTTCCCCTATTCTGCTTGCAAGACAAAGAGCTTAGCCTGGTGCTGTATATGACTATGAACTAATTGTAAGGAGAAAGACTAATGGTGGTAGGAGAGACTGAAGCAAACTGCCAGAGAAAAGCAGAGGAGAGAATGAGGAGGGAGACAGGAGGAGGCAGCGGGAGAGAAGAGTAAATAAATATGGGTGCATTTGAACCCTGGGTCCATGTGTACTCTGGGCCAGCTTCATCACTGTGCCTTTTCTAGTTCGGCTATTGAGCCTGTAATTTTTCCTTTTTGGCTTAAGCTAGTTTGAGTTGGATCAGAAGTGGGAACAGAGCAAGTCAAATGAGGCACTTGAGGAGCACAATTGAAGGAGGCATCTTTACAAGCCTGACAGTGAGTACCTTCCTACATTTCTCACCCTGAGCTCCTCACTGGCCTCCTCTTAGTCTTGACTTTGAGTTGCGTTTTAATAACTTGTAACCAAACAAATTCTTGGCTAATGTAAGCTTTACTTGTTATTTTCAATAAATAACGAATTCTTGGCTAATATAAGCTCTACTTGTTATTTCAAATTGCAAGTTAAAAACATTCTATTAGTTGATCCAGTTGGTCAAATACACCCCAATTTTTTTAGGCTGCATTATTTTAAATTGGGTACAAAGATCTTATTAACATATCACCTAGACACCATTTCACCCACTGCTTTTTGTAGGCTGCCAGTCTCTTGTCTGCCTCTTCAGCAGTGGTGAGGTGGATACCCTTTCCTCGGGAAAGAGAAATCCATGCTTTGTTGCCCTTGCCAATAACAAAAATGCTGGAAAGCCAGGTGGCAAAGCTGTTGCTGTTGGCATCTTTCACATGAACCACATCAAAAGATGCAGGGTGCCTCTTTCTATTGGTGATCACACCAATTCTTCCCGGGTTCTCACCTCCAGTCACCATCCACAGGTTACCAGTGTCGAACTTGATGACATCAGTACTCTTGCCAGTCTCCAAATCAACTTGAATGGTGTCATTCACCTTGATGAGGGGACCAGGGTAGTGGATGGTACCAGCATCATCGGTCACCAGATGAGGGATTCCTTTTGTACCCACAAGATTTTTCTCACTTTGCACAATTTGCACTTGGCCTCCTCAGCTGTAATACGGTGGATGGCAAAGTGATCCTGATGTTACAGATCAGACGGAAATTCTCTCTGGTCTTGTCGATGATGACATCTGTGAATCCAGCACTGTAGGTTCTATCAGTTTGGACCTTGTCGTCAATCTTAATGAGCCGCAGCATCCAAATCTTTAGTTCGTCTCCGGTCAGGGCATACTTAATTCTGTTTCTTAGGAAAAATGATGAGGGGTAGACACACTCTCAGCTTGTGGGGACTGGTGGATGGATGAGGAGCAAACACACCAGTCAGTGTCCCCAGCATCCATTGCTTTGAGCTACTACCACTTCAGATGCTTCTTGGGACCATAACCCATGGCTACCTTAGGCATGGAAAGAAGTTCACCTTCCTCCCCTAAAGATTCAATGAACAGGCCGGGCGTGGTATCTCACGCCTGTGATCCCAGCACTTTGGGAGGCTGAGGTGGGTGGATCACCTGAGGTCAGGAATTTGAGACTAGCCTGGCCAACATGGTGAAACCCCGTCTCTACTAAAAATACAAAAAATTAGCTGGGCGTGGTGGCGAGTGCCTGTAATTGCAGCTACTCGGGAGGCTAAGGCTGGAGAATTGCTTGACCCTGGAAGGCAGAGGTTGCAGTGAGCTGAGATCACACCACTGCACTCCAGCCTGGGCAACAAGAGTGAAATTCCATCTAAAAAAAAAAAATTAAATGAACATATCCTGAAGAACACAGGCCCACAGACAACTGGGTCAATGTCAGTGGGTTTCTACAGAGGCTAAGAAAGTAGATGTGGCCCATTTCACAATTGCCAGCAACTGACGTGGCTCCAGCACCAGCGATTCATTAGGGAACGTGGTGTGTGTTGGTTATAACTCAGTTCGATGTCAGTTGTCACTTTCTCAGAGCTCCTGTCTTTCTGACTTGTCTTATGGTTGGTGGAATAGATACAGAATTCATTTCCCCTTCTTTGGGCAGCAGTACCTGGGATAGTGCTTGTCACCTAGAAGGCACTCAACACATACATGTTGAATTGAACTGATCTGGTCACGCCTCACCCTAGACACATCTAACAGTGGGGCATCACTTGTTCTTGGCCAGTTGATGCTTTTCCTCCTCTGGCTTTGATGCTTAGCTCATGGGAGGACATGTGACATGAAGCAGCCTAAGTGCCAGGACTTGTTTTGAAACTATTGGGAAAGAACAGTCCTCTTCTTCTGGGGCGGCAAAGCTGTGAGACTGTGGGTCCAGTGGCCTTTTTAATGATCTGGGAGTGACAGCCTAAGAATGGAGCTGGTGGAGCAGAGACAGAAAGATGAGTCCTGATTTTCTGAATCCCTGGATGTAACCAACTCTGTACTTTTCAGTTATTTGAGCCAACAAATTCTGTTCTGTTTGTTTGTTTGTTTGTTTTGCTGAAGTGAGCCAGAATTGGGCTTTTGCACTTGTCACTAAAGAGCCCACATTAATACAGTCCATTTTTAAAATCTGCGTATCTGTTAGGATGCTCGTGGTGGTGGTACTTGCCAATCAATGGCCAATTCACTGGGATTACACAATAAGGTTTATGATCTCACTTACAGGAAATCAGGCATAGAACACCTTCAGGCACAGTTTGATCAAAGCTCCTGCTCCACTTCTCTGTGATTCTCTTAGTTATGTCCCGCTCCATGTATCAGTCGTGGTGGCAGCAACATGACTTAAGCAGTTGCAACACATTCAGATTCATCAACCAGAGGCAGAAAAGGGGCTGTCTCTTCCAGCTTGTGCTGCTTAAGAGAAGCCCCTCAGCAGACTTCCCTTCACATCTCACTGGACATAACTGAATCACATGCTCATTCCTAAGCCAGTCCCAGGCAAGGAGGATGGGACCACCATGTTCGGCTGGGACTGAGGCCAAGATCCACCTCCTTATAGCTTAGGTCCCACAGAGGGACATATATTTATGCAATCCTCTCCCGCATCTTCATTCTGCTTGCTCTTCAGGTTCCATCCCCTACCACCCAGACAACTTCCTCCCATTTTGAGGAAAAGCTCTTCATATGACCTTGTGCCCTTTCCAGCCACCGTAATATTTTTCTACTTCCTTCCATCAGAGTTAGGTGGACCCATGGTTGGCAGAACCCACAGGAAGTTTCTGAGGTGTGCGGAAAGGCTCCATGTTCAGGATAGGCAAAGGCTCTGGGTGGCAGAACCAAGACCAAGGAGGTGAAGTGTTACAGATCCAAGATGGCTGACAATAAACTCCTTGAGAGGTAGTGAGCTCTCCACCAAGGGAAGTCTTCAAGCAAAGTCTGGATGGCCCTCTCTGAATCATTATAGAAGGACCTCATCTATTAGGAGTGAGTTTGGACTGGATTTGTTCATTCATTCATGTATTCAGCAAATATTTATTGAGCACCAGGTACTATCCTGAACACTGAGAATGTGCCTGCATTTTACAAGCCAAGAACATAAATAATAATGAAAAGGAGAATTCCTAACCTGCCTACAGCAATTTCCCACACATTAGCTTATCTGGGCCTAGGGCAGTCCTGTGCAGAAGGCAGAGCTATTACTCCCTTTTTCTAGCTGTGGTGGAAATTAAGACTCTTAATGTTGAGATGGTCTGCCCAGTACACAGAGAGGAGGATGCGTTCCTTTCTCTAGTTTTCAGGTCGTTTGAATAGAATCCCAGCGGAGGCCGGACATGGTGGCTCATGCCTGTAATCCCAGTGCTTTGAGAGGTGAGGCAAGCGGATCACCTGAGGTCAAGGAGTTTGCCAACATGGTGAAACCCCGTCTCTACTGAAAATACAAAAATTAGCCGGGCGTGGTGGTGGGCGCCTGTAGTCCCAGCTACTCAGGAGGCTGAGGCAGGAGAATTGCTTGAAGCTAGGAGGCAGAGGTTGCAGTGAGCTGAGATCGTGCCACTGCACTCCAGCCTGGACAACAGAGTGAGACTCTGTCTCAAGAAAAAAAAAAAAAAAAAGTATCCCAGCTGAAAGACACCCGAGGAATCATCTATTTCCATCTCCCCATTTTGCAGATGAGAAAGAGACTCAGGGACCTCAGGGCACTTGCCAGAGATAACATGGCGGGTAAATGGCAGCGCGGATCCCAGACTCCGGTGCCTCACTCCCAAGCCTGTCCTAGTTCACCCTTTCCCAATCCACAGGGTACCGGCAGCTTTCAGGTGACCAGCGGGCTCTTTGATAAAGACGGTGTTCCTGTGGTTCTCAGGTGAGGCTGGAGGTGAAGGTAGTTACAGGTGACGGGCCCAGGGCTTGCTGGCAGATAGCAAGCCTGAGGCTGAACTGGGCGCCTGGACACAACCTGGCCACAGTTAGCCCGTTTCCCTTCAATCTCCAGCCCTCCTTCACCCTTCCGCCTTCACCTCCCATTCCTAGGTTCCAGATCCTCCTTCAGGGCGCTTTGCTTCGCCTTCTCCATCCTGTGCTCCTGGTGCCTCCTTGTGGCTAAAAATGTCAACTGCATCAATGACTGACTATAAATTCCCAGGAAAACCCCCGAGATCTTAGGATGCTGAGACTGAGGGACCCTTAGAGATGATTTTGGAAATAATTTGCATTTTTTCCCAGCGGCGATACTGATCTGAGCCCAGGTTAGAATCCAGGAACCCTGGTTTCCAGACAAGTTCTCCAAATGGGCGGTCACTGCCTAAGTATTTGAATAGGAGTGATGTGTAATTTAAGGAAGGAAATGACCTGATCAATCAATCAATCAATCTGTGGACTCAACTTCATCAGTCAAGTTGATTTTAGGGACAATAACATGAACTAAATAAAAGCGAATATAGTTTTGTCCTTAAGCATATAGCTCTGGAGAAAGAAGGAGTTGGTTAAACCCTGCAACTTCATCTCACAAAGCCTCAGTTTCCTCATCTGTAAAATAGGAGCAAAAATAATACCTGATATCTTGGATGAAATGATGTGAGAATGGCATGAAATGGTTCATGGAAAATAGTGCCTGCACACCAGATGGAAACATTCACTCCAAGATGAATCTTAGACCTAAATGTAAAACCTAAAACTATAAAACTTTTGGAAGAAAACATAGGAAAAAAAAATCTTTGTGACCTTAGGTTAGGCAAAGATTTGTTAGATGCAGCACCAAAAGAATGATCCATAAAAGAAAAAAATGGATAAATTGGACTATATAAAAATGAAGAACTTCTGCTCTTCAAAAAGACAATTTAAGAGAATAAGAAGTTGATACTCATTTATCAAATTAGTCTTTCTTTTTTTTCAGGAGACCAGAGTTTTAATCATTACACAAATCAGTCTCTCTAAGCATTCGGAGAGCAGAGTTTTAAAGGATAACTTGGTGGGTGGGAGAAGCCAGTGAGCCAGGAGTGCTGATTGGTCAGAGATGAAATCATAGGGAGTCGGGGCTGTCTTCTTGTGCTCAGTCAGTTCCTGGGCTGCGGCCACAAGATCAGATAGATCAGACGAGCCAGTTTATCGATCTGGGTGAGGCCAGCTGATCCATCAAGTGCAGGGTCTGCCAAATATCTCAAGCACTGATTTTAGGAGCAGTTTAGGGAGGGTCAGAATCTTGCAGCCTCCAGCTGTGTGACTCCTAAACCATAATTTCTAATCTTGTGGTTAATGTTAGTCCTACAAAGGCAATCTAGTTCCCCGGCAAGAAGGAAGTCTGCTTTGGGAAAGGGCTGTTACCGTCTGTTTCAACTATAAACTAAGTTTCTCCCAAAGTTACTTCAGCCTACACCCAGGAATGAACAAGGGCAGCCTGGAGGTTGGAGGCAAGATGGAGGCAGTTAAATTACATTGCTTTCACTGTCTCAGTCATAATTTTGCAAAGGCAGTTTCAGTCCCTCCCTTTGGGTTCCATAACACCTTAATCTTAAGGTGTAGGCTATGAAGATGGGAAAAGGCCATCAATCTCTCTGGCTTCTTCCTGCTGACAGGGTACGGACGGACATAGTGGGAATGGGAGTGAACCCCAAGGTGAGAAGAATGGAACTGCTTTGCAACTGAGTGACTCCCGCAGGCCTGAATGGGCTTTCAAGGCTTGCGTGGCAAAAACATTTGTATCTCATCTACAGTTTTACTACAGTGTAACGAGTCCTAGGATTAGGAGTACAATTCCCAGTTTTAAAAGCAAAGCTTTGAAAGCATTAGTTTGGGACTTCTAACCCACAAAGAATGTAGAATTTAGTCTAAACTGCAGAAAAAAACTCAAGAACAGCTAACAACAGTGTACTATAGTTTTCTTTTGAAGCATAATTTATCTCTCTCCAGTCCTCATTTTATTAAAACAAATCATGATAGAACTGATTTGTTTACAAAATATTAGTTTTACTGTACTTGGCCTGATTATTTGCATAAAGTGCAGAAAGAATAATTATTTTTCACTTAGGCTTTTTTAATTGGCTTTGATAGAACTCTGTTCCCCAAGGAGGGTGGATCACCTGAGGTCGGGAGTTTGAGACCAGCCTGGCCAACATGGAGAAACCCAATCTCTACTAAAAATACAAAATTAGCCAGGCGTGGTGGCACATGCCTGTAATCCCAACAACTTGGGAAACTGAGGCAAGAGAATTGCTTGAATCCAGGAGGCAGAGGTTGTGGTGAGCCAAGATTACGCCATTGCACTCCAGCCTGGGCAATAAGAGCGAAACTCTGTCTCAGAAAACAAAACAAAACAAAACCAACCAAACAAACAAAAACCAAACCTCTGTTCCATGAAAATCTCAGATAAGTCTTTTTAAAAGCCAAGCCCAGGCATGGGTTTTTATACTCAAATACTTATGAGTTGGGCAAATTCCTCTCCTCTTGAGGTCCCAAGATAACTTGGGGTCTCTGGGCCTGTTAGAAAGTGAAAATCTTACTTACCACAGGTCAGGAACCTTGTACAGGGACTCTGTGTGGACAAGATATGAGGCCAGATTCCCCAATAGGCTTTAATTGGCTCTATAAGTCAACTTTGATTCTTTAAAGGAAGCATGTCATTCCAGTCAAACCCTTGGTGAAATAACCAATTTCTCCAATTGTGTCCTGTTACAAAATAAAACAGATTCTTTTTTTTTTTTTTAGACGGAGTCTTGCTCTGTCATCCAGGCTGCAGTGCAGTGGTGCAATCTCGGCTCACTGCAAGCTCTGCCTCCCGGGTTCATGCCATTCTCCTGCCTCAGCCTCTCAAGTAGCTGGGACTACAAGTGCCCACCACCATGCCTGGGTAATGTTTTGTATTTTAGTAGAGATGGGGTTTCACCATGTTAGCCAGGATGGTCTCAATCTCCTGACCTCGTGATCCGCCTGCCTTGGCCTCCCAAAGTGCTGGGATTACAGGTGTGAGCCACTGCACCCAGCCAGAAAATAGATTCTTACTGCACTTATGCAATTAACTATACTGCCATAAATTGAGAATATTCAAATAATTTCCAAATTCTGGAGAAACCAGGTAGAGAGGAACAAACATGCTACAAATTTTGTTCACAGGAGTATATTTTACTCACTTCTTAAAAGTTGCAAATAGCTCTAAAGAAATAAATTCTCTTGACTCTGAAAACAAAAAGTTTGACAATGTTTAACACATTAGTTCTCCATGAGCATCTTAGAAGTTTGGTTTTTTCCTCTATTCCAATAGCACAATTTTAAAAGTTATCTGAGACCTGCACTTAGAGTCCTATATCTGATTAAAAACTGCCTTTTGAAAATGACCAAAGTGAGACAAAATGTAGATGACAAAAGTCTACAGTCACTATTAAAGCTACAATTGGGTAGGAATTTTGGTTACTTCTGTGGCATGCAGCAATTTTACATAACAATTATAATTATTAATAATGTACACTAAATTATATCAACATTATAGAAGTTTCCCATAATTTTGGAGCACATATTAATAACATGTTTACAGAAATACAGTCCAAAGTAAACCAAACACCATTCACTCTTCTATTTGAAAGATTTTCCTCTATTCTAATGTCACAATCTCCAGCGTTATTAATCAGAAGCCTGCATTTAAGAGCACCTGTTAAATTTTATAGCTGATTATAAAACCATCTTTTAAAGAGGACCAAAGCAAGACAACAACTGTCTGTGGATGACAGTACCATTTTAGGGCAGCCACAGTTAAAGACATAATTGACAAGGAAATTTGTTACCTCTGAGGCACATAGTCTGTTAAAATAGTAATTATAATTATTACTGATAACATATACTAAGTCATATTAGAATTTTAGAAGTTTTACATAATTTTGGAACATATAACAATAAAACATTTACACAAATATAGATCAAAGAAAGCCAAACACCATTTCATATTTGACAATGCTTCCTGTATGAGTTTTGTACCAAATAAGCAAATGTCATTTTTGGGCCTATATCTAAAATATTAGGTAAGAAAGAGATATAATTTATAACTTGATTTTGGATAGCCAAATATCAAAGGTTAAAACACTGGATATGACAAAATAGAATCCCAGGTCACCATAAGTCAATCATTTGGCCAAAATGATAACTCCAAAAAAAATTAAAAAAAAAAAACAAAAAACCTTTACTCTGATAGAGGAGACTTAGCTTTCCAAACAAGACCCAATGAAGACAGCATGAAGCCAACTGAATCTGTCTCTTTTCTCTCTCCTCCCTTCTTTTCCTGCCATTTACCCAAAGGAGAAAACAAAACTCTTTCATTATCTTTTAACATTACGTAAAAATCATCTGCAAAAGAGAAAACCAAATTTCATGTCTGTATTAGTGCGTCTTTAATGTTAAAGCTAGCTTTTAAAATAAAACTTTATATCTCTATCCAGTTTTCATTAGTTTGACCATAAGGTAAGATTTTCATGAACTTTTTAGAACCCTTTACAATTTTCCATCAAACAGTAGATCAGTTTCTAAGAAAACCCTGTTATTTGGACAGATGGGCCCAGAATCTGGCCCCACG
>NW_016814761.1:3658384-3700360 GCF_001698545.2 Rhinopithecus bieti | reverse complement strand
TAAAAAAAAAAAACAAAAAACCTTTACTCTGATAGAGGAGACTTAGCTTTCCAAACAAGACCCAATGAAGACAGCATGAAGCCAACTGAATCTGTCTCTTTTCTCTCTCCTCCCTTCTTTTTCCTGCCATTTACCCAAAGGAGAAAACAAAACTCTTTCATTATCTTTTAACATTACGTAAAAATCATCTGCAAAAGAGAAAACCAAATTTCATGTCTGTATTAGTGCGTCTTTAATGTTAAAGCTAGCTTTTAAAATAAAACTTTATATCTCTATCCAGTTTTCATTAGTTTGACCATAAGGTAAGATTTTCATGAACTTTTAGAACCCTTTACAATTTTCCATCAAACAGTAGATCAGTTTCTAAGAAAACCCTGTTATTTGGACAGATGGGCCCAGAATCTGGCCCCACGTTGGTATGATTTTAATGTTTTTACCTAAGGAAAAAAGCTAAATAATTTCTTTTAAATTTTTGCCAATGTGTTTGTACCCAAAGACTTTTTTTTTCTTTTTTTTTGAGATGGAGTCTCTATCGCCCAGGCTGGAGTCCAGTGGCACAATCTTGGCTCACTGCAACCTCCACCTTCTGGGTTCAACCAATTCTCCTGCCTCAGCCTCCCAAGCAGCTGGGATTGCAGATGTGCGCCACCACACCCAGCTGATTTATATATTTTTAGTAGAGATGGGGTTTCACCATGTTGGCCAGGCTGGTCTTGAACTCCTGACCTCAGGTGATCCACCTTCCTTGGCCTCCCAAAGTGCTGGGATTACAGGCGTGAGCCACCACGCCTGGCCCAGGAATTTTTTTTTTTTTTTTTGAGGTGGAGTCTCGCACTTGTCTCCCAGGCAGGAGTGCAATGACACAATGTCAGCTCATTGCAACATCTGCCTCCTTGGTTCAAGCAATTCGCCTGCCTCAGCCTTCTGAGTAGCTGGGATTATAGGCGCATGTCAACATGCCCGGCTATTTTTTGTATTTTTAGTAGAGATTGGGTTTCACCATGTTGGCCAGGCTGGTCTCAAATTCCTGACCTCAGGTATTCCGCCTGCCTTGGCCTCCCAAAGTGCTGGGATTACAAGTGTGAGCCACCGTGTCCGGCCTGTATACCCACAGAATTTTTACAAGATCAACCCTTTACGAACCCTTTTCACTTTGCTTAAACCTTCAGTTTTGTTCTGTTAGTCTTTTAGGTTAAGACAATCTTTTTTTTTTTTTAAACCCCCTGAACTAGACAAAATTACATTCCCTTTAACAAAAGCCATATTCCCATGCCACCTTCTTCTTCTTCTTCTTCTTTTGAGACGGAGTCTTGCTGTGTCACCCAGGCTGGAGTGCAGTGGCACAATCTTGGCTCACTGCTTCCCGGGTTCAAGCGATTCTCCTGCCTCAGCCTCCCCAGTAGCTGGGACTTCAGGTGCGTGCCACTACACCTGGCCAATTTTTGTATTTTTAGTAGAGACGGGGTTTCACCATGCAGGCTGGTCTCGAATTCTTGGCCTCAAGTGATCCACCGGTCTTAGCCTCCCAAAGTGCTGGGATTACAGGCATGAGCCACCGCACCCATCCTGCCTTCTTATAATCTTTTACCAAAAACACATTCCCTACACACCTTGTGTGTAAAACTATTTCTCCAGTGGTCTCAACTACATGTTACAATGTTAACTCTTAGCAACTTTTATTTCTAGTGAGAAATCTAATAGTGCTGCCATAACTTACTATAACCTTAAAAGGGCTCATGTGACCCTCCCACTTCGGCTTCCCAAAGTGCTAGGATTACAGGTGTGAGCCATTGTGCCTGGTCTCTCTCTCTCTGCCACTGCCTGGTCTCTCTCTCTCTTTCTTCAGAGTTTTGCTCTTGTTGCCCAATGGCGCAATCTCAGCTCACTGCAACCTCCGCCTCCCTGCAACCTCTGCCTCCCTGCAACCTCTGCCTCCTGGGTTCAAACGATTCTCCTGCCTCAGCCTTCCAAGTAGCCGGGATTACAGGGTTGTGCCACCATGCCTGGCTAATTTGGTATTTTTTTAGTAGAGATGGGTTTTCACCATGTAAGTCAGGCTGGTCTTAAACTTCTGACTCCACCAGCCTAGGCCTCCCAAAATGCTGGGATTACAGATGGGAACCACTGCACCTGGCCCTAAATGTATGTATGTATGTATTTTTTGAGACAGAGTCTCGCTCTGTCGCCCAGGCTAGAGTGCAGTGGTGCGATCTCAGCTCACTGCAACCTCTGCCTCCCAGGTTTAAGCAATTCTTCCACCTCAACCTCCTGAGTAGCTGGGATTACAGGCATGTGCCACCATGCCTGGCTAATTTTTTTTTTTTTTTTGTATTTTTAGTAGAGACGGGGTTTCGCCATGTTGGCCAGGCTGGCCTTGAACTCCTGGCCTCAAGTGATCCGCCTGCCTTGGCTTCCCAAAGTGCTGGGATTACAGGCGTGAGCCACTGCGCCTGGCCCTATTTATTTTTAATACATCTATCTTATGATGTGTTCCACTTAATGAAGTTATCTCAGATTTTTTTTGCAAATAGGTGGGGATTAAATCATAAAATAGTCTCCCCTGAACCTTCCACGAAGCCAGGGAGCATGTCCTGCACATTACCCCTGGGTCCCGCCATGCATCCGGGGGAGTACATTGCATAGGATAAATGCTCACTAAAAACATGCTCACTGTATTGGATAATTCTTATGTCAGGGACTCTCCCAAGAGAATGTTCTGGAAGGAAACTGACCACCTGATGCTATTATTAACATCTTTTTCATTTCCTGTTTCCTGTGGCATGTGGGGCAATGTCAGTGGGGGTGCTAAGACGCCACTCTCATACCTATTTGGTCCCTGGACCTTGGCGAATGCCTAAGAGGCATTTACCCAGTGACTCACAGGGAATTTTTGCTCCTCCGAAGGGAAATCTGAATTAAATCTAAAGTGAAATGCCTCCAGTGGCATTGTCCTTAGTAACTCTGTTTCTCCCAGGAAGCTCTGCCTCCTGTCTTAGGAATTTACCTCCCTTTCTTGAAGTCAGAGGCTCATCTTTAACTCGATTCAGTGAGGACAGCCTTCCAGGCTGGGAATGGTTCCCTAGGGACATCTGGCTGCAGCTGAAATTGCCCATCTCTCATCGCCCCTAACAAGGTCCACATGATGTAGATTTCAGATTGTCCCAATAGGACTGTGCTCAGCATAGCTAATAAAGGATTTCAGCCTTTGGCAAAAAAATGGAAGGGTTATTTAAAACCACGCTGCGTCATTTAAGAGTGATGGCTTTAACGAGCTCCCAAGGAACTCATAAAAGGGCCTAGAGAATAAAACAAGGAGGCCCAAAATAGTCAGAACCTGTAAGCAAAGACCCCTAACTTATCGCAGTGGAGCACTCGGCCCGTTTTAAGGACCCCTTTTTGTTCTCTTCCTTGCTGTAACCTAAGGATGCAAGAATTTTGATTATATATATATTTTAAAAAACAGGTTAGATTGCGCCCTTGCTGATCCTCAAAAAGCTTCACTGGATACCGTCCCCAAAACGATGAAGTTTAAAGTTTCGATTTGGCATTTAGGGACCGACAGGGTCTGGCCTCAACCCTCCTTTTCAATTACTTGCTCCTTGCTCTCTGTCGCATATCCTGGGCTCCAGCTATACTGGGCCAACTCTTGCTAGCTTTGTACCTTTGCTGTCTTTTTCCCCCTCTTCATGAAAGGCTTTCCTACTTCCATCCCAGCCACTCCACCCTCCATTCTGTTAACAGAACTCCAATTCCTTCCCTGGTGGAAATAAACAGCGCCTCCCTACTTCAGGCAGCTGGTGGCACTTTCATTGTCCTAATTTCATTGGACCTCAGACAATCTGTAACCTCCTCACAAGGCCCTAACCAACCAGAGGGAAGAGGCTGGCCATATAAGGTGTACCTCCTAATGCCCAGCCTAGAACCTTGGATGCAGGAGGCTCTCTGTAATTGTTGGTTGTGAAGTAAATAGCGTATTCTTTTTTTTTTCCTGAGATGGAGTCTCACTCTGTCGTCCAGGTTGGAGTGCAATGGAGCGATCTCGGCTCACCACAAACTGTGCCTCCCGGGTTCAAGTGATTCTCCTGCCTCAGCCTCCTGAGTAACTGGGATTATAGGCATGTGCCACCACGCCCAGCTAATTCTGTATTTTTAGTAGAGACAGGGTTTCTCTATGTTGGTCAGACTGGTCTTGAACTCCCGACTTACCAACTTCAGGCAATCTGCCCACCTGGGCCTCCCAAAGTGCTGGAATTACAGGCGTGAGCCACAGCGCTTGGCCACGCCCAGCTAATTTTTTGTATTTTTAGTAGAGGTGGGGTTCCACCATGTTGGACAGGCTGGTCTCTAACTCCTGACCTCAGGTGATCCACCCGCCTTGGCCTCCCAAAGTGCTGGGATTACAGGCGTGAGCCACCTCACCTGGTCGCTTTTTTTTTTTTAATTCTAGTTTTATTAATTCAAAATATGCTGTACATTCACACTCAAAAGATACAACAGAGTGAAAAGTCACCTTCTCTGTTCTCTAGCCACCTCATTCCCTTCTATGGAAAGAACCAATTATTATCAGCTTTTTGTGAATCCTTCTGGAGACATGCAATATATATAGTATACTCTTCTCTCTCCTTTTAAAAATAAATGGGGTTCCTCCTTAGTTTTGCAGTTTGCTTTTTCACCTGACTATGCACACATACACATATTTAAAAAAATTATTCAGCCAATTTACTATTGATAACATTTAGGTTACTTTCATTATTTTGTTATTAAAAACAATGTTGGGCCTGGCGGGACACATTTTACATACATTGAATCAGGCCACTAGGTAAGATGTGTTTAAAAACTGCAGATGATGTGTCTAAAAACTGTAGATTGCTCCACAAAAGTAAAATATCTTTATTAAATCAGCCTGTTATATATAACAGTTTTTTTTAACTCCATTCCTTAAATACAATTGGGGTCAAATAAAAATTACTTTTTATAAGCATAGGGTTGGAATTGTTAGATTGTTAACACCCTGAGATATCTTTGATGATTTTCAACCCAAGGGATGATCATGAATTTGGTAAACACACACACACACAAACTTAAAATGAGGTCTAACCTTAAATTTTTAATAGAACTTGTCAAAAAGTTTGTTAGCAAATGTGTGGGTGAAAAGAGATTCCCAGCTAGGCACAGTGGCTTACGCCTGTAATCCCAATACTTTGGGAGGCCAAGGCAGACGGATCACTTGAGATCAGGAGTTCAAGACCAGTCTGGCCAATATACTGAAATCTTCTCTCTACTAAAAATATAAAAATTAGCTGGGCGTGGTCATGCATGCCTGCTACTTGGGAGGCAGAAGCACAAGAATCACTTAACTCAGGAGGCGGAGGTTGCAGTGAGCTGAGATCATTCCACTGCACTCCAGCCTGGGCTACAGAGCAAGACTCTGTCTCCAGAAAAAAAGAAAAGAAATTCCCACATATTGCTCATAAATGTAAAATTGGACATTATGGAGAAAAATTAGACAATGTTGATCAAGATTAACAGTGCCCACACCCATTGACCTAGCAATTCTACCTCTAGAAATTATCCCTACATAAATACTCATACATGTAAACATGAAAATACAAGAATTTAGGCTTGGCGTGGTGACTCACGCCTGTAATCCCAGCACTTTGGGAGGGCAAGTCAGGAGGATCGCTTGAACCCAGGAGTTCCAGACCAGCATGGACAACGTAGTGAGACCTTGACTTTACAAAAAATTTTTTAAAAAATTAGCTGGGTGTGGCGTGCATGTCTGGTCCTAACTACTGGGGACGCTGAGGTGGGAGGATCCCGGGGTGGGAGGCTGCAGAGAGCTGTGATTGCACCACCGTACTCCAGCCTGGGCGACAGAGCGAGATCCTGTCTCAAACAAATAAAAAAATTAAAGCATAACCTGTAGGAGATAGCTCAATGAATGCTGATGTTTACAAGAAGGATTTGGGTTATCTCTGATAATTTTAGAAAGGAGATGCATTACAGAGATCAGGGAACAGTCTCTGAAGAAGGATCCCCTGGGTTTGACGCCCATCCCTATTGCTTTTAGCTGTATAACCTTGAGCAAGTTACTTACCTGAGCCTCAGCTTCCTCATCTGTAATCTGCATTATAGTTGTGTTGTAAAGGTTCAATGGGATGGTGCCTGCAAAACTTCCCACCCCTCCCCAAACCTGACACATAACAGGCACTCAACATAGTTGTAATTATTATTTAATAAATATGTTGTTCTAAGTGGTGATGGTAGATTAAGGGGCTACTTTGGTGATATAATCTGCCCTCTTGGGGTAGAGTTGAGGGCTTTGCAGTTGCGTAAATTCCTCTCTAGCACTCACTAGACTTTGAGCACCTCATTCCCTAACCTCTATGGCCTCAGTTTTCTAATCTGTTAAAGTGGCCAGAATAAATTCCAAGTCTTAAGAGTTTGCTCTGAAACTTAAACGTACACTACTCATAAGAGTTTAATACACAATTATTTTATTTCCTGCCAATCTAATGGCGAAGACATGGAATAACCCATCAAACAGTCCAGTAACCACAGGAAACCAGAGGGACGGAGACCAGGGCAATGGGCGAGTCAGCTGTGGCCAGTGCGCCGCGATTCGAAGGGGATGACCATGGAACGGTGGGTGGTCGCTCAGCTCCCCAATCGCTCTCCCACACCCGGCTGGGGAGACAGGATCTCATCGTAGGCCGCAGCAGCTTGACTGTCACCCGGGCAACCCCACCTTCCGGTTCGCTCTACAACCCCCTGGCTCCCGCTTCCGGTTCCGGCGTCCTGCGTCATCGCTGGGCGACTGATTTCGAGTTTTCGGTCAGGTTTGTCCAGGGGGTGCGGTCCTGGTCGGAAGGAGGTGGAGAGTTGGGGGTCACCAGGCGTATCCTCTGCGTCACAGTCGGCCACCGGGGCTTGGCGCCGTCATGGAGAGCGGAGGGCGGCCCTCACTGTGCCAGTTCATCCTCCTGGGTACCACCTCTGTGGTCACCGCCGCCCTGTACTCCGTGTACAGGCAGAAGGCCCGGGTCTCCCAAGAGCTCAAGGTCAGTGCTGGAGCCGGCCTGGCCTCAGCCGGGTCATCTCTGTCCCAGGTCCTGGGGAGCCCACGATTCACCTTGGCCACCCCACCGTCGGAAACTGTCCAGAAAAGGAAACAGCCTCTGAAGGGTGTCATCCAGTCAGTAAATGGAGGAGCGAGGGGCAGGATTCGGGCTCGGGTGACGGTTGCTCCGCTCCTTTTTTCCCAAGTCCCTCTTATGACTCAGAATGAATTTTGACTTAATTACTTTACTCGAAAAGTATTTATTGAACACCTGCGATGCGGCAGGCAGTGAGTAGAACAGATGAAAGTCCCTCCCCTCGTGGAGATTCCGTTTTAATACGGCTAGACAGCAAACATGTAAATCAGGCAGTGTAACAGCTGGTGAGCAATGCTTTAGAGTAAGGTAGGGGAGAGGACATGGAATGCTGGAAAAAGGGGGATCTCCTGTCTTAAATAAGGTGACATTTGAGCAGAGCCCAGGAAGAGACGAGGAAAGTCATGCGGATATCTAGCGGGAGATGGAGGGAATGGCAAGTGCAGACATCCATTTACTGAACCACTCCACTCCTTGATTTACAGACGCTTCCTTTTTATATTACAACTATTGTTTTTTAGTAAATGGTGCCCTTTTTTGAACTGTGCCTTTCGGTTTACACAACACATTTGCATTTATTTTTATTTTTTATTTTTTTGAGACAGAGTCTTGGTCTGTCACCCAGGCTGGAGTGCAGTGGCGCGATCTGGGCTCACTGCAGCCCCCGCCTTCCGGGTTCAAGTGATTCTCCTGCTTCAGCCTCCTGAGTAGCTGGGATTACTACACCCAGCTAATTTTTTTTTTTTTGTATTTTTAGTAGACACTGGGTTTCACCGTGTTGGCCAGACTTATCTCCAGCTCCTGACCTCGGGTGATCTCCCCACCTTGGCTCTCCGAAGTGTTCGGATTACAGGTGTGAGCCACTGCGCCCAGCCACATTTTCATCTTGATTTTATTTTTTTCTTCACAATATATATATTTTTTCCTTTCTTTCTTTTTTTTCAGATGGAGTCTCGCTCTGTTGCCCAGGCTGGAGTGCAATGGCACGATCTTGGCTCACTGCAACCTCAGCCTCCCGGGTTCAAGCGATTCTCCTGCCTCACCCTCCTGAGTAGCTGGGATTACGGGCGCCTGCCACCACGCCCGGCTAATTTTTGTATTTTTAGTAGAGATGGGATTTTGCCATGTTGGCCAAGCTGGTCTCCAACTCCTGACATCAGGTGATCCCTCTGCCTCAGCCTCCCAAAGTGCTGGGATTATAGGCGTGAGCCACCGCCCCCGGCCCACAATAGTTTTTTGAAGTAGATAAAATGGCAGTTACCACCGCATTGCAAATCAGAAAATTGAGATTCGGAGGAAAGGCCATGCAACTAGTCAGCTTGAAACTTAAATTTAGGTATTTTGATTCCAGGGGTAGGATTTTAATCTGATTGACATTGCTTTATTGTGACTCTCTGACTGGTCCAGAGAGATGGGCCTCTTTAGGTCAGAGACAGGCTCTTATTCATCCATTCTCTTTCCTCTAGCTTCTGACACAGTACTTGACAAGTGGTAGATGCTTAGTAAATGTTTGTGGGTTCTTTTTGGCTGAAGTTTCACAATATGAGAGCTAAGGGCCTAACCTAATTTGATGTTTATATGAAAGATGGATTCCTAAACCTGACTAACTTCATTATCAGATTGTTTTCAGTAAGGGTTTAGAAACTAGTGGGTGGGCCAGGCTACTCCAGCCTGGGTGACAAGAGCACGACTCCATCTCAGAAAAAAAAGAAACCAATGTGTGAAATCCCTGCTATGAAGGGAGTTTTGGAATCTGGAAAGAACCAAGTTAGGAGATAATTGGATTTGCTGTGCAGTGGCATTATAGTGAGAGTCCAGCTGCCCTGTGTGTCACCTGATTAAATAATCAAGTTAATCCTGAAGTGATTAGCTCTGTGTAACTGATACTTCACTTTCTGACTCCAGATCACTTTGGCCTCAAGTTGGCTGGTAGTGGGATTCTTTGAAGCGGTGAACTCTTTAGGTCCCATCTTTGGGTGACCGTAAAACCTTTGCCGGGCCGGGCGCGGTGGCTCACGCCTGTAATCCTAGTGCTTTGAGAGGCTGAGGTGGGCGGATCACAAGGCCAGGAGTTCAAGACCATCTTGCCTAACACGTGAAACCCTGTCTCTACTAAAAATACAAAAAATAAATAAATAAATAAATAAATTAATTAATTAGCCGGGTGTAATGGCAGACGCCTGTAGTCCCAGCTACTCAGGAGGAGTGTGAACCTGGGAGGTGGAGGTTGCAGTGAGCCAAGATTGTGCCACTGCACTCCAACCTGGGCGACAGAGTGAGACTCCTTCTCAAAACACAAAACACAATAACCTTTGCCAACCAGTTCCTAAATGAGAATGAGATAGCCCCTTCCTGGAAAAAGAGTTGGGACTCTTAACATCTTACATTCTATTTTCTATTTCCTTCCTCTCTTTCTCCCTCCTTTCCTTTGTTTTCTTTCTCCTTGGCCTGCCTTCCTGTCCTTCATTTCTTTCTTCTTTTTTGCTCTGTTTTTTTTTTGAGACATGGTCTTACTGTGTTGCCCAGGCTGGAGTGCAGTGGCACAAACATAGCTCACTGCAGCCTCGAGCTCCCAGGCCCAAGCCAGTCTCCTGCCTCGGCCTCCTAAGTAGCTAGGACCACAGGTGCACACCACCACGTCCAGCTAATTTTTTATTTTTCATAGAGATGAGGTCTTGCAGGTTGCCCATGCTAGTTTTGCACTGCTGACCTCAAGCAGCCATCCCACTTTGGACTCCCAAAGTGCTGGGATTACAGGCGTGAACTACCATGCCCGTCCTAGATTTTATTTTCTTGATCAGATGACAGAACTTCCAGAGTGAGGCTTGTGTCCTATCCTGTACATCTCTTACAGGAGAATGCATATTTATTGCAGCCTCCTTTGTGCCAGCCCCTGGACTGGATTCTTTCACACCTTAAAGTTCATTTAACCCACATAAAAATCCTGTGAAATTGCATTTTCCCTGTCCTTTACAGTTCTGGAACCTGAGACTCAGATCAATGAAGTTGTCCCAAGCCACAGTGGATGCATTGGAGCTTGATTAAACTCCAGGTCTTTCTGATCATATTCTCCCTCTTCCCCCTTTAAAATTCGAATTGGCCATCCTGTGATGGATACTTTGCTAGCTGTCTCACTTTGGGCAAATCACTTCACCTCTCTGAGCCTGTTTCCTTATCTCTAATTGGTGATAATAATGTCTGCTATAAAGGGATGGTGTGGGCATTAAGTGGTTTATGCATTTAAAGTGCCTAGCATATTGCCTGGTACACAGTATATTTAAAATGCTTATTTATTCATTAATTTATTCATCAAATAATGTATTAAATGCTTGCTGTGTGTCAGGCACAGTTCTCAGCACTAGGGGGATAGCAGTGAACGAGACAAACCATGTCCAAGCGCTCCTAGGGTTTAACATTCTAGTGGAAGGAGACAGATAAATGAGTACTTTGTTGTTATTGCTGTCATTTCAGATCTTCACAGTGTAAGTGGCTAAGAAATTTTGACTGACCTTGCTCCTGTCATTTACTGTGTAGCAGTAGCTAAAACTCCGAGTGACCTTCATATACATCTGGTGTCTCATCTTTAGAGGTTACGGAATCTGGCATCCTTAAGAGCTGTTTTTGGGTATACCCTGAAAGCAGAGGTGGTCGTTTATTCATCCCTGAATCTCTGACACCCAGCACAGTGCCCGGCACATAGATGCTCAGGAAATGATTGTTGATTTTATTCCTTTTCTCTTATTTTTGAAACAGCAGTAACAGGATTGGTTTCCCAAATGCAGTGGGTTGGACGCTCTGAGTTGGAAGGCAGAGGAGAATTAGGGATTGTTAGAGGAAGACAGCAGCAGAAGGAACCGTGCTCACTTAATTATGACCGTGAGAAAGGCAAAAAGTAGAACAGACTGGGTGCAGTGGCTCACACCTGTAATCCCAGCACTTTGGGAGGCCAAGGCAGGAGGATCACTTGAGCCCAGGAGCTCAAGACCAGCCTAGGCAACGTTGGGAGACCCTGTCTCTGCAAAATAAAAAAATTAGCCAGGTGTGGTGGTGCATGCCTGTGGTCTCAGCAACTTGGGGACCTGAGGTGGGAGGATCACTTGAACCTGGGAAGTTGAGGCTGCAGTGAGCCGTGATTGCACTACTACACTCCAGCCTGGGTATAACTGTAAGACCCCAGCTCAAAAATAAATAAATAAATAAAAAATGGCATTTGGCACCAGTTAACAGTCTTGCCCTGTTGAAGCAAAGGCAACCCCCCTACTTTGTTTTTTTAATTACATACAATGCAGAGCATTGGTTTGTAAAGATGTAGTAATGTTAATAACAACACCTACCAGTTCTCAAACCACTACCATGTACTAGGCAGTAGGTTAGGTACTTTATACCTGAATCCTTTGGGCCATAGCTCTGTGTTGTCAAGAAGAGATTGAATGATGTTCAGTCTCTGGTATGTAAATTGACTAGTACCTTTTATATTTTCACTAAAAAGTCTTAACATGAAAAGGAGTGTAGGTTTTGGTTAACTGGTAAAAGAATGTATGTGGCACCCCCATTCTGCAGTGATGGAAGAGGGCACAGGCATGGCACCGTTCCTGTTGATGTACACAGCTTTGAAATCTGATTCTCTGTAGTCACCTTCCTGTCCAATTTCCGTATTCTCTTGACATGAAAAAAATAGAATCTTTTTCTTTTTTTGCCTGTAAGTTTGACTGAGCATGTCAGTGTTCAATGGCCAATTTATTTAATTTTTTTTTTGTATTTAGGGAGCTAAAAAAGTTCACTTGGGTGAAGATTTAAAGAGTATTCTTTCAGAAGCTCCAGGAAAATGTGTGCCTTATGCTGTTATAGAAGGTATGTTTGCTTATAGGGCAATGGAAAACAACTTCCTTTTTCCAAAAGATTGATAAAAGATCATCTTGGCTTATGTTAAGTGCCTTTTGTGGTGTTGGGTCCATGGTCCAGAACATTCTTTGGGGTCAGAAAGACGTGGGTTATTGCTTTGTGATCGCTAAGATTACGAGACCTCCCTGAACCACTGTTGCCTGATCTCGAAAATAATACTTAACCTTTATAATGTTGTTATAAGACAAATTATGTGATCCATGCAAAGTGCTTGGGAGAGTGCTTCTAAAATCTGACTTACGGTGATCAGAATGTCATTGTTTTGATTAATTAGCAAAAGTCTACTGAAAACATTTAATTTTTAACATTTTTTAAATTAAAAATTTTTTTTTTCTTTTTTGAGGCCAGTCGTGGTAGCTCATGCCTGTAATCCCAGCACTTTGGGAAGCTGAGGTGGGCTGATCACTTGAGCTCAGGAGTTTGAGACCAGCCTGGCCAACATGGTGAAACCCCGTCTCTACTAAAAATACAAAAATCAACTGGATGTGGTGTCATGGCACGTACCCGTAATCCCAGCTACTTGGGAGGTGAGGCAGGAGAATTGCTTGAACCCGGGGGGTGGTTGCAGTGAGCCAAGATTGCGCCACTGCACTCCAGCCTGGGTGACAGAGTGAGACTCCGTTTCAAATAGAGTCTTGACTCTGTCACCCAGGTAGCTGTAGTATGGTGGTGTGATCATAGCTCACTGCAGCCTCAAACTCCGGAGCTCAAGTGATTCTCCTGCCTCAGCCTCCCAAGTACCTGGGACTACAGGCACACGCCCTGCTAACTTTTTAATTTTTTGTAAAGATGGAATCTCACTGTGTTGACCAGGCTGGTCTCAAACTCGTGGCCCCCAAGTGATCCTTCTGCCTTGGCTTCCCAAAGTGGTGGGATTGTAGTTGTGAGCTACTGTGCCAGACCAGAAAACACATTTTAAACTATCTGAAAGGAGAGGGCAGAAAAATTCTTTAGAAATAATAGAATTTGTGTCCACTTAGGAGCTGTACGGTCTGTTAAAGAAACGCTTAACAGCCAGTTTGTGGAAAACTGCAAGGGGGTAATTCAGCGCCTGACACTTCAGGAGCACAAGATGGTGTGGAATCGAACCACCCACCTTTGGTATGTATCACTTCTCCACTGGCCAAAACCCTTGCAGTTGGTCCATTCAAATGCCGGGGTCCTGGGTGCTGTTGCCTTGTCTTCAGCTTCTCCTGAGACGGGTTGAAGACCAGTCTCTTAATGCAGGTCATATTCTTGTGTGTAGCCTGTGGGCCTCCTACATCAGAATCACCTAGGCATCTTATTGAAATGCAGATTTCTGGGCTCCCTTCCAGACTTATCCAACCAGAATTTCCAGGATCAGGGACCTGGAATCTGTTGTTAGTTACACTGAAGTTTGAGAACCACTGAATCAGTGATTTCAGTATTTCCTAAAATGCTTTTGTGCCATCACATGAAATACCAGTTTTCCAGCTGGTCCTAGTGGGTTCTGTTTTAGATGTTTGTTTTACAGTGGAAAGGGAAATGAATGGTTTCCGTAGTCTGTGGCGGTATTTGTTGCTCACTGAGATCGCCCCAGGACCTAAAAATGGAGCCTCCTTGTTAGGAGGCACTTGGAGATAGTGATCTTACTGTCTTCTGGTTACTTAAGACTCTATGCTGTCTTCTGCATTTAGTTGATCTCCAGCTCTGCCTGGGTGTTTGCTGTTTGCTACCCTGTATCTTTAGTTCTCTTATTCTTCTAGGAATGATTGCTCAAAGATCATTCATCAGAGGACCAACACAGTGCCCTTTGACCTGGTGCCCCACGAGGATGGTGTGGATGTGGCCGTGCGAGTGCTGAAGCCCTTGGACTCAGTGGATCTGGGCCTAGAGACTGTGTATGAGAAGTTCCACCCCTCGATTCAGTCCTTCACCGATGTCATCGGCCACTACATCAGCGGTGAGCGGCCCAAAGGCATCCAGGAGACCGAGGAGATGCTGAAGGTGGGGGCCACCCTCACAGGGGTTGGCGAACTGGTCCTGGACAACAACTCTGTCCGCCTGCAGCCGCCCAAACAAGGCATGCAGTACTATCTAAGCAGCCAGGACTTCGACAGCCTGCTGCAGAGGCAGGAGTCGAGCGTCAGGCTCTGGAAGGTGTTGGCACTGGTTTTTGGCTTTGCCACATGTGCCACCCTCTTCTTCATCCTCCGGAAGCAGTATCTGCAGCGGCAGGAGCGCCTGCGCCTCAAGCAGATGCAGGAGGAGTTCCAGGAACATGAGGCCCAGCTGCTGAGCCGGGCCAAGCCTGAGGACAGGGAGAGTCTGAAGAGCGCCTGTGTCGTGTGTCTGAGCAACTTCAAGTCCTGCGTCTTTCTGGAGTGTGGGCACGTTTGTTCCTGCACCGAGTGCTACCGCGCCTTGCCAGAGCCCAAGAAGTGCCCTATCTGCAGACAGGCCATCACCCGGGTGATCCCCCTGTACAACAGCTAATGGTTTGGAAGCCGCACAGCTTGGCATGGTAGCTCCCCTGCCCCCCTTTTCAGGGATTTTTATCTCAAGGCCTTTGGAGGAGCAGTGGCAGGGGTAGCTGTCACCTCCAGGTATGATTGAGGGACCCACGCCTCCAGTGGGCAAGATGCTGCCTTTCCCGCCTGAATGGGGACCCTGTCCATGTGGGGCCTGAGAATCAGAGCCTCGCCCTGGGAGGCTGCCGTGGTGTCTCCTCCCAGGAGCCAGATCAGTGCAAGTGTGACTGAAAACGCCTCATCGTTTAAGCACCAAAGTCAATGATCAGCAGCCCTTCTGTTCCTGTGTCTTTTGTTTTTTTTCTGGTGAATTGTTGCTTGCTGTGGACTTGGTGGAGGACTCAGTCAGAGGGGAGGAAAGGCCGGGCCCTGAGTACAACGGATGCCTTGGGTGCTGCCTCCAAAGAGATTCTGCCGCAGCTTTTCTTCTTTTTCCTCATGCCCCGGGAGATAGTCTTTCTTCAGAATTGTCAGGCTGGGCGGGTCAACTTGTGTTCCTTTTCCTTCACTGGCTTGCCTCCTAAACGCCTGCATGTGTGTAGAGGACAAAAGAAAGTGAAGTCAGCACATCTGCTTCTGCCCAAATGGTTGGGGCCCCGGGCAACAGATTGGAGAGAGAGCGTGTGAAGGGCAGTTGGTCAGGCAGCCCTCCTGGTTTTGCCGCTGGCCCTGATTTGAACTGCTACCACTTGGGAGAGCTCGGGGTGGTCCCTGGTTTTCCCTCCTGGAGAATGAGGTGCAGAGGCTTTGCCTCCCGAAGGACACAGTGTGGACGCCGCTGGCCTAGTGTCCTGGCCTCACAGCTTCCTTGCAAGGCTGTCACAAGGAAAGCAGCCGGCTGGCACCCTGAGCGTACGGCCTTTCAGGGCTCCCTCATCCAGCCTGTCGCAGTGTTGACATCTTGGTGTACTCATATCGCTTCTCCTTTTGTTACCCCCTCCCTGTATTACCATTTGCCCCTCTCCTGCCCTTGGTGAGCCTTTGAGTGCAAGACAAATGGGGCTGTCTTCCCCCACCTCTGAGTAGTCGGAGGTCACATACACAGCTCTTTTTTATAGCCCTTTTCTGCCTTTGAATATTCATATCTCGTCCGCCTTTGTGCAGGTGAGGAAGGGGTGCCGTCAGGGGCCTACAGTAGTACGATGCAGTGTCCAGTGTGAATAGCACAAATTAAACATGTTGCAACCAAGTGCTAGCCTGTTGCTTGTTAAAAAGAGTTAAATGGCTAAGCCTAAGCGTCCTCAGGATGGGATTGAATCCCCGCCGCAATGGAGTGAAAGGTGGGGAGTTTGAGGCCTCTGTGTCCTTTTCCTTGGCTGTGGTGGTTTGGGCCTCCCCCAGATGGTGTGATGCGGAGGCAGGGATGCCTGCCCCCTGGGGAGGAATCTGGACAGCCCACCCGCAGGTTATAGCTGGACTTGCTGACCGTCTTTGAAGTCTGTCCCAACAGGCTACAAACCAGGGCAGTGAGATTTCACCTGCTGGGAGAATGGGATGGAGATGGGGCACTGGGGGACAGCAGAGAGGACATGAGCATTTAGCAATACCGCTGTGCACGAGGTCCTGTGTCGCGTGCTGTTTCACACTCATTTCAGAGTGAGTTCATCCTCACAAAACCCCTGCAGGCCGAGTCCTGGTGTCTCTGCTGTACGGGTGAGGAAGTAGGCCTTGAGAGGGTATATTCACTGGGCTGAAGGCACAGATATAGCAAGTCACGGGTCTGAATTTAAACCCCAAGCTGTTTCTAAAGTCCTCATCTTCCTGCTCACTAAATGTGCGGCCAGTAAATTCCTCAGTGCTAACAGGAACACTCACAAGAGACGTGTTCCCCAAGTCCATAGAGGAGAACTGGTGGCCACACTAGAGCAGCAGGTGAAAGTTGGGGTAAGAATCCACTTGCCAATATTGAGTCTGTCCAGTGAAGTACGAAGACCCTGGTTTTACACAAGGTGCTGGAGGGTGGGGCAGGGTGAAAGGACCCTGATGGGAATGGCCTCTTGGTGCACTTTGAAAGTCTCCGTCCCCTTTTCATCATCCCTCTGGCACTTAGCTTATAATGGAAGGTGAATGAACTGGCCCAGGGGAATTTGCATGGTAAGCTATCTGAGTTCAGCCCTTGGCATAGCTTTCATGGGTAAATGTGATCAAAGAGATTAAAAAGGAGCAGGCAGGCTACTTTCCCCAGCCTGCCTCAATGTTGGACAGACTCCATTTCTTCATCCCGAGTGTTCTTCCCCCCTGAGCTTCCCAGCTGAGCTCCCTGTCGTGGGAGACCCAGGACCGGCACACAGCCCCTGCCTCAGGAAGCTGGCTTGTGCCTGGACCCCCTGGGTGCGAGGGCCCTGCTTGGTCCTAGCCTGCTGGGGACTGAAACTGTCCCATACTCTACTTCAGCTATCATTGGCCATTCCCACCTATTTTAGGAGCCTGATCTCCAGGAGGGTTGCATGGGTCCTAAATGGATGTGTGGAACCAAGGCTGGCAGGAAGGATAACAGCGAAAAGGGGAAGCAGGAAGTCAGTTCTGAACTGACCATGGGATGATGATGAATTTTGAGTGTCCCGTAAATCAGCCCTGTGCTCAGTCGCTTTACTCCCAGGCAGCCCGTATTGGGCAGGAATTCTTGAATAATTGCTGCTGGTGTTCTGACTGTCTGTGCCAGGCACTTCATTTGCGTTAATGTGGCCCTATGCAATGGATATTGTTACCTCCAATTAGTGGGGCTCAGTGGGGTTACAGTTTGCCTGCATCCACACATAATCACAAGCCCAGCAATGTCAGGCTCTTCACAGGTATTGTTTCTAATATAGCAAACCAGCAAGGGAGGCTACATCACCCTTTTACAGGTTGTGTGATTTGTTCAAGGCTACCACAATCTGACTATAAAACCTGCAATCTTTGCTTTTTATCACATGAGGTCTAGGAGGCTAAAAAGAGAAGTTGTCCATGAGACAACTGAGCATTATCATAAATACACAGCATTTTACAAGCCAAGCAGCACCTCGGGAACAACCAATCACATCCCCAGCGGATCTAGTGGATGGGGGCTGGAAGGCAGTCTTTGGAATCCAAATTCATTCAGAATTCTAATGGAAAATCTAAAAAGGAACAACCTGTGGGAAAATTAAAGAGCAAACAATAACATGACAAACTAGCCACTCCCTGACACCCTCTGCAGCCCTGATCGTAGGCCGTGATAACTCCAGTTGGGGGATGGATGCTGATGGTCCCACAGGGCCTCTGGAATGCTCAAAGTTGGTATTATGGATGGGCATTTATTTTTTGACATGGACTTTCACTCTTATTGTCCAGGGTGGAGTGCAATGGCATGATCTCAGCTCACTGCAACCTCCACCTCCCGGGTTCAAGCAATTCTCCTGCCTCAGTTTCCCAAGTAGCTGGGATTAAAGGCATGCACCACCCTGCCTGGCTAATTTTTTGTATTTAGTAGAGACGGGGTTTCACCATGTTGGTCAGCTGGTCTCGAACTCCTGACCTTGTGATCCGCCCGCCTCAGCCTCTCAAAGTGCTGGGATTACAGGCGTGCCTCACCGCGGCCTGCTCATGGATGGGCATTTATTCACCCAACAAACATTTGCTGAATGTGTATTTTGTGCCTGGAAATACAAGATGATTAAGACAGTCCCTGCCCGCAAAGGGCTCAGAGTTGTTTCAAAGGATCGTAACTGAACAGGAGTAAACCCTGTTTGACAGGTGTATTACTCCCTTCTCACACTGCTAGAAAGAAATACCTGAGACTGGGTAATTCATAAAGAAAAGAGCTTTAATTGATTCACGGTTCCGCAGGCTGTACAGGAAGCATAGCATCTGCTCCTCCGCTTCTGGGGAAGCCTCAGGGAGCTTTCAGTCGTGGCAGAAGGCAAGGGGTAGAAGCACTTCGTATGGCCAGAGCAGGAGGAAGTGGAGGGAGATGCTATACTCTTAAACAACCAGCTCTCACATCACTCACTGTCATGAAAACAGCACTGAGGGGGTGGTGCTAACCCATTCATGAGAACTTTGCCCCCACCATCCCATCACCTCATACCAGGCCCCACCTCTGACACTGGGGATTACAATTCGGCATGAGATCCAAACCATATCAGCAGGTATGGCGACTCAGATCCAAACCATATCAACAGGTATGGTGACTCAGTTGTTGGGAACATTTGTGGTTCACAGAATATAGGACTTGAAAGGAGCCTTTGTGACAGGCCTGGTTAGAGCACATTCTATGACCATTAGAGATCAACCAATCAAGGGTGGTATCACTGCTGAAGGGAAGCAGAGAAAACATACCCCACAGAGTCGAGGATGATCTGTTTAAACCACCAACCTCGCCACGTCCCGCCTCTGCTTCAAGTTCACCTCCAGGTTCTCTGCCACCTGCAACATTGTGTCCTGGCTCTTCCATGGCATGAGAAGCCCTGCATGACCCCGTCCCTGGTCACCTCCCCACGGTTGTCCGTGTCCCTTTCAGTCTCCTACTTGTGACTCCAACAACACTGAACTGTTGAGTTTCCTTAAACATGCCATGCTGGCCAGGCAGTGGCTCATGCCTGTAATCCTAGCACTTTGGGAGGCCAAGGCAGGAGGATCACTTGAGGCCAGGAAGTAGAATTTGAGATGAGCCTGGACAACATAGCAGGACACTTTCTGTACAAAAAATAAAAACTAAAAAAGCTGACCATGGTGGTGCACACCTGTAGTCCCAGCCACTCAGGAGACTGAGGTGGGAGGATGGCTTGAGCCCAGGAGATTGAGGCTGCAGTGAGCTGTGATTGTGCCACAACACTCCAGCCTGGGCAACAGAGTGAGACCCCAACTCCAAAAAACAACGAAAAACAAAAACGGAAGCCCATGCCATGCCGTCGTCTGTCTTTGCTCACATGAATTCCTGTCTCTGGAATGCTGGTCCTTTCTTCACCTTGCTAACACTGATTCACCCTTTAACACTCCGCTTTAGGGGTGTCCTCCAGGGAAAATCTTCCCTGTGCCTCCCCACCTAGGCTGGGTTAGATATCCCTCCTCTGAGATTCCGTAATAAGAGTCTCAAATCTCGATTCCTGCTGTTAGCCATATTGGCCATGTCTTGGGCAGGGACTCTCTCATTTCTTTTCCTTCTCCACAAATTCTGGGTTGTCAGTGCAGACTAATTAGAACTCACATCAGGGCTCACTATTTGCTAGGTACCCTGAGAAGTGCAGTACATAATGAACCCTTCCGGTCCTCATTTGAGAGGTATGGACGAATGTGTTTGTATTATTCTTAAACAAAAAGAAACAGGCCTAGAGAGGTCAAGTGTCTTGCCCAAGTGCACAAGAGGGATGGGACTTAAACCCAGGCAGTCTGACTCCAGAGCCCAAGCTCTTAACTACAGAGTGTACATGGAATGAATGAGTCAACCCATGAATGAAATAGTAGGTGTGGGCGAAACAATCCTGGAAGACTGCCTAGAGGAGCTGGTTTTTGGACCACAGATGAAAGTGATTGTAAGGAGTGAGGACAGCCCCCCTTTTAGGACCTGGGAGCCAGGATGAATGAATTGTACAGGAAGAATGCTATGTCCAGTGACCTGTCCAGAGCTTTGAGGACTCCACCCAGGAAAGTCAGGGCAGTGGCACCGGATGGAGATAAATGGTCTTGACTGGGAGCCCATAGTTTGGCTTTCTCTCTGGTTCTGCTCCATTGCTGTGTGATCTTGATCAAGTGATTTAACCTCTCTGGGCCTTAGTTCTGTCTATGAAAGGAGCAAGCTGGATTAGAAGCTCTCCTCCGTTCAGCTCTATTTTGCTTGTCTATGAGATGCAGCATGGGTGAGGGACTAGGGAGGGCAGTCCTGGGGCTGGTCTGAGAGATGAGATGTGGTTCCTCTACAGGCTAGCTGGGTGCCGCAGCCTCCAGACCGTGCTCCCGGAAAGCCGGGTGCTCAGCACATTTTCTCTCTAATTAGATAGTGTTAACTGATCAATTTTGAATGAGATCAGTTTCCATGTGTGCTGTCCCGAATTGCTCCCTGAAGTGCTCATTAGTCACTTCCCCTGCAGCTGCCTTATTGTTTTCCAGATGCCAGCAAGGCACTTGGCATTTCCCTTCCCTGAGACTGGAGCACGTGAGGCTGAGCCAGTGCCACTGGTGTGGGGCAGGGGGCGCTGAGCCGGTCTGGGTGAGTACCCTCATCTCCCACTCTTAACCCTTAGTCCCTGCTGGAGCCATTGCTCCTCATTAGGGACCTCACATCCACATTTTGTGACCACATGCTGCTGCTGCTGCCATTGGGCCGTGACTCAGGGGGGACACAGCTGAACTCAACAAACATTTATTAAGCACTTAGTGGGCCAGGCACCTTGCATCTGTAACCTGAATGCTCCCTAGGCCTGGGGCGGGGGTTCAAACGAGGTGATACTAATGCTAATGTCCAGATGACCATAATTGCAGGCTTCCATCCCCTCACGGTCTTCCCTAGCTATTAAAGGTATTCCTGCATTCCTAGTTATTGGGCTGTGCTCCACACGCGCTTGCAACAAATCGCTCATCTTCATTTCCTCATTTCCTTCCTTCCCCAGCCCCTCCTAATGCTGCAGTCTCCACAATGCCCTCCAGGTGGCGCTATGTCTCTATGGTCGAGGAGGACTTGGCGGACTTGGAGGACAAACTGAGGTTGTGCTTCCAAAGGCCTGTGCAATTTTCCCTTCCCCAAGGGGTGGGGAACAGGCCTTGGAAGTCAGCAGAATCTGAGGAGGACGCTGGCCTCCTGATCCCAGGGCCAACTGGGAACAGCCTGGATAGGGCGAAGCAGTCTCTTCAGTTTCAGGGAGCTGGCTGCAGATGTGAAAGTTTTGAGAAACCCAGAAAATTCAGGGGACCAAAATCCCACATTTTTCCCTCTGTAATTTCCCAGGCATTCACATCTTTAAATATACTAACCATAATTTCTTTAAACAAAAACGAGATATGCATAATGCATTGCATGTTCTTAAAATATGCAAATGACTTCACACTGGGAGAGGATGCTTGAAAAAAAATTGTATGGCACAGATTTTGATTTTTCTCCCCAGAAGATTTTCCTCCGTGGAGAAATTCTGCTTCTCCAGGCTGGCCAGCTCTCCTCACGGCCTTGTCCTTTCTCCTGTGCTTCCGGCTTCTCTCTCTGCCTCCTCACTTCCCCATCTTCTGCTTCCTCTCTTCCTCTGTCCTCTACTTTACTTGGAAGTTCTGCTTCTTGTCTGCCCAGTTTGTCTCCTGCCTCTGAGCCTGTGGAAGAGTTTCTTCCTCTGTGTGGGGATCTGTCTGCTTCTCTGAGGTTGTTTTTAGTCTCTTGGATTCTTTTTCTGCCACTCTCTGTGAGTCTCGTTTTCTTTTCTTTTTTTTTTTTTTTTTGAGACGGAGTCTCGCTCTGTCCCCAGGCTGGAGTGCAGTGGCCAGATCTCAGCTCACTGCAAGCTCCGCCTTCCGGGTTCACGCCATTCTCCTGCCTTAGCCTCCCGGAGTAGCTGGGACTACAGGCGCCCGCTACCTCGCCCGGCTAGTTTTTTTTGTATTTTTTAGTAGAGACGGGGTTTCACCGTGTTAGCCAGGATGGTCTCGATCTCCTGACCTCGTGATCCGCCCGTCTCGGCCTCCCAAAGTGCTGGGATTACAGGCTTGAGCCACCGTGCCCGGCCATCGTTTTCATCTGTCCCTAGCACCTGCCTCCCCGATCAGATTGTCCTCTGCCATGTCCAGCCCAGGGCCTGACAGGGCTGGATGGGGAGGGCTTCTGTGACCACGCATCGGTGGCTCTGTAGTACCCTATTTTCCCTATTACGTAGGAAGTCGCTTCCTAGGAAGAAGAGACCTTTTTCTCCTCCCCTGAAGGCTGTAGGAGGCTCTGGGCTGTGGGACTCACTGCTGGAGCTGTCCCTTGCTCTCACCTTAATGCCTCATTTGAGCCACACAATCTCCCTTTGAGGCTGATCTTGTCCCCCTCATTTTATGGCACAGAGGCATTCTGGCTCAGAGAGTGGAGTAACTGCCTCAAGATCACACAGGTTGGAGGGGGTGGAGCTGGGATTGAACCCAGGCTTCTGGGTCTACCCTCATTTAACAGGCTTTTCCTGGGATTCAGTGAGCAGGGTGCTGCATTGGTTCTTGGGAGACCTGGTCTCAGTGCTGGTGACTCTGTCTACAGTTGAGCAGCTCATCTTCCTTATGTGGGACTCACTTTTCCCACCACACAGAGGGAAAGTATCCCTGCTGTGTCCTGCCCACTTTACAGGGCTATCATGGACATTAAATACCTCACGTTCATCGGGTGCGAAAGTGCCTGAATGCAGTGCTTGGGAACTGAGGGTCCAGAGACCTGCACAGCCAGGCTTCTCGGTGGGATCCTGGGCTCAGCAGTGAGGGGCCGCATCCCTCTGATCAGAATGGAGCCATCACAAGTCTGACCCAGATCTGGGGGCCTCCTCAGTCAGTCCTGGCTCCTCTTAGCTGAAGGAGTAAAAAGCTCTTCTGTCGTCACAGAACACTGGTGGGGAATCCTGTAAAGCCACTTGAGGATCCAGCCCTGACTTTTTCATGAGGGGTCTTTGAGGTTCAGCGATCCCCTGGAAATTGTTTACGCAATGTTCTGCCTCTGGGAAAGAGAATTGTGTCTTTCATCAGATTCCGGAAGGGGTCCTCAGCCTGTGAGAGCTTTGGACTCTAATCTACGCCCACTCTGTTTCCATAGCTAGGCTGAGGTGTAGGGACTAGAAGAGGTTTGCCGGGCTTTCCTGGCCCCAGGCCTGCTCAGGGAGGCAGCGCCACCCAACAGTGGCGAGCCTGGCCTCTGGCGTCCAACCTGCTGCCTTCCATTGGTTGTGTGGTTTTGGGCTAATCTGTGAACTTTTCTGGCCTCGAAGCCCTCCTTCGTGGTATAGATGTGACAGTCACAAGCCACCTTCTATGGCAAGCTCTCAGTAATGACTGGGAGTGGGTATTGAATTTGGGATCAGAGGGCAGTGGCTGCCCCTTCTGAACTGGGGTGGGGTCAGCTCCTCCTTAGCCTCCTTTAGTAGCCACAGTTTGGCTCAGTTCATTGCTCTGCTGAAGTCAGGGGCTGCTTAGTTAGGGGGACTTCTAGCCTCTTGGGACCCCTGGGCAGGAGAAACCTGGTAGGCCATCTGACGTTTTCAGAGCCTGGACTTTGGAGCCAGGCCATGTTTCCAAACCTCCTGAGCCTCAGTTTCACCATCTGTCCATTGGGGCTAAAGTCGTACCTGCCCTTGCCTGCCCCCCAGGGTCTTGAGGATACACTCCTGTGGTTGTAAAAGTCTGATTGTGCCAGGTCTGTCTGCTGTTTTCTCCTCCCTGTCCTGGCTTGAGAGGCAGCGAGAGTTTTCCAGGGCGCCTGGAGCCCCAGCACCTCCCACCAGTTCGGTCTGGGCTGGGAGTTGTAGACAGAATTTCTCCCTCAGAGCTCCAAGCCCAGAGTCCCCTGCCCGGCCCCACGCCCTTGGTCCTCACCCAGTCCTCATGCACTGCTGATAGAGAATGATGGGGATGGAGGGGGCGGACAGGCAGGGGGCAGCATCGGGCACCTGGGTGGCCTACCCGCTCCCATCCCTGGTGAGGCTTGGCTCCTAAACCCCTCCAAGCTCTCCTCATGGTTTTTTACAATTTCCTGAAGAGCCCATGAGACTCTCATTCTGTGGGTTGTTGGTGCAATAAAAACTTTAAACAATGACCCTGTGATCTTTGTATTTTATTTTAAAGAAACATCCCAAACTTCATTGTCAGAAAAAATGAGCTTTTATTTTGTGACTGATTGCTCATTGCTGGAATTTCCCTCCCTTTTGTGACTCCAAGTGTGCCACATGTCGTGTCAGGGTAGCAGGAATGTGAAATGTAGTGGGGAAACCTGTGTTTTACCGTTCCCTGGCTGGGCCTCAGTTTCCCCAGCTGTCATGTGAGGAGTTAGACTAGATGAGCTCTAGGGGTGGTTTCACACCGAGCCTGGCAGGGCTTTGGGTGCTCTTTGGAGACTGTTGGAGACCACCTGGGGGATGGAGAGCCCAGAAGGTGGAGTTCCAACCCCTGTGACCCCATCAGCTTACCCTTTGTCTAAGTTTCATCTACTGAATTTCCTTGTAAGATATTATTTGGAGAAGGGGTCTTAGTGATTAGACAGACAAATAAGTTAACACCCTTTGAGTTGTATTGGGGACAGGGTTGTTGTCTGCCACAGAAGTCCTCAACAAGTGTTTGCTGAATGAATGAATTCTTCTCTTAACATTCCTTGATTCTGGATCTAAGCCACCTCCAGCCAGTCCGTGTGCTTGTCTCTCACTGTGCGTGTGTGTGTGTGTGTGTGTGTGTGTGTGTGTGTGGTCACGAGGTGGGGAGGGGGGCAGAGGCCCTGCCTTTCAAGGAGGGTAGGGAAGGGAAGTTGCTGCAACCCAGGCTCCAGTCACTGAGCTGAGAGGGTTAGTGGGGACTTGGGTTTTTATCCACCTCTGGCTCAGAGTGGTGATTCCCTGCTGGGTGGTCACTTAACCTCTCCCGAGGTGACCAGCTGGCTATTGACAGGGCATTGTCCCCTGGCCTCTCTTCCTGACTGTCTAGGGTCTGAGCCGACCCTGGCAAACCTCAGCATTCCCAGCACCCCTTCTCCACAGGACCCTGGGCTTGGCCTGCCCTCCAGTGCCCAGGGAAGGAATGGACCCCAGAAGGCAGGCACAGAGGCCTGGACTGGGCTGTACCACAGCCACGTTCTTCCCTACGTCTTGCCATCACTGTCTGATGTCGCTGCCTGTGCCTCAGCTTCCCTGTCTGGATTGGAGGGAGAAGACTAGATCAAGGGGAAACTGATGTGTGCTGAGCCTCTCTTCTGTGCTGGGCGCTGCTGGGGCTGACCTTCCCCTTTCTTATCCCACCTGCTTGAGTGTGGGGCTTGGTGCCCAGTCTGGACTATCAGATACGTATTTTCAATCCTGGAATGTCTGTGCTGAAAGGCCCCATGGAAATGGCCTGGTCCTGTGGTTCTTATTTCTAGAGTCCCAGGGTTTGCTGAAGGAGTTTCAGATGAAGTTTCAGGGGGAGGTTGGAGTAAGGCCCTGGGACGCCCCCGACTTTGCTTCAATCGGGTTTTATCTACTTTGGATTTGGGAAAACTGGTTTTGCCACTGAAAAGATGTGATCTTCTCCAGGTTTCCCATTGGGTGATATAGAGTCAGAGGCAGGTTTTTCAAAGCCACAAAGAGAGCCCATAGCAAATAATAACAACCACCTTTATTGAGGACGGACTCTGTGCTAGGCATGGTGTGTGTATGCTCTCTTTCCCCCAATAACCACCAAGTAATAATGATTCTTATGCCCATTTGACAGATGAAAAAACTTAGGCACAGAGAGTGAAAGGATCACAGACCTAGGAAATGACAGAGCAGGGCTTTGAACTTTTTTTTTTTTTTGAGATGGCGTCTCACTGTGTTGCCCATGCTGGGATGCAGTGCAATCATGGCTCACTGCAGCCTCAACATCCCTGGCTCAAACAATCCTCCCCGATCAGCCTTCAAAGTAGGTGAGACCACAAGCGTGCCCCACCATGTCCATTCATTTTTAAATTTTTTGTAGAGATGAGGGTCTTGGCCGGGCGCGGTGGCTCAAGCCTGTAATCCCAGCACTTTGGGAGGCCGAGACGGGCGGATCACGAGGTCAGGAGATCGAGACCATCCTGGCTAACACTGTGAAACCCCATCTCTACTAAAAAATACAAAAAACTAGCCGGGCGAGGTGGCGGGCGCCTGTAGTCCCAGTTACTCGGGAGGCTGAGGCAGGAGAATGGCGTGAACCCGAGACGCAGAGCTTGCAGTGAGCTGAGATCTGGCCACTCCACTCCAGCCCGGGCCAGAGTAGAACTCCGTCTCAAAAAAAAAAAAAAAAAAAAAAAAAAGAGATGAGGGTCTTGCTATGTTGCCCAGGCTGGTCTCAAACTCCTAGACTCAAGCGATCCGACTGCCTCAGCCTCCCAAAGTAGGAGGGATTATAGGTGTGAGCCACCGTGCCCAACCAGGGCTTTGAACTTGACTGCCTCAGTGGGCTCTTCATCCTAGACTACTGCCCCAGACCATGTACTGTCAGGCTTCCTTGTGGGGAGGTGGGGAGAGAAGCCTTCATTCCTGCCTCATTAGGTTCCGTCACCTGGGTCTGGCCTCTTCAACACAGCTCTGGGCCTCTGGTTCAGAGCCAACCTCTTGGCTTCCGAAGCTTGGCGATTAATGAGCGAATAGTCATGGAGATGCTTCTCAAGCTGTCAAGTACCATGTGCTGGGAGGCGCATGTGCTTCCTGAAGAGGGTGGGTGCTGAGTTGGGAAAGTGGGATGCTGTCACCTTTAACCTTATTTGGAACAAGGCAAGGTAAACATAAAAACAGATGGGGTGGAAAAGGGACTTCTCTTCTTGCTCTCACTTGCTGTGCGTGCAGGGATTCGTCAGCCCTCACTGAGTCTTTCTGCTTACCTTCTGTGCAGTGGGACTGTCGTAGGTGCTCAGCGTGTAAATTGCTTTGTGCTTCTCAGCAGCAAGGAAGGAGCCAGGTGGATGTGAGAGAAATGGGGTGGTCCCAGCCCTGCACTGCAGGGAGTCCCCTACGGAATCAGGGCTGGCCACAGTGGCTTCTCCTGGCTCTATCGCTAGGCTGTGACCTTGGGCAAGTCACTTATCCTCTTTCTGCTATGTCAGTTAAACAGGGATGCAACGTCTCCTCTTTCTACCTCAAAAGGTATTTATTTTGAGAAGCAAGGTCAATAATAGATGTGAAAATGCTTTGGGGGAAAATAAGAAAGCAGGAGACAAATGTCAGTGCTTCTTGGAACTTTATCATCCTGCTTGTTATGCTCTTGTTTTCTCTGTTAGCACTTGGCCTTGGCGCTAACCTCAAAGCAGGCAAAAATGAATGAAGCCCTAATGAATGAACCAGGTGGCTTGTGGAGAGGAACAAGGTCAGTCTGGGGACCTGAGGCTTCTGTCATAGACAAGCTGTGGGATTTGGGGTTAGCCCCTGGCCCTCTGGGCTTCCGTTTCCCCATATGGAAATGAGGGATAGGCCCCGCTCATCTCTAAGGATTCTCCCAGCTCCTGTGGTCCTGAAATGGAAGCTAATGAAGTGCTATCGTTCTTTCTCACTCATTAAGTCATCTCTCAAAAGTCTATTGCACATCCACTCTCAGCTAGGCATCAGAGCCTGATTTTATTTTTGTTTTCATAACTGTCCTTCAGGGTACACAGGTAGTAGCTAGCCATATACCCATTGGACAGCTGAGACCATGGAAGCTCAGAGAAGGGAGATGACCCGCTCAGGGTCACACAGTCAGCAAACCACGGGGTTGGGATTCAAACCCAGACCTAAATCCAAGGGACATGTTTATTCCACCTGCCACATAGCTTCAGTCTCCGTTTTCTCTGCTCCCTTCCTCCTCCCCGCATGGGATCTGGCTTCCCGAGGCCAGCCAATCCTTTTACACAGTTTGGAGAGGGGGCTGGACTGACTCCCCCCTCCACCAGATGTTATACCAGGAAAAAACCTCCCCCTTCTGCCTCCAGCTCCCACCCACCAGAGTTCTAGATGGGAGGGGAGAGCTCCTTTCACTGTTGATGGGACCCCTTGCAGGGCAGCAGGATGAGCCAGGTGAGACACACCTGGGCCACCTGGATGTGTTTCCCAGCCCTGCCTCCAGCAGCTGGCATGACCTTGGGGTCATTGCCCCTCCCCGTGGTCAGGCGGCTCTGCTAAGTAAAGGTCTCCAGCGGAGGGCAGGTGCTGTTGGCTCCGGCGAGGATAATGAGCGCTCCTCATGCACCTTGCCCCCTCGGCGTTACCATCTGCTTGGCAGATGCGCCTCCCAGGCCTCTGGGGCTGCCCCAGTCTCCCTCCCGGCATCGAGAAGCCCGCTCCTCATCTCAGAGGCCGTAGTCTCTCCACAGGGCGCAAGGCTGTTGCTGGAAGGGAGGCCCCCGAGGGCAGAGGGCGGCAGGCCCGGGACGTCCCCAGAGGAGGCAGAGGACGCCGGGAGCCAGGCATCCCGGGCGAGCCCGGCGTAATGAGGCGCTCCCTTCTCCTGCGGGAGGCGGGGCTGCCCCTTCTCTCTCCCCCTCCCCCTCCTGGAGGCCCCGCGGGAGCCGGAGTCCAGCGCCGTTGGGCGGGGGCGGTGGGGAGAGAGGCCTTCCAGGTCGGACTGAGCCAGGGCGGGAGGAGAGTGTGAGGCCCCAGTGGCTGGGCCCTCAGGGTCTGAATTGGGGAGCAAGTGCGGTGGGGAGGAGGGGCTCCCCGGTTTGCAGCTGGCGGGGGAGGCTGTGTTCGCTGGTCGCCCTGGAGCCCTCCGATCTTTGCCCCGCAGCATCTGCCCCCAGGGAGGTCAGCATGCTTCCGCCCTTCCCCGCGTGTGCGTCGTCGGTCCGCTCCCCTTCCGGCTCCCGGAACCCCCACTCCCCCCGAGGTCCCCTCAGGATGCCGAGCCGGTTGCGGGGCGGGCGCGCACCAGCTCCGGGCCCAGTAAACACCCGCGAGCGGGACGGCGGGGCTGGGGCGGGGCAGGAAGCTAGCGGCGGCCCGGGCCGGCCGGCGCGGCCCCGGCTCCCGTTCGGCAGGGGATCTCCTCCCCAGGTGGCCCGCGGACGTCCCTTGTTACGCTGCCTCCAGCCCCGCCCGCCTCCTCCCGCGAACCTCCTCCCCGCGCCTCGCCTCGGCGCCGCGGGGTGGCCCAGGGGTATTTCTTCCGTCGTCACGCTCGGGCATGCATCCGTTATTCCCTGCTTCCCTCTTACGCACCGGCCTACTGTCAGTTTGCTCCTTGGTTGCCCTCCTCCGACCTCTTTCCTCCTCCCTCCGATCCTTTCCCTCCTCATCTGCATCTTTCCCCTGTTTCACTGGTTCTAGCTCGTCCCCCCCACTTTCTTCTTTTCCTCTTCTCCCCTTCCTTTCTCCCCCTTCCTCTGCCTCCTTCCCGTATACCCTGCCTTCCAGACTTTGTAGGTCCCTGTTTCTCCCCGTTCCCATCTTTCGTTCTCTCCCCACCCTCCTCCGGATATTGCAGTCTCGTGCCGGTGCCTCCATCTTCTCTCTCCTCCCTCCCCAGCTCCGCCCCTCGCCGGTCCCCGCGCTCGCGCTTCCGTCTGTCGCCTCCACGGCGGAACCTGGCATCGCGCGCCCTGGCCACTCGCCGGCGAAGACCGGCCCGCCGGCTTCCCGGCTGGGTTGCACTTAGCTCCCCTCTGGGGGTCCGCCCCCTCCGGGCTCAGCCAGGGACCCGCCCTCTTCAGCCTCCCGGATCCCGCGGGCCCCCGCCGGGAGCCCGCCCCGCCCGGGCCCCCAGCGCGCTGGAGGATGGTGGAGTCGCTCTTGCCTCGCCTCTGGCTCGGGGAGCAGCAAGCCACTCGCCGCGCGGGGGCCGGAGCAGCGCAGCGCAGACCGGCGGCCGCTCTCCGGGGCCGCTAAGCGCGGGATTCCCTGCCGCGCCTCTTCTTGCCCTAGCGGCGGGTCCCACCTCGGCTCTCGCTGGGCTGCCCCATCTGCCGCGCGCCGGCGGGCACGGATACCACCGGCCGGCCGGCCCCGCCCAGCCGCCGCTGACCCTGTCCGCCGCGGGGCGGGACGCGGGGAGGAGGGGCGCCGCGGCGGAGCCCCCGGACGCGACCATGTCGGAGGTGCTGCCCTACGGCGACGAGAAGCTGAGCCCCTACGGCGACGGCGGCGACGTGGGCCAGATCTTCTCCTGCCGCCTGCAGGACACCAACAACTTCTTCGGCGCCGGGCAGAACAAGCGGCCGCCCAAGCTGGGCCAGATCGGCCGGAGCAAGCGGGGTGAGTTCGCGGCCCCCTTCCCTGACATCCCCTTTTTCCCGCGCGGCGGCCTGAACACGGGTTTCGGAGGTCTCCCACCCGCTGGAGCCGGTTCAGACCCGACGGAATCTCCTCCTGCAGAATTGGGGGATCCCGCACTGCGGGTCCGGCTGAAGCGGGTCCCAGGAACGCGTCCTCCTAAGCCCGATCCCTGGCTGGGTCACCCCGGGGGCGTGGCGGCTTCTAGCTGCAGCTGGGGTCCCCACCCCGGCAAAGTTTGCTTTTGATTTGCGCCCCAACCCCGCCTTTTGCGCAGTGTAGTCGCAGCTGCGCTCGCTCCACAACCCTGGGGGGAGGGGGTCCCAGGGTCTCCCAGGGGACGGCGTGGGGACCTGCGTGGGGAGGATCCCATTCCTGCAGGGAAGGCTAGGGCGTTCGGGTCTCACGGGGTTTTCATTGTTACTTGGCCTGGGAGGGGGTTTGCCAGGCCTGTGCGATCCGCGCGAGAGCTGGAAAAGCCCCAGAGAGGCGGAGAGGCAGAGAGGCTCCGAGGGAGCTCCAGAGGCGCGGGGACAATGAGGGGGACCGACGGCTGCCAAGAGAGACTGAGACGCAGGGATGGAGGGGAGGGGGTACGCGGGAGACGGAGGGTGGCAGAAACCGAGACAAAGCTCTCGAGAGGGGAGCTGGAACGGGAGAGACAGAGCCGAGGACGCACGTATGGGGAGAACGGAGAAGCCGCCGAAACAATAAGGGCGACCGACGCCTTAGACAGGGAGACCCAGAGACCTCGATCGGCGGCTGTCGCGCCGAGGGACTGATGGAGGGACTGAGAAAGACGAGGCTAGGTCGAGACGGTGAGAGAGGCGGAAGTTACCGCGAGTGTCCCTGCCGCAGCGGGGAGCGCGGGCGGCGGAGTCCATCGGCCCGCGATTTGGAGAGGGCGCGCAGGAGGGGGCTCCCGCCCAGGCCAGGCCCTAACTCCCACCCGCTGCGCGTCGTGGGAACTGGCTTTGGCGGCCCCTCCTGGCTCCGCGCATCTTCACACCTAGCCTTGCCCACCGGAGCTGCGCTCGGGACTCCCCGGGGGTCCCGAGACCCAAAGACTTTGGCGCCCTCTCCTATCACAGCTCCAGACATTTCTGTCTAAATTAGTACACCTGGTGCTGGGAGGACTCGGCCAGTGCGCGCCCCGGCTGCAGCAGGAGCGGCTGGGTTGGCGCCCTCTCTGTTTCCTTTTCCCAGAATGGAGCTGGGACGCAGGCTGGAGGATAGGGGATGGTGGGGTGGTTCAGAGGAAAGCAGGGAAGGGACTCCTGGCAGGGGCGGAGGAGGATGGAGCTGTTTCACCGCGCAGTGAGCCCTGCTCCCTCGCCCTCTCCTCTCCCGACCTCCCACTCTGGGCAAAACGGGAAATGTCAGAGACCTCTGGCTAGGCCCAAGCGCGCTCACCTCTCTTTTCCCCCCTTTTTTTGCAGTTGTTATTGAAGATGATAGGATTGATGACGTGCTGAAAAATATGACCGACAAGGCACCTCCTGGTGTCTAACTCCCCCAAAGACAATGAGTTAAGGGAGAGAATAAGAACGGCGATAACAGTTATTGGCAAAAAGCATGAAAACAGAAAGCACTTTGAAATTTATTACTAGCTTGCTACCCACGATGAAATCAACAACCTGTATCTGGTATCAGGCCGGGAGACAGATGAGGCGTGAGAAGGAGGAGGAGGAGGAGGCTCTGGGCTTCTCTGCAAAATAAAATAAATAAATAAATAAAATTTTAAAATAATAAAAAATCACTATATACACACATATAAAGAAATAAAAAGAAGTCTCAGTTGCAGCTATTTGTCAAAATCAATATCCATTTCTTTTTATATACGGTGAATATTGCGCAATTATAGATCTGGATTTTGAACCACTTAATGAAGCGGCAACACCAGGTATTTTGAGGTGTTGGCATTCTTCGCTGATTTGGCTGTTCCCAATGTTTACATTATTTAATCTTGCAAAAATGGTTCTGTGCACTTGGATGTGAAATGCTGTCCAGTTTTATTTTTTTTATGTTGTTATCCTTGGATGTACAAAAAATTCAGAAAATGATCTCTGTAGATATTCTGTTTTATTTTGGTCATCTTTAGAAGTTATCAGGAATGTGTTTAAAACAAGAAGAGAACTTTTCTAAGGAATGATACATAGAAAAGATCCTTGTTTTATTTTAAAATGAGTTGTAAAGCTTGTGTTTCTTTGTTGCTGCAAGCTATTTGCCCAAGTTAATGCAAATGGACACATTTTTTATGTCAGAAACACACACACACACACACACACACACACGCACACACACGAAAAACAAAGAAAAAAATGCTTGAGCTTTTTCTAACCTCTCCTTGCAGTCTGTTGTGTGAGCAGCCTGTTTATTTCTCTAATATTATGTCAGTTTATTCTCTTTAATGGACTGTAAAAAAATGTAATCACAAGAGTGCCAAATATCTTGAAATGCCAAAAGGCATTTTAGTTTCTTTTCTCTGTGCTCTGAGTCCACGTACAGGAATGCTTGGAGTGTCTTTTCTGTTATTTATAGGGATTCTCTTAAGGCACACCAGCTGCCTGTTTTGCATGGTATTTGCAAAAATGCCTCTTGCGTGAGGAAATCTTTTACCATTTTTTGTTTGCAACTTTGGACCTCAAGAGGTTTCCCTTCCCTTCCCCGTTCCCTCTTTTCTTAATTCAATATTCTGTATGTTGCACCTTGAACCAGCACACAGGGCTATTTCTCCAATGTACAATAAAAGAATTGTTCCTGTGTCTCACTCCTCTCTTTCCTCTGTTTTGGCTAGGGGGTGAGGTGGGGTGGGGGGACATGACTTGCTGTTTGTGGGCTGGCTGCAGACAGGAAGGAGGGATGGTGGCTTTGGTCTGTGAGGCAAAATGGCAATGTTGGGGGCCCCTATGGGTGGGCTCAGATGAGAGGAAAGATGGGCTGGACTGGCAAGGCCATCCCCCTAAGGTGAATTTATTCCATTTTGGATTTGCAGTTTGAGCTCTCACTGCATCCCTGAGATTTCTGCCATCTCTGGTGGGGTGAGGGGAGAAAGGGATACTGTGCAGGGAAGCAGCCAATCTTGTTAAGAGCGACTTTGCAGGCTGGCAGAGTTGGATGCAAGTCCCAGCTCCCCGACTTCCTAGGTCTTTGGACTTGAGCCTGAACTTCTTTAAGCCTCAATTTCCTAATCTGTAAAGTGAGGATAACTCAGCCCCTGCCTCATAGGGTTATTAGGAGGATGAACACAATGCCAGCATGTGGGAACACTCAGTATCACATTTCATACTTCACCAAGGGCCCCCTGTCCTCAGAGGCAGGGCTGAAGAGGAGTTGTGTTCTCTGCATCTTCACCTTCCGGGGCTCACAGATGGAGGGATGCGCTGCTCCTGGGGGTGCACGGCCTGAGAGATCTCAGGCGTCTGCACTTACCAGCCTTCCTCTAATCATCAGTTAGGAAGGCTTGATAGGTAGACAAATGTCAGCCCCTTGTTAGGCTTGGGGGAGCAGGGCCCCGGGGGAGGAGGGTTTGGGAGAAGGATTTTGGCTGAAGAAAAACTGGGAGAGGTTTTTTTCTCCTGGGCTATCACACACCCAGAAGTGCTGGGAGGTTTTAATGTGTTTGTGGGAAAGCTGTCAGCCAGGCGTCACAACACAGCTCACGGTGACAAGAGCCTACGTGTGACTCAGACATCAGGTAAGAGGCTAGGGGAGGGGGGGTGGGCAGGAGCAAGAGGGGCTCCAGAGGGCCCAGAGGGGGTGATGTCTCAACCTCCTTCCCAGGCAGTGGAGGCCCAAGGGCTCAGGAGGTCCCAGCAGAGAGCTCTCCATGCAAGCAGTTATTATTGGGAGCGGTGAGCAAGCTGGGGCTGGTGGGGCCAGCAGGAGTGCGAATGCCAGATTAATTTTCCCAGGTGCCTGACCCTCCAGAACCTGTTCTCCTCCCTGCTCACCCGGGAACTCCCAGCACCTCGGAGCTGATGGGTACCATGGAGCTCAGCCATCCCCTGTGCTTTCCCTCTGATAGACTGAGGGGGACAAGGCATCAATCTGCTGAGGGGCAGAAGCCATGTGAAAAGATTCTTTCGGAAGGCACGGTTTGTGTCCGCACCCAGGAGTAATTGCCACTGACGTGATCAAAGCACTGTGTAATTACAACGTGTTTTCTTTCCTGTTTTCCCGTGCAATCATCCCAGCACCCCTAGAAACCCACGAGTTGCTCTCTTCAGTAGGTAAGGAAATCGAGGCCCCAGAGAGGCCAAAAGGATTGCACAGCTTCTGCATTAATTGAGCTCTTACTGTATACCAGGCTCACAAAGCAATATGAAATAGGCACTATTATTATCCTGATTGTACAGGAGAAACTGGGGCTCAGAAGGGTGAAGTAACTTGTATAAGGTGACTCAGCTAGTAAAGTCAGGGAGAGAGGATCGGAACCCAGGGCCCACGCTTCAGGAGGAGGATGCAGGGTCCTCTGACCCCAGGCCCAGGCTCAGTCCCAGCTATAGTCACTGTCCTTCAGCCTTAAAGGTCCTTTGTTGGTTTGAGGCCCTGTTGGCTCTGATAGTCACTGTGTAAGGGTTTAGAAGGGGGCAGGGCTTGGATGTGGTCAGCTAAGGCCTTGGGGCTGTCCTCTGTTGGGAAGCAGGGAGTATGGGAGCCCTCGGCCAAGGCTCCAGGTCCATTTTAATAAGTGATGTATTAAAACATTCCTGCTGGAGGCCACCCCGCCAGCGAATGCCAGATCCTCTGCTTGGGAAGACAGAGTCCTCCTTTCCCAAGGACTCCATTCAGCAAAAAGGAATATAAATCTTTTAAATATAGTATAGCATCAGGTAAACATTTGTCGAGAGGGCACTTTGGGGACTGGGCAGATATCAAATTATACCGAGTGCAGGATATGTTTGAAGTGTCCGGTTAGGTAGCAATAAATATGGAAAAGGCTATTAAAAGTCTAAGGTGGGGGAGTCTATAGGCCTCCACGCATCGATGGGAGCATGCCAGCGCTGCATTATTCAAACTTAATTAATTGAATGGTTGTAATAAGCATCCATCTCCCTGGATTCTGCTTCCGTGGCCTGTCCAGGCTGACAGCCTGAAGGAATATCAAAAAGCACCTCTAAGGGGGAAATTGGCAAATTAAGTTTCGAAAGAAAGAGACTTGAAAATTACTACTGTCTAGAGGCCACAGATGAAGGAATGAGTAAGGGGTGCCTCTGCAGAGAGCCAAGAGGGAATTCCCAGGGTCTGGGGGCCTGGTGGGAAGCTCTGGCCTAGAGGGAGGGTCAGACATTAGGGTGGCTGGTGCATGGGCTTGGGACACAGATGTCTTGGATTTGAAACCTCTCTTCTATACTTTCTAGCTGTGACTTGGGCATTTCTCAGGTTCTTTGGGTCTCTGTTTTGCCTTCTATTAAGTAGGGATAATGACAATTCTCACCTATCATTAGATGGGAACCCCTCCCTTCTCCCTGGCACATGGCCTGGTGCGTAACAAATGGCAGCCATCAATAAGAACATATATGAAGTGACTACCACGTGCCAGGAAATGAACTTTGAAGATCTAGCCAACCGTTTTTGTTGCATGAAGCTTCTTCGCCTATAGTTTTGGCAGTTGCCCTGAGGGTCAGTGGAGGCATCTTGGGGGTTTGAAGGGTGGGGCCTTGGGTGAGGAGGTGGGGAGTGGTTTTGGGGGATCAGCCTGCCTCTCATGATCTTCATCCAGCTCCCAAAATACCCCAATAAATACAATCCTCAGTAAATCCACATGCTTGCCTTCCAAAGGCAGAGTCAAGAGGAGTCTCTACCCACTTCTAACCAGACTGCCAGAAGTCTTCCTTCTCTGGATGCAGACTAAGAGGTACTGACTTCTTGCCCTGGAAAGGGAAGATCTTGGCCTTCTGCTTGGATCACTTCCTTCATGAAGACCTCCTCAAGTTTCTTTCATTTGACAAATATCAATTTAGCTCCTACTATGTGCTTGGTACTGTGCTAGGCTATCTGCGTATAAAGTGGTGAACAGAATGGATGTTTTTCCTGGGCTTGAAAATGATGATTGTTCCTATGGAAATGAGGTTGGGATCTAGGGGCTTGGATACTCCCCACATCAGAAGCTCAAATCCTTCATAAATGGCAAAAAAGGGGAATCAAAGATAGCTAGGTTTTGAGGATTACCTGAAGCCCAGACAGATGGCTCGCTGTTTAAAAAGTAAACTTTTAGAATAGTTTTAGATTTACGGAAAGTTATGCAGATATTACAGAATTGCCACATACCCCGACCCAGTTTCTCCTATTGTTAACACCTGACATTACTGCGGTACATTTTCCACAACACTGGTATGTTACTGTTAACTAAACTCTGTAGTTTATTTGGATTTTATTAGTTTTTACCCACCATCCTTTTTCTGTTCCACAGGGTCTCCCACATTGCATGTAGCCATCAGATTTCCCTAGGCTGCTCTTGGCTGTGGTAGTTTCTCAGACTTTCCTTGTTTTTGATAGACTGTTGCTCAGGTGCTTTGTAGACTATCCCTCAAGTGGGGTCTGTCTGCTGTTTTTCTTGTGGTTCAACTGTGGTTATGGGTTTGGGGGTGATGTGCTGTTCTCATCACATCATATCAAGTGTCCATGCTATAGACACGACTGATCGCTGCTGATGTTGACCTTGGCTATCTGGCTGAGCTAGTGTTTGTCAGGTTTCTCTCCTGCAAAATTACTCTTTCTCCCTGCTTTCCATACTATACTCCATAGAAGGAAATCATTATGCACAGCCCACACTTCAGGGACAGGGATTTATGTTTCACCTCCTTGAGGAAGGAGTGTCTCCATAAATTATTTGGGATTCTTCTGCACAGGCGATTTGAGTGACCCATTTTTCAGTAGTTCGAACTTCGCCCCTGTGTTGGGCAAGGCCACTGTGGTTTAGATTTAATAATGAATTCCAGGCAAATGGGAGCAGTAGGGGGAAACAAAAAAAATGCCCACAGGTGCTCCCTGATGACCGATAGATAGTCTTACAAAAGAAGAGATAAAAAAATTAATAAAAGAACTTCCTGTGGAGGGGAACTGTCACCCTGGTTAGAAACTGTGCAGAATTTTTTCTTGGAAACCTTCAGGCAGCTGCTCTGGTTTATAAAGTCTGCCTATTGGAGGGAAGGAAAAGAGAAAAAAAAAAAGGTTGTCGTTATTCCAGCAACAGAGATTCTCCCAAACCATATGCAAAAATAAATCAGAGGCGACTGGGCCGTATCCGAGGAAACCTGGCAGCTGGGCTGGAGCTTGTGGGGTGGCCCCTAAGGACAGAGATTCTGCGTCCCAAAGCCCCTGCCACCTCCCTAGTGGGGAGGTGGGAGTGAGAGTCCCAGAAAGCCGCTGGATCGCCCCTACCCACATTGTGGCAGTACCAGGTCCCCATCTGTTTCCCCCAGGATCGGGGATGAGGACGGTTTACTTTGTTGCCTCTCACATTGGAGGGTTTGTCCTTAACACAGGGGAAAGGAACACCTCTGGACTTGGAGGAGGGTCCTTGACCCCAAAACAGCCATTTTGAGGACAAAGGGTCACTAAGTGGGGAGGGAAGTCAGGGAGGGCAAGCTGAAGGGAGGAGGAGGACCCAGGCAATGTGCCATGGGAAATCCAAACAGCATGGTAATGGCAGTGGGGTGGAGTGGGGGTTGATGACAGGAAGTGGTCAGGGTAAGAGGTGTCCTGTAAGGCAGAGAGCTGGGTGGCCAGGGGCTTCGGGAGCTTGCTCTGGGAGGGTGTTTGGGTAGAAGAGATGAACTAATTAATTAATTAAATCTATATTCATTCGATAGCTCCTCTGCCAGGCACGGGGTGGAAAGCAGAGGTGCAGGAAGCGGGTTTGTGTTTGGCAGTGGGGAGAACAGGCTGGCTAAAGCAAGACCTTTTCTGGTTCAGGGACCTGACTGCCTGGTCAAGGACAATTCAATGACTGTGACTGTCAAGAGGTCAGAGAGGGGGCTTGGGTGGGCCTGCAGGAAGCACAGGTAACCCTTGGGGAATCCCAGTGTGTCCACCCTGGGTGTTTTAGGAAGAATGACAACTGCATTCCAATTCCAAATCTGCCAATAGCATGCTGTGTGACCGTCACCTTGGGCAAGTATTTTGCTCCTTTGAGACTCCGTTTCCCAACATGGAAAATAAAGCTTCCTCAGTGCTGGCTACAGACCAGTAACCCCTCTGCCCTCTTTGCATTTAGTCCATTCAATTTTCACAACCCTATAAGATAGCCACTATTGTTATCATCCCCATTTTACAGATAATGAACACCAAGGCGCAGGGTGGCCAAGTCCCCTTCCTAGGATCCCACAGCTGGAAAATGGTGGAGCGAGGCTTGCAACAAGGACGGGCAGGCCCCCAGAGTCCGTGGTCTCGACGGACCTCCCATAAAACGAAGGGGTCAGACAGGATGATTCTGTAGGCTCCTGCAGCTGGAAGCTCCCAGAGAACAGAGTTGGGAGTCTAAGACGCCCAGCCTCCCGTGGGGGAGGGGAGACCGAGGATCCGGTTGGCCGTGAACCCTGGACCAGGCCAGCCGGTTGCCATGGGGACGGCTGGGCGGAGGCGGCTGGCCAGGCATGTTGCCCCGCGGGGCAGTTCCGGGGAGCTCCCTCCCGCCAATGGCAGGGAGTGGCACCGAGCCGGCACCTGGGGACTGTGTTTTCCTGGCAGCCAGAGTCCCACGAATTTTCCCCTCTCAGACAGGGGAGACCACAAGTCCCCCCAGCCGTCTGAGCCTCCTCCGACCTGAACTCGATCCTCCACGAAGCCCGCCCTTATCTCCAGTTCATCTGTGTGAATTATTTACTGCGTCTGGCGGACTCCCAGGCGGCCTCCCTGCCCCCGCAAGATGTGGAACCCACATCCAGTGTTCCGAAGGCCCCCTTTTCTCATTATCCAAGGAGTTCCAGAGTTAGACCTCAGGGGCACCTGGGGGAAGGACCTTCCCACCCCCTCCCACCTTCACCTAGAATTCTTTTCTGGAACCAGAGAGCCCTGACTGAGTTGGGAGGTACCTGCTGCTCTGCTGGGTTCCCCTGTGAACCTCAGCAGTCTCATCTGTGACCCTGGGGTGGTGATTCCTGCCCTAGGTGCTTCCAGAACCGCTGATCAAACCCCACAAGGTAATGTGGGGAAATGATCTCTGCAGCCAAGGCATTGTATGAGTGCGCAGTTATCACTATCAGCATTTGCATTTTTTCCATTATTTTAATTTTCTTAATAGCCTTCTTATCATGTGCCACAGTGCTAAGTGTTCCGTGTACATTTTCTTATTTAATTCTTACAGCAGCCCTAGGAATCATGTTTATTGTGTGTGCCGGTTACAACTATATATCATGCCCATTTCACATGCAAAGAAACTGAGGCCCAGAGGGTCTGGGTAACCTGTCCTCAGTCAGGAAGGAGCCAGGAGTGGAAACTGAGTCTGAGTCTGGCTTCCGTTCTGAACTCTTTTTTCTTTTTTGTTTTTTTTCTTTTGAGATGAAGTCTTGCTCTTGTGCCCCAGGCTGGAGTGCAATGAAACGAACTTCCGCCTCACGAGTTCAAGCAATTCTCCTGCCTCAGCCTCCCGAGTAGCTGGGATTACAGGCGACTGCCACCACACCCAGCTAATTTTTGTATTTTAGTAGAGATGAGGTTTCACCATGTTGGCCAGGCTGGTCTTGAACTCCTGACCTCAGGTGATCCGCCCACCTCGACCTCCCAAAGTGCTGGGATTGCAGGTGTGAGCCACCGTGCCTGGCCCACTCTGAACTCTTAACCACTGCTAAATTTCATGCCACATTGCCTTCTAACCTGGGAACCCTTCACCAGCACCCAAGAGGCTGCTTGGGCACCAGTCTTATTTATGACAGCCATCTGCACAGAGTGATGACTCAGTCTGTGTGCCTGGCCCCATGCAGGGTGCCGGGGACACCAGGGGTGAGTCAGGCACAGCCCTCCCCTGGAGTTGGGGGTGGGTGTCAGGGACAGGGAACAGGGAAGCATGGACACGTTCACGATCAGATATGATACAAAATGAAATGCCCATCATGATGAGGGCTGGGCACAGACAAATAATGTGTTCTAGGGCGTGAGGAGACCATTTAATGAGTGGGCGGGATTTCAGTGGGGCCTTGGAGAAGCGGGTAGGGGTGGCAAGGGCACTCTTGAGTGGAGGGACAGATGTTGGTAAGTCTGGGGTTTGCTTGAGAAAGGGGAGTCCTTTAGGGTCTGCTTGGAACAAGGCATTTGTAGTGGTATTGGGATTGGGGGAGAGGAGGTTAGGGCTAGATCAAGAGGTTTTTGACGAAGGCGCTCAAGGGTCAGTTTACAGCAGTGCTTCTCAGCTAGGGCCGATTCGGCCCCCCAGGGGGCTTTGGCAACGTCTGGAGACATTTTTGGTTGTCACAATGCTGGGGAGAGGGCTAGTGCTACTGGCATCTGGCGAGTGGAGGCCAGGGATGCTGCTAAACATCCTACAGTGCACAGGACAGCCCCACCAGAAAGAATGATCCAGCCTCAAACAGCAATGTGCTGAGATTAGCAAATACTAGTTTAGAGCCTGTTTAAGAGCCTTTAAAGTGAGATTTAGGGCAAGTCACTTAACTTATCATACCTCAGTTCTCTCCTCTCTAAAATGGGCTGATGTAACAGTTAACATTTAAGGAAATCACTGTCATATATTTCACGTGTACTGTGTGCCAGTTACAACCCTAAATGCTTTATGTGTATTATCTCATTCAGTCCTTACAGTCCACCAAGGAATGGTGCTACTGCCACCACTACCAAGTCTCTGTGGGCACTTATGAAGTGCCAGGCCCTGCACTAAGCTCTTTTTTTTGAGAGTCAGGGTCTCGCTGTGTTGCCCAGGCTGGAGTTTATTGGCATGATCACAGTTCACTGTAGCCTCAACTTCCTAGGCTCAAGCAATCCTTCCACTTCAGCCTCCCAAGTAGCTGGGACTACAGGTGCACACCACCACACCTAGTTAATTTTTAAAATATTTATGTAGAGATGGGGGTCTCACTATGTTGCCCAGCCTGGTCTCCAACTCCTGGACTCAATCAGTCCTCTTGCCACGACCTCCCACAAGTGCTGGGGTCACAGGCGTGAGCCACCACATGCAGCACCGCACTAAGCTCTTATAGATATTAATTTATTTAATCTTCACAACAACTCTATGAGGTAGGCACTATTATAATCTCCATTTAACAGACAACAGACGGAGAAACAGGCACAAAGGGCCAGAAGCTTCCTAAGGGCAATGCCTTGCTCGCTACTCTCTCTAGAACAGTGTCTAAATAAATATTCGTCAAGAAGGAAACAAACCCTCCATGGACTTCAGTGGGCCCACCAATCTCGGGGAGCTGAGAAGAAACTGGGGCACAGAAAGCTTGAGGGTCTTGACTGGAGTTGCACAGCAGGGTCTTCTCCCCTTGCTTTCGGGAGGAGGTCTTGGGAAAGCTCCTGGGAGGTTTCTTTGGTCCACTGGAGCCTGGCTGTGTTCCTATCACTGGCAGAGAGAAGCTGATGTGTGTGTGGGCATTTCTGAGATGGCCAGAGGGTGGGGTTGGGTGGGGGGTG